>NC_082678.1:46954670-47257700 GCF_025265405.1 Mesoplodon densirostris | reverse complement strand
TGATCAGCTGTGGGGATGCCTCGCTTGCTAGCTCGCACCCACTCCCTTTGAAACCAGGCGTTGGGACAGGCCATACCCGGCCGCGGCTCCGTGCAGAGCCACCAGGCGGAGGCCCCAGCCGCAGGACTGCGCCCTCCAGCTCCCAAGGGTGGCCGTCTCCGCCCACCTGCCAGGGCTCTGACAGCAGGCCCAGAGAAGCGGCATGGGCGGCCGGGCCTGTGGGCCCACCACCTTCTGCAGCCCCCTCCCTTCCACTCCCAGAGCTCCTCTCTGTAGAAGGTGCCTGTGTGTCCTAGGACCAGGTAGGGAGCTAAGCTCCACAAACAAGGGACAGTCACTCCTGTACCTGTGACGTCTCCCCCGGGATCCATGATTCAGTCCGGGTGCCCCCCCACCCCCCTGTGCGTTAGGCAGCTGAGGTTGTTCAACGGGGAGAAGGATACATTCAGGCTATACCCCAAGGTTAGCCCCAGCTGGGGTGCGGGGAGTGGGAAGGCAGCACCTCCTGCTGGGGCCCAAGGGCCGACAAGCCGGGGCTGGGCACAGGGGTGTCTGGGGAACCACTGATGCCCAACCCTTTCCCGACCCCGAGCACAGCCGGGCCAGGCCCGGCCCACCCGTGGTTAGTAAAGCTGCTGCGGCCCTCACCCCGCCATAAAGTGCTCCCCAACCGTCCAGCCCTGCCACAGAGCTCTGGCTCCCCATCCCAGGACACAGGAAAGCTCCCCTCTTTTCGGCTTCAAACCTGGACTTTCAGCCAGGTCGGGCCCAGGGGTAGTGGCAGCAAAAGCAGCAGCCATAATGTCAAACATACAAATGACCTGAGAAATCTCACCTGCACGTCACCCACCCACTCAGAACCGGCTCGGGGCTATGTACAAGTCAGGAAGGGCGGATCAGGACACTCGCGGGCACAGACACACTCGCGCACACCTGCTTGAGGATGGGGGGCCCGAGGGGGCACCTGTCCACCAGCTGGGAACTGATGCCCACGCACTCCATTCACATGTCTTCGATTAGGCCTCTGCGTCGTATACTCTTCGAACCAGTGCAAGAACATCTTTCAGAGGGTCAGGCAGGCCAGGCCAGGGTCCCAGGAGGATGCTGGGGGCAGGGTGGGGTTGGAAGCATGGAGGAAGAGGACTTGCTGCCTCTCCTGATGTGCAGGGCACGCCCCCTTCTCCTGGAGTCTGAATCGCTGGGTAACGGGGCAGCTGGCCAACTGTCCGTCTGTGTCTCCCTTCCTACCCCTGCAAGCTCAGGGAAGGAGGGTCCTTGGCAGCTGGGGGCTGGGAGGCCGCATCCTCTGAGGCCCCTGCTGGCTCTGGCTCAGTAGCCATGGGCTCCTCAGCCTTATCCCTGTTCCCGCTGGCCTCCTGAAGCTGGTGCCGCCGCGCCACCTCGGCTTTCAGATTCTCCAAGTCTTTTTGGCTGAGTAGAAGGACGGGGCGAAGGGTGGGTATCAGAGTGGGCCTGGGCCCTCCGTCACCTCACCGGCTCTGCTTAAACTTAGAACAAGATCAGGCTCTGTGCTCTCTGCAGTGAGACACACGTGTGGAACAAGTGCTTCCCTCCCGCAAATAGAAAGGCCCCCGAGTGCTGAAAAAGTAAGAACTGCACACACCTGACAGCCTCCAGTTAAGGCCTGGCTCCCACCCAGCCTTCACACCCAGTTCAAACCCACTGCACCCCGGCCGCTCCTATAGCCAATTACACCCAAAAAAACAGGTGTAGGGTGCAACACAGAGCAGATACGCTGTAAATGCCGTAACACTGAGCTGACCAAACCCATGCCGCACACAGGTGGGAGGGAGACGGCGCGAGGGGCTTTCGAAGACGGCACTGTTTGTAAGAGCCACACAGGGACCCTCAGGGCCCGGCTCTAAGGCACATCCCTACACTGAGAGCAGGAGTCCAGAGTAGGAATGACGCTGCTCTTTACACACTGACACGAAACGATCGCCAAGATAGATTAAGTGCAAGAGAAAAATACCTATGTGCACAGCTCGCTACAATTTTGCGCCTTGGGGAAAAACGGTTACAGATCTGTTTGCCCAATTATGCAGAGTATTTCTGGAAGGATTGACAAGGAACTCCTTGCCACTGGCTATACTTTTCAATTTTGAGCCATGTCAATGTATCATTCATTTAAAAAACCAAGAAAAAAAATAAAGGCCACCTTCCAAGCGGGGGTGGGGCGCCTCACCTGAGAGGAATGAAGAGGATGCCGTTGATGACGTTCAGCTGCTCCAAGACGCTGGCCATGCTGGGGGCTGTGAACTGAGGGGCGGGAGGGTGAGCCACTGCCTGCGCGCAGCCGGGAGGCCGGGGTGCGGCCCGCCCAGCCCCGCTCGGGGACCCACCTTGAGGGGCGGGATGTTGGCGCTGGAGCCGTTGCGGTAGATCTCATTCATGGTTCGCTGCAGGGCCACGGCCTGCTGGGTCAGGCACTTGAGGTACTCGGAGCTCTCCTTGGTCTTCTCGTGGTCCTCGCCCAGCTGCAGGGGCGGGAGAATATCAGGGCTGCCCGCAGCCCCGCCCCTCCCCGCAGCCCCGCCCCTTCCGCCCCTCCCCGCCCCGCTGTGGCCCACCTGCGTCTTGTAGATGGTGTAGCCTTCCTTCTCGTGCTGCAGGGCTGACCGGAACTCGGCTTTGCTCTCATAGACCCGGGCGACCAGGTGGTGGCTGCAGGCAGGCATGGCGCAGGGGGAGGCGAGGGAGGGACGTGAATGGGCCGGTGGGGATGGATGGGCGGTGGGCAGGCTACCCCAGAACCCACTCTCTGGGAACTTTCCAAGGGGGAAGGCAAGTCCAGAACTCAGAGAAGAGATGCAAGTTGAGAGACATTTCCTCAGGAGTCAGGTGGAGGACTAAGTGCTGGATCCCGGGCCCGCCCTCAATGCAAGCACCTCCCGGGACCCTGTGGCCTGGGGCCTTCCTGTCCCCTAACCCAGCACAGCCTCACCTGAGGGCCACCTTGAGGGACTTGGGCCCGTGGTACTTGGTGCTGACGGCCAGTGCGTTCTCCAGGAAGCGCAGCGACAGGTCGCACTCCATCACTCCGTGCAGCACCAGCCCGATGTTGTTCTGGGGGCAGTCGGGAGGGCCCCGGTCAGCTCCCACTCCCCTGGGCTCGAGGCTAGTCCCGCTGCCCCTCCCCAGTACTCACGTCCAGCAGGGCCATCTCAGGGTGGTCCTCCCCGAACACGAGCAGTGTGAGGTAGCGGGCGCGGTACAGCAGGCTCAGGGCCGTGGACAGCTGGCTGCTGGCGAAGCAGTACAGGGCCAGGTGCATCTGCGGGGGCAGCGGCGTCAGGCCGGGGCAGCCACGGGTCCCACCCACCTTGCAGGCCGTGCCCCCGGTGGCTGCTCACATATTCCTGGATGGTGTTGGGGTGCTCGATGCCCATCACTCGCTCGCTCATCAGCACAGCCTTCTGTTGGTTGCTGAGGGCCTGGGGAGGTGGGGGGCTGTCACCCCTGGGTGGTACCGCCCCACACCCATTCTGCCTGGCCCACGAGCTGCCACAGCAGCTTGGCCTCTTCACCTTTGGCTGCAATTTCTATTTTTACTTTGCACAAAGGCAGCAGAAGAGTGGCCAAAATCCAGCTGCTGTGACCATGGAAGTCAACAGCCCGCGTTGAGGCTGCTTCACATTTTAAAACACTTGTCTTAATCTATGCCAATACATGCATACAAATCTAAAATTGTGCTAAAAATAAAGTATTCGTAATAAGAAAAGGCAGACACAGGCGAAAGAAAACAAGAGTCCTATGGCTGGAGGGGGGCACCTGGCCTAGGAAACAACAGCCTCTCAAGCCCCGGGGCCAACAAGGCAGGTGAACGCCACCAGGTCCCAGGGTGGTACAGGCAACAGCACAGACCCCAGGCAGCTTCCCTGGTGCTTACAGGGCTCTAGGTAGTGAGTCAGAATTTACCCTTCCCTCAACCCTGTGAAGGGAGGCCCTGACATCACTCCCACTTTGTCCGCGGGCACGGCAGCTCTCCCCAGGATACAGCTCTTAAGTGGGGGGAGCTGGGGGGGGGGCAGGGGAGGCGGGCCGCCATACAGGCAGAACAAGCACCTCCCCGGGTCTCCACCTGCTCCTCCTGGGGGGGCCTGGAGGTCAGCAGCATCCCGGGCCTCTGGGGTGACAGGGGCTCCAGTCCCACCTGCCGGGACTCCTGCTTCCTGCTGCCGCGGGGATGAGAACGCAGCCCCAGCTCCCCCATACCCCCCTCCGCCCCGCTGGTGCCAGACCAGGCCCCGGGCCCCTGCTGAAGGCCCAAAGGGTGCGCGTGGCCCACCTCGGCGTAGTCGCCCATGATGTAGTGGAGGCGGGCGAGGAGGCGCAGGCAGGCGCAGATCTCCACGTGCATGGCTCCGTACACATTGTTGAACAGGTTCAGGGCCTCGTTGATGAGCTCGCAGCCCTCCTTCAGGAAGCCTGCAGGGCACCCCGGGGGCGGAAGGTCAGGGCCGGCGGGGGGAAGTGGGCGCCCCCCACCCCCGCCCCGCCCCGCGGCTGCACCTGGCACGCACCCTGCTGTACTTTGGCCTGCCCGCTCTGGAAGAAGTGAAAGGCGTCTGAAGCCTTCGGGTTGACGTGTTTGACCACAGGGAAGATGTTGAGCACGTCCTCCTCCGTGAACGCGGGCTTGTGGCGGCTGTCGAAGCTGTACTCCTTCAGCAGGATCTGGGGAGCCAGCCCGGCACCCGCGGGCAGCCTCAGCCCGGGCTCAAACGGCCGGCCCCGCCCCGCCCAGTTCCCCCCGTGGCCCCGGGAGCCCTGCAGGACGCTCTGAGCCAGCCCACCTGGATGCCGGTTTTCAGGGAGATCTCCCGCAGCAGCGTGATCTTCTGCAGCCCGTAGGTCTCCACGGCCTGGTCCACGGTCTCACTGGGGAGGAGAGGCGGGTGGGCCCAGGCGGCCCAGCACCCCTATGCCCCCTGCTCCACAGCTGCCCCTCCACCCGAGCCCCCGCCCAGCTCCCCTCCCCACTTCCCCAAGCAAGCGGCCCTCCACAGCTCCCTGCTTCCTCCTCCCCGATCCACTGCCAGCGACCACGGAGGACCCGGACACTGCCCGGGAGCCCAGCGCCCCTGCACCCGTCACGTACCACTCGAGGCTGAAGTCAAAGTAGTTCTTGGCCTCCTGGCAGATGTTCTTCCAAAGCTCCTGGGGGGTCATGACAGCCCAGGCTGTGTTATCCGCTGCCCCTGGCGGCCGGTTTCTCCTCCTCCTGTTCCTCTTCTTGGAGACGAGCTCGTCGGCGGGCAGGTGGGCCACGGGGTTGGGGTAGGAGCTCAGGAAGCAGTTCAGGAAGTGGCTGATGGCAGCCGAGAGCCCCGAGAGCTCGACCCCCTGCAAGGGAGGTTGGACCAGTGTCACCACCCGGGCTCCCCCCGACATCCCCATGACCCGGGCCGGGGAGAGAGCGCAGGACCTGTAAGTACGTCTTGAAGATGTGCTTGGCAGAGCGGGTGATGAGCTCTCCGATGCCGATCTTCTGCAAGGGTGCAGAGAGGGGAGTCTTGGTCAGGCCCCAGACCTCCATCCCAGCCCGGCCATCTCACAGCCGCCCTGGGCACCACTCACGTAGATGTGGTCCAGCTGGTCCCGGGCTGGGCTCCGGAGTACCAGGTCCAGCACCTTGCCCAGGTAGCGCATGTTGATGCCGCGCTGACGCATCACCTCGGCCAGCGTGGCCCCGTCCATGGGCAGCACCGCGTGGTCTGCGAAGTCCTTCACCTGCGGGCTGCAGCGCGTCAGGGACCCCAGCCCAGGGCCTCTGCCTCCTCCCGCCCTGGGTCTTCTCAAGGGAGCTCACGCTATCCTGAGGCCCTGAGGGAAGCAGGGGACTGAGACAGACCCCAGCTCCCAATCGGGAAGAGGGAAGGAGACAAAGCAGCAGCAAGGATGTGAGATCTTGTCCCCAGCCTTCTGCACAGGCCACCATCACCCCTGTGACTGCTGGGCCCACACGGCGGGGAAGCAGGGATGAGGAAGCCGCACAGGCTCTCCTGTGATTGCAGAGGAAGAAGCAGGGCCACAGCTTCACCCCGCGGCTGTGCTGCGCCTCGCAGGGGCCTGGGGCAGCCAGCACGGCAGGCTCAGCTCAAAGATCGGGGGACCCAGCAATCCCACCACTGGGCACATACCCTGAGAAAACTGTAATTCAAAAAAAGTCATGTACCACAATGTTCACTGAAGCTCTATTTACAATCGCCAGGACATGGAAGCAACCTAAGTGTCCATCGACAGATGAATGAATAAAGAAGATGTGGCACATATATACAATGGAATATTACTCAGCCATAAAAAGAAATGAAATTGAGTTATTTGTAGTGAGGTGGATGGACCTAGAGTCTGTCATACAGAATGAAGTCAGTCAGAAAGAGAAAAACAAATACCGTATGCTAACACATATATATGGAATTGAAAAAAAAAAAAGGTTCTGAAGAACCTAGGGGCAGGACAGGAATAAAGACGCAGATGTAGAGAATGGACTTGAGGACACGGGGAGGGGGAAGGGTAAGCTGGGACGAAGTGAGAGAGTGGTATGGACATATATGTACTACCAAACGTAAAATAGATAGCTAGTGGGAAGCAGCTGCAGAGCACAGGGAGATCAGCTCGGAGCTCTGTGACCACCTAGAGGGGTGGGATAGGGAGGGTGGGAGGGAGGAGATATGGGGATATCTGTATACATATAGCTGATTCACTTTGTTATAAAGCAAAAACTAAGACACCATTGTAAGGCAATTATACTCCAATAAAGATGTTAAAAAAAAAAAAAAGATCGGGGGACAGCACGGCACCTAAGCTCAGGGCTGCCTTAGAGGGGGAGCAAGCACCGTGTACATGCACAGGGCCTATGTACAAAGCTTGTGTGGGTGAAGATGCCCCCAGCCCCTCTATCAGCCATCCCATCACACAGGGGCTCAGAGGGCCAGACCCCAGCTGCCAGCCTACAAGGGAGGGCACGCAGAGCAGAACCTGATGCCTCCCTTGGCCCCTGTGTGTCAGCGGCCCCATTCTGGGGAAGAGAACTCCACCCTGCCTGCTTTGCAGGTCAGCAGGTCTAAGTCACTCCCGCAAAGGTTCCACAAGCTTCCAGAGTCGGAGATGGATGAGGCCCCAGGGCCTGTAACAGCACCCTCTGGGCAGTCCCTCGTCCCACCCCTGCCCTCACCAAGCCGGGGATCTGGCAGGAGAGCAGGAAGGCAGCAGCATCTTTTAGCAGCTGTTTCTGGTCCCGAACTTCCTCCTGACAAGACTCCGGGAAGCGAACCCCTGGGGGAGGGAGAGCAGAGGCGTGAGCCAGGCAGAAGAGAGGCGGGTGGCCAGACAGACGGCAGCCCTCAGGTGGGCGCACAGGCCCACTAGCACTGGGGCCCTAGAGGACCATTCACCTGGCGAGAAGATGTCGGGGTTGAAGCGGACGTCAAAGGCCGTGCTGCTGATGGAGCCCACAGCCTTGCACGCGTTGCGGATCACCTCCCGACTGCGAGGGTCTGCTGTGGAGACACTGCCCATTAGGAGGTAGCCCCACTCCCGCTCCGGTGGGGCAGCAGCCGAGCCTCCCCTGGCCTGGGCTCCCCCGGCAGCCCCGGCAGCCCCACCTGTCCCGTCGTCCAAGGCGATGGTCTCTGCCAGCTCCTTCACCTTGGCCAGGCCACTAGCACTGCTGCCCTCCTCCTCGCTTCCCACCTCGGGTGCTGGGGGGTCTTCAGGCTTGGACTCCGAGGATGCGGAGTCACCGTTTTCCAGTGACGGGGGAGTCTCCATCTTGCTGGCCTTCTGCTGCATCAGCTGTAGGGCTGCCAGCTTCATGAAGAGGAGGTACCTAGAGCACAGTGGATGGGGCAGGGAATGGAGGAGGGGTATGTAGAAGCGTGACTGCTCTGGCAGCTTCCTGCTGGCTTCGGGGGACCTGAGCCAGGCCCCAGCTCCTGCCCTGCCGGGGTCGAGGGATGTTGGGGCTGGACACCCTGCCGGGCTGGGGACACATCCCGCCCAGTGTGCAAGCATCCACACACGTGTGCGTGTGCCAGTCCAGCAATACTACCAGGTGGCGGCAGCAGGTCACAGCAAAAATGGGGATCTTCCCAGACAGGAAGAGGACAGCTGGTGCGTGGGGGGCTCACACGCAGGCCAGGGCTCTCGAGAGCGCCAGGAACCCCCCTGGCATTCTGACAGGGAGATTATTCTGGGGCATTTGACGGGCTGACCCCTAAGCACGAAACGCCAGCAGCAGGGACCCCAACCCCGCCCCTCCTCCAGGGCCCTGGCTGGCACTGGGAGGTTCAAAAACACCTAAGCAGATTTCCACGTGCTCCTTGAGGGAACAGCCCCACTTCAGTCAGTTGAAAGCCACTGGTCTAGCCACTTGCTAGTTTCTGATCCACATAAAGCTCTTGGATGTCCGTGGTGGGGAGCCTGACGCCACGGTGGGTGGGGCTGGGGCTGGGGCTGGGGCTGGGATGACCAGGGCCAGAGCTAGCTCCTCTTCACTTTCCAAAGCCTCCCCCGTCAAGGATCAGGCCCCAGGACCACCCACCAGAGGATGCAGCCGCTTGCCCTGGCTCCCCACCTGTGCTCCACGAAGGCGTCCACCAGCTCCTGGCGCAGGCAGCAGAGCTTGTGGCGGTGGGCGCGGGGGAAACCGGCGCGGGCGCACTCCTCGGGCAGCACCTCGCCGGGCACGGGCAGGAAGTTGAGGTCGGGGGGGAAGGTGCGCAGCAGGTCAAGGATGTAGTGGCGACCGTCGTTGCCGATGATGCCCTTGCACTCCACGGAGGAGCAGAGCTCCACCTCTTCATCCCGGTCGTTGAGCACCCGGTGCCTCAGGGTCTTGAGGGGCCGGCTCGTGCGTTCCAGCAGCTCCAGGTAACGTGGGTGCGACACCACCGTCTTGCCGAAGTCAATGGAGCCGTAGATGACGCTCTGCTCCTGGTCCCGCTCCAGGATGCCGGGGATGATGGACTGGGCCGTGACACGGTAGCCGCGGTAATCCACCACCACCGTGCCCAGCGTGTACAGCCCCTCCACGTCCACGGCGTTGTATGTGCGCACGCCGTTCAGGTCATTGGTGGGCGCCACGTAGGCCGCCACGTCCCCCCCGAAGTCCTTGTAGTGGTCGCGGACATCAAAGCCCAAGCTGAAGAAGATGTTGTTCCAGATGAACATCTGCATCTTGGTCTCCTCGCTGGGGTTGATGGCCATCACGTTGCCATCGATGACTGCCATGGCGCCCCGCGTGGCTGCCGCCGTGAAGTCGCTGTGTACCTGGGGGCCCGAGGTTGGAGGGTAAGAGAGCTGCGGGGTTCATCCCGCCTGGCCAAGCTCGCCCAGGGCTGGTGGAGGTAAGCAGGACAAAGTTTCCTCACATTTGGAAAAGGGCAAGAAACCCCAGTTTTGGGCTTCCCTGGTGGCACAATGGTTAAGAATCCGCCTGTCAATGCAGGGGACATGGGTTCAAGCCCTGGTCCGGGAAGATCCCACATGCTGTGGAGCAACTAAGCCCGCGAGCCACAACTGCTGAGCCTGCACTCTAGAGCCCGCGAGCCACAACTACTGAGCCCGTGCGCCACAACTACTGAAGCCCACATGCCTAGAGCCCGTGCTCCACAACAAGAGAAGCCACCGCAATGAGAAGCCTGTGCACCGCAACGAAGAGTAGCCCCCGCTCACCACAACCAGAGAAAAGCCCGTGCGCAGCAACGAAGACCCAACGCAGCCATAAATAAAATAAATAAAATAAAATAAATTTATTTTTTAAAAAAAGAAACCCCAGTTTTGAAAAAATATAACACTTATACTGCGAGAGAGAGCAGAGCTTAGTGATTAAAAGGGAGAGTGAGGATTGGGGTGGGTCTGGGAATCACCAATACGTGCCAGGTGATCTTGGCTGGATCACCTCTCAGACCTGTTTTCTCATCAATAAAACTGTGACATAAAAGTATCAGCCTTTACAAGATGTCTGGAAGATTACAGGAGGTAATGCCTACACAGCACCTGGCATAGCCCCTGGCAAAGTGAGCATCCCGGACTTTAGATCTTATTTTTACCATTATCATCTCTAGTAAGATTATGGGAGATTTCAAATAAACTTTTTTCAAAAGCACTGCTTTTTCCTCATCTGTCTCAGGAAAAACACTAAGGATATCTCAGTAGGGCACGTGTGTCCAGCTGAGGGCTCCACATGGGTGTGCTGGGAGGGAAGCTGTCATGGACCTTGCCACTCAGCCCATCCTGGAGGCGTGTCCCCACCGGTTCCAGCCCACAGACGCTAAATCTAAGAGAGGCCAGAAAAAGGAGTTGGGTCGTCTACCAGGAGGCGGAAGGCTGGCAGAACACCCTGGAAGGTCCCTGATGGCCCAGCCCGGCTTCCCTCTTGTTCACAGAAAACGAGCAGGTAGGTGGCAGGCAGGCCTGCGGCCGCTGGTCAAGCTTAAGGGGCCACAGGCACCTTGAATATGGCTCTTTCTCGCAGCAGCCGCTCAGGTAGGTTCTTCCGAGGCAGCTCCCGCGTCGTCTGCAGCTCTTCATTCCAGTCTCGGGTCTACAGCAGGACAGGGAGGGGGACACCGGCTCAACCTGAGCCCCCAGCACCTGCTCGGGGCAGTCCCGTCCCCCGCCTCCCCGCAGACAGCCCCCCAAGCACCCAGAACCCAGCCTGGCGCCCACCAGGGGAAGGGAGGGAAGAGCTAAGGGTGGGCCACCAGGCTGCAGGCACCTGTCCTGGAATATGCTCCTCGTAGCCCAGCCGGGAGGTATAGGCGTCCTCCGCGCGCACGCAGTCCATGGCGTGCTCCGCCTGGGGCGCTGTCCAGCTGTATACCTGGAATGGGGTGGCGATCCTCTCGAACGGGTGGCGCTGGACCCTGTGGTGGGCAGAGGGGAGATGGGGCAGCCCGCTGAGCCCAGAGCCCTGCCCTGGGCCCCTTCTCCAAGGTCCCACTGACTCTGCCGTCTCCCCACCAAGGCCCTGTCCCTGGAGGGTCCGACGGAAGGAAACGGCTGCCTGTCCTAGGGCTGCTAGGCTGACTGCTGCCTAGAAGGGAGCTCTGGGGTGCTGGGGGCACAGCTTAGGGCAGGAGGGCTAGAGTTCAGGCTGTATGGTTCACCCACCCCATGGGACGTGAGATGAGGGACAGATGGGCCAAGGTGCTACCTTTTCTTCTGCAGGGCGGCAAAGTTTTTTTTGAAGGTTGGGCTGATCTGGTTGAGCAGCTCCACCAGGGAATGGCTGAGGAAGCGGGGGCTGGCAGGCTTGGGGTTGAAGTGGTACGCTGTGGACCTGCAGGGAGACGGTGGCCACTGTGCAGGGCACCCCAAGCGGCTGCCCACGGACTCCGAACGGGTTCGCACAGGGACTTACTGGTTCAGGTAAAATCCCCGAGTGGATGCCGTGATGCTGACTTGTCGGTCCTCGGCTGTGATCACAAACAGGTACATGAGGTCCCCGTGCATCTTGCGATTCCCTGGGGGTGGGTTCCAGCCGCTCATGGTCAGCACTTTCAGGCACTGCAGGGGCTGCAGGAATGGCCAAGCGTGAGTGGGCCAGGCTTCCTGGTGTGGCGATCCCCTGCCCCAAAAGAGACCTGCTCCCACCTTCCAATCACGGTTCTGGGGCTGCAGAGGACACAACGGCCGCTCCCGGCTCCCTGGAAGGATGTACTCAGGAGGTGTACAGTCGATGGGGTCCATCTCCAAGCCCTTCTTCCGCTTCCCACTGTCTGAGGGACCCGAGGCTGGTGGTCAGCCCAGGACCATCCAGGGGCCAACTCCCTCCCCAGATCAGGTGGCCCTGGTCTGTGGGCCTCCCGCCCCGCTTCCCTCCAGGTGGGAAGGCCGGGCCCTTGGCCCCTTCACCAGCCCCTGGCCAACTTGCTCCCGGCCCCTCTGCGCAACCGCCAGCCCCAATGCCTCCCGCACCTCCCAGGTCGCCATCAGTAAAGACACTCAGGAAGGACAAGGAGTTGCAGTCAACCCCGTTGAAGGCATCGGATGGGTCCAGACTCTTGAGCAGGTCTCGAACGTGGCGCACGTGGATGCGGGCCTCTCGCACCGTGTATGGCTCTGTCGGGAGGGGGATGGGCAGGGCGTTACCAGGGCAACAACCCACCCAGCAGAGAAAAGTCGGCCATGGCACTACCAGGGGTGGTCTTGACTTTCAATTTTAGGCTTTCACTTACCAATTCCCTTATGAACACATAAGCTGGAATTCTCCTTTCAACACATACACCTGCCTGCTGGTGGGCAGGGATCCTTGTTTGCAAAGAACCTTATACCAAAGGGCACAAGAAATGCCTCTGGAAGTGCACACAGAAGCCCCCTGCTCTCTGCCCACGAATGTCTCGGGTGGGCAGCCCGGCACAGCTGCTAGGTCCCCATGGGCTCAGTCCAGTTCTCCCAGGGCAGCCCTGGCCAGGGGTGGCCTGAGGACTTACAGGACCTCAAACTGCAACACTGCTCCCCAACTCATGTTTCATGAAATTTCAATGAGGGCTCTTCTGGGGAAGGACAGAGGTTTCGTCATTAGGTGAGTCTGGGCACAGCTGGGTTACATTTTTCCCACATTTGCTCCTTGGCTGACATGCCTAGAAGCGCGGTGCCACCTTTCCCCAGGTAACCTAAGTTCACGTGATTTTTTTTTTTTTTACAAACAAACCAGGCTCACCATGCCAGCTGACTGTTCCACACTGGGCCTGACTTCCCTGCTCAAGAGCCATGAAACCTTAGTTTCCTTAAGAGACTGAACTTTTATCTCTATAAAATTTGAATAGGCTGATTTCAAGCACCTGCCTGGTATTGTTTGTTTTGTTTAAAATCACGACTCTGATATTCAACCCATGAAGTTGGAGGGTGTGCTTGTGACGGCCTGCAAAGCAGACCTGTGCTCCTGTCCTGTCTTCTCCTGCCTCCACATGCTCATCTGTGACACAGTGACACCACGATACCAGCGGGAGGGGTGGGCTGGGGGTGAGTGCCGCCTGGCCCCACCTCCTCATGCCCCACCTCGGCGGGCCACACAACTTCCGGACAAACCTTCCACCACGCGTAGCACCGAGCCCTCCTGCAGCCCCTCCACACTGCGCAGCTCTGAGAAGTGGTCCAGCATGTTGCCGTCCAGGTGCAGTGAGAAGCAGGTGCGGTGACATGTGTCTTCACGGTCCATGAGCACTTGGTGGATCTCCTGTACCATCTCCTGGGGGGACACCTGCCAGGGAGAAGGCCCCGACCAACCTGGTGAAAACATACCACTTCCCCAGCCCAAAGGACCTGGGTCCCTAAAGTCAATGCTCCAAATACTGTCTCCCCCTTTTTGGCTTTTATTTTAAATTCCAGGCCCTGCCCATACATACCATGCCCACTTGCACCTGTGTGTGTGTATGTGTGTGCAGGGTATATGCACATGTGCAGGACAGAGCCTTGCCCTGTTACCCGCAAGCTTAAACTATTCCTGCAGACCAAGAGCAGGCCCTGAGTAGAGCAGCAGGAGGTGTAAAAACAAGGAAAAGAAAAGAGCCATCTTGCCTCCTCCCTTGCCAAGTGCCAAGGTCCCCAGGGCAAATGGCTTCCCCCTTCAGGAAGGTGTGCTCTGGGGCTGAAGCCTGTGGCTCCAGAAGACACAAGAGGGCCTCACCTGGTTCCCCAATGAGTAACAGTTTACAAGACCTCTGGGTTGGCTCTGCTCTTGAAGACCACCCACTACCACTCTCCTCTCGGACAGATGGTAAAACTCCAGCCAGAGAATTGACCTACCTGAGGGTGGGGAGCCCTGGGACCCCAACACTACCCAGCCACTACCATACCGATCCCCAAACAGGGCTGGCAGTCCCAGCTGGGATCTGTCCCCTTGCAATGAGGCAATGGCCTGAACCTGGACTCCCATGTCCACCACGTTAGCTGAGTGACCTTGGAAGGCACAGGACCCTCGGTTTCCTGCCTCAACATGGGGCCAGACCAGGCAAAGGCAAAGCTTGGCTTTGCACCCTCATCCTCCCCAACAGGCTCAGGCCCTGGCCCCCAGTACCCCTCTATCATCTCACCTGGAGGGAGAAGGGCTCGATCCCAGGAGCCAGGATCTTCACAGAAAAGCCCGTGTCCTGAATGACAATGACTTCCTGTCCAGTGGTCTCCTCTCCCGGTTCGGCCTCATCCAGCCCATTTTCCCGGGGCGGGTCGGCAGCCCCCTCCTCCTTTTTCAGGCTCTCCGGGCAGTCCCCATTCAACAGCATGACTGAGGGCAGCTCTGTGGGGGACAAGAAAGGAGCTGAGCCAGACGGGCCTCGTCGGTGAGGTCTGCCTCACCCACCAGGGTGGACACAGCCCTACACAAGGGCGTCTGCCTGTCCTCCCAACTCGGCCCTGCCCCAGACTCCGGTCCCACCGCACCCCAGGGCACGCCTGCAGGCTACTGCCCGCTCGCTCGCCTCCACACCCTGGGCCCTCGCTTCCTATCTGCTCCTCAGGCCCCCAGTCTGGCGGCCGTGTGAACAGGCCACCCAGACCACTCTCCCCAGAGTCACCAATGCCACCCTAAGGGCCAAACCTGAGGGTCTGCTCGGCTCCCCCTCCCCCGACCGCTCACTTCCTCCTCTTCCCTGATGGACACTGATGCTCTGATTCTCCCCTCTCCAGCTTGACCTCCTCCCGGCAGTCAAGCTGTGGGTGTCCTGGGCCCCAGCCTCTCCTCATTCCCATCTCACCCTTGCCCGTGACTGCAAATGCCCTCCCGTCTCCCAGCTCACGTGACCAGTCCAGGCCTCGCTCCAGTTTTTCAACATGTGGCCATCCCTTAGGCCTCACCAGACTCATCTTGTCAGCATGGAATTTATCTTCCTCCACAAACCAGCCCCTGCTCTGCGAATGCCCGCCCCCCATCCCTATCTAGTCACCCAACCGAATCTCCAAACTGGTCACAGGACTGCTGCAGGCCATTTCCCCTATTTCAAGAATACCACTTGTTGTACACCTGAAATTAACATAACATTGTAAATCAACTGTACTTCAATTAAAAAAAAATTAGAACATGCACTACAGTCCTAATTATGTGTGTATATGTACATTTGAATCTATTCCAGTAGAAGGACTAAAAGACTCAGAATTCAGTGGCTTTCCTTAAATAACAGGATTAAAAGTGATATAATCCTTTCCTTATAAAGTCTATACTTTCCAGGTGTTTACAATAAGCTTGTATTATTGTATGACAATTGTTAAACCAGTGTTTATTTTAGGGTATGATTTAGAAAAAAATGTTATCAGGAGCTTTTTGAGAAAACTAGGGCATTGAAACTGTAGTGAGCAAATTCTTATACCAACTTTTGTGAACTGTTCATGTTTTATATCCAAAGTGATCTTCATTTCCATGGTGTGACCATATCCTTAGATGAGTAGCTAAATGTGATCCAAAGACAACACTTGTTCTTCTACATATGAAATTCTGGTAAATATAGATAACTCCTTTTTTTTTTTTTTTTTTTGCGGTACGTGGGCCTCTCACTGTTGTGGCCTCTCCCGTTGCGGAGCACAGGCTCCGGATGGGCAGGCTCAGCGGCCATGGCTCACGGGCCCAGCCGCTCCGCAGCACGTGGGATCTTCCCGGCCCGGGGCACGAACCCGCGTCCCCTGCATCGGCAGGCGGACTCTCAACCACTGCGCCACCAGGGAAGCCCCAGATAACTCCTTTTTTAAATAAAGTGCTTTTTAAGTCGTTATTGAAGGTGACCATAGTAAAAAAGAAAATATTGCAATTAATGGTAAATCTGCATAATTAATGGTTAATAGGAATAAGTGAAAATCCATAGAATCAAATAAATATAGCCTTTTTTCCTCTTCCAAAAAAAAAAAAAAAAAAGGTACCACTCAGAACCTTCTAATACTCTCCACTGCTCTACTGCTCACAGGAACCGAACATCTTAGGCCTAAAGTCCACCTCAGCCCCTGCCAGTTCTCCCTATCAAGGTGCAGCTACACCAAACTACTCAGAAGCCTAAGAACAAGCCACACATTTTCCCTCCTACCTGTGCTTTTGTTTATGCTGCCCCCCATATACCATTCCATCGGGCAGACTCCTACTCATCCGTCAAGGCCTAGGTGAAATAAACTCGCTTCTCTGAAGCCTGACCAATGACCCCTGGCAGCAGTGTCATGCTGCACTCGGGGGGCTGTTCACACCAGCAGCTCTATCTTCCTCCTCCTGTCTTGCCTGCACTCAACAGAAAGACACTGAACTAATGAATTAATTACTGTAAAAGCCCCGCACCTGTGACCAGCAACCGACTCACGTGTTGTGGGGAGGAAGAGCAGGTGACAAAAGCTTCCATTTCTCCGCAGGCACGAAGGAGAACAAAGGAGAGCCCTTCCTGCCCTGCCTCGCTGGGGGAGAGGAGGATGTCCTCGCAGAAACCCTCCAGCGAAACACAGGCCTGCCTGGAGCCCCACTGGCCCATGGGGCCTTCCGGCCCAGGGCCTGCCTGGCAGCCAGACTGGCCCCTTGCTTATCCGAGAGCTCCAGCCAGGTCAGCTCAGCTAGCTCTGCTCTGGACCCCAACCCATCTAGACTCCACCTCCTCTTCCCTACCCAGCTGTGAGGAGTGGGGACGGGGTGCACCTCTCCAGAGCTGTGTGGGCTCTACCCAGACCTACCAGAAACATGGAGCAGGGGCCTCGGGAAATGTATAAAAGTCCAGATAAGCCTGACACACAAGGGCACACGGGGGGACCGGGAACGGGACGTGGAGAGAAGCCACTCCCTCTTCCCGCGTCCCCTCAACTGAGTGATAAACAAAACGGCCAGGAGTTCAGATACGGTCCCCTCCTCCTTCCCCCAAATAAGGGTGTCTGAGGCCCAGAAGTTCAGTGCCTTGCCCAAGGTCAAGAGCGGACCCTAGATTCCCCCCGGAGAGCCCCCCTACCACATGGCTGCACTGCCCTCAGTCCTGGCCCACGGTGGGCCTTCAGTAGCTGTCGCCACCTCCGTCCCCAGCACACCGCTCCTAACCTGAAGGTAAACTCCCAACAACCACAAGGACGCACAAGGACCTCTCCTTCAAGTGAGCCCACAGCCCTAGGCGGGGCGACCCCAAGCCCCTGGAAACTGAGCAGCCGGCCCCAAAGGGAGAACCTGGCTGACTCTGTGACACAGCAGACAGGGACAGGAGGGCGGGAGAAGGGTGGTGGCTGGTCAGTTTTCAAAATGCAGCAAGAGGGGTGACAGCTATGAGGCGGCCTTCCCCCAGCTGAGGCCTTGAGAAAGGCTTTGCTGGCTGACCAGCCCTCAGGATGAGGGGAGCCCTGCCCAATACAGAACAGCAGCTTTGAGGTCTCTGAGACCCCAAAAGTGGGAAACCAGAGACCTGGACCCAGAGAGGTGGCCTGTGCTCCCTGAGTCTGGGCCAGGAGGACAGAGAGGAGGGCAAGGGTGGCCACAGCTCCCACTCCCCACCCTGCCTCAGGGAGCCTGCCCAGAAGGCACCTCCGCTCCAGGTTCCCACCCCAGGGGGCACCCAATCTCCTATCAGATTTCAAAGGAATGTGGCTGGTTCCCAGGGGCCTCCACTCCCCTAAGGCCAGCCGGCCCTGCCCCTCCTCTTTCCTGCAAAGCACCCTCAAGGTCTCCCTACAGCGGGATCAAGGCCCAGTGGCCTCCCCACCAGAGGCCAGCCACTTGGCTCCCTGTCCCCACAGCCCACCTGGTGTGGTCAGCGGCTGCCCACGCCCACCTTCTGGAGTCACAGGACCTCCGTGGCAGCGAGTCAGCCAGCTCTCCAGCTCAGGCCCGGCACTGCCTGGGTGCCTCGTTCCGGCCTCTGCCTCTACCCTTGCCGCCATGCAGCTGGCCGGCCCAGGGCTGGAGATCCGGCTGGCTTCGGGTTTCAGTGGGGCCAGGCCTGCTGGGGCGGCCCTGGGAAGGGCACACTCCCCCTGCCTCGCATCCTGCTCAAGGTCGGCCAGAAGGACGGCCGTGGGCCAGGAGGCCCTGGTGGCTCCAGGACCCCAACTGGAGCTGCCACCAGTGCTCAGGCCCACCTCCCTGTACCCCCCAAAAGAGGGTCCCTGCTGGTGAAGCAGTCAGCGGGGCAGGAGAACCCAGCATCTGGGGTACCTGGGCCCCTCAGGATTGAGGGCCCTGGAGACTGGCTGGCAGGGATAGAGCCCAGCAAGGGGGTCCTCTCCTCGGCCCCAACCCCAGTGGGGTGGGGCAGGACCGCTTCAGCCGGCTGCCGGCAACAGCTGGCACAGACTCGGGCCCAGGCCACGAGGTGGCCGCCCCCCTGTCCACCGGCTGCACTGAGCACCCTGCCCACCTCCTGGGTCAAGTGGCTGGCTGGGGCCTCTGGCTCGTGCTGCCCCCTGCAGGTGACCTAGCAGCTCTCCCCTTCCTGAGAGTCACTAGCTCTGGTGGGAACCCTAACCCCAGGAGCCCAGAGGACAACTGCACCCGTGCCCCAGGCCTCCAGCTCCACCAAGAAGCTGGCAGGCTCCGACTTCCCTCCCCAGCAGCCCCTGCGCCTGCCAGGAGAAAACCAAGTCTCTCCCCTGGGGAAAACAGAGCTGGCAGCAAGAGACCAAAGGCCGCGCGGCTGTGGAGAAGAAACATGCCCAGCCTTGCCAGGGCGCCTTCCCAGGGCCTCTGACTTGTTGCCAGGGCCCAGGCGGGACTGCTCCGGCATCCATACTAACCAGGGTGGGGGGTGGGTAGCCAGGCTCCCTTCAGGCCCCCTCCCCGCCCGTCTAGTCCCTTCCAGGCAGCCCTGAAGGGCTGGCACCCAGCAGGCCCTCGGCTCCCAGCACCCTCCACCAAGGGTTCTGGCTTGCGCACACTCACCGGATGGCACAAAGGGCCAGGCCCCAGCAGAGCCCCTCTTCTTCCGCCACCCTCCCCAGACACACCCCAGCCCTGTGGAGAAGGGGGGCGGGCAGAGCAGCCTGGCAGTGACCCCTGCGTAGCTGCTACAACCACCCCCACCCTGGTTACCACACAGCCAATGCTTACTCTAGGCCCAGCCCGTAGCAGGTCCCTCCATCAGCTCGACCAGCCCATCTCACTTGAGGAAACCGTGGCTCCAGAAGCTTAGTAACCAAGCTGCCCAAGGTCGCAGAGGCAACAGGCAGCCAAGCCAGGTCAAGAAAAAAACCAGGTTTGTCAGACACCCAAGCCCAGGCCTGAGTGCCAGCCCCCAGGCTGCAGCGCCCACCAGGTAAACAGTACCCCCTTCCTCTACACCCCTGCTTCTTACCCCAGGGGGCACCCCTGAGGATCTGGGCTTTAGGGAAGGAGCAAGGTGATCCTCTGCAGAATGGGAAGGGGTTGCCCAAACAGCATGGCATACACCTCCCGCCCCCCAAGTCTTCACTGGCCAGACCAGAATGAAGAGATAAAGCACAGCCCTGGCCTGGCCTGGGAGAACGCGGACCCAATGGGCAGCTGAAAGGAGTTAGAAAAGAAACGTAAGCCATCCCAGGTGGCCCCTGTGTGCGTTTCCCAGCCTAGCATGGCCTCACTCAGTAGACTGTGCCAGGGCCAGGCCCCGCCCTAGCCGAAACCTCACAGGGTGAGGCTCCTGCAGGAAGTTAGGCCTCAGAAGGCATATCACCCTATCCCAGAAATCTGGGGCTTCAAGGAAAGGGGTGGGGGCAGGCAGCCTAAGGAAGATCCCAAGGAGGCAGGCATCTGTTTGCCTCCTTCCCATCTCCACCCAGGCCAGAAGCAGGTCTGCAGGGTCTGGGGAGAGTCCAGTGTTCCCTGAGCTGCTCTGCTCAGACCTACCCAAAAGAAGAGCTCTGGGGTCCTGTCCAGGAGCTCCCCTAAGCCCCCAAGCTCCTCTCCTGTCTGCCAGCCCCCTTCCCCTCCGCTCTGGGCCTCAACTCCAAGGAGCCCTCCCCTAGGCAGAAGGAACTCGACACACCACCATGAACTTGAAAAACCTGCTGTTCTCTTAACCCCTAAAAGTAGCTTTTTTCCCAACAAGGCAACTGACCCTTGGTTCCCCCACAAAAGGCCTTGATCACTTCCTCAAGGGGACTAAAGAGTCTTCCAGAGCTGGGTTCTGAGGTCAGAAGCCTGGGTGAGGGCCTGTTGGGGGTCTCCATTAAGGCCTCCTCCTCCTTTGAATAGATTCAGACTGGCTATAATTCAAGTCCTAGCTCTATACAAGCTTCCCAGAGGCTTAGGGAGCCGATGTTCCACCTGCTAGTATGCTTCCAGTTTCCCCAAAATGAACAGCTGTACCCTCCCCTGACCCAGGTTGCCCCAGACAGACCCCCTCAAAGAAATTCTCCAACACTCTCCCCTCTCCTCAGTCCCTACGTTCTCAGCATATGATCCCAGCCAACATGCCTCTCCCAGCTTCCTCTGGGACAGGACAGGACAGCCTTGGCAATCTGGCTGTGAGCTGGAAATCCAAATGCTGAATTGCTGTGTGACCTTGGGCAAGTCGCTTCATCTCTTCAGGTCTCTTTGCTGGAGGGGAAATCAGCCTCCTCTTATATAGCCTGCTCCACCGATTCAGAGCCTCATCAGGGTGAAGCCTGGCAGGTTGGAGTCATCAGCATTTGTCATTCTGCCCAAACCTTGGCCTTCTCTAGGCAATCAGCAAAGCTGCCACAGTACCTATCCCCCACCATCAGCTAACCTGGCTGTGATCAGTTACAGGGTCAGAGAGCCCACCTAACACTGTTCCCGTCCTGACTCACCCAAGCTGGGAAGGGAGATGAAGATGACAAGTCCCTTTTGAGGAGAGTTATGGGGAGTGGGAGGCACGGGTAGTTCTGCACTCCCACTGTCACCCAGGGCAGAGAGGGACACAGCCCAGCCCTGGGGCTCTGAGGAAGATTTGGAGATGACAACCCAAGGGCTGGGAAGGGGCTTCCAACCTCAAGGCTGTAGTCAAAGATGTGATGGAAGAAACACAGGGAACAGAGGAGGCCCAGGAGAGAGGCAGGCCCCACCTGAGAAAAACTGCAGCCACTCCCAAAGCCAATGCCACACAGCCCCACGGGGGAGAGCTGGGAGCTTGACTCCATGCTGATGACCTTTGCCTTAAAAACAGCAACTCTGGGCTGACCCACTTTTCGCAATAAGGCGGGTTAATGATCAAGTTCTGGCACAAACACCACCTCCTGCCAAGGAGTTTGGCTTTGCCCCCATACACAGGCAGACCCCCAGGTCTGCCTGCCAGGCCGACATCTATCAGGACGGAAATCAGACCCTGCAGACCTGGGAACGAACCCTGCAGGCCTTGCCTCTGGGAACGAACCACAGAAACCCCCTCACGAAACACACACCCCAACTTGCACTCTTCCCACAGACCAAGCCTGAGAAGTCCCAAGCTGAGTCTAACTCGCAAGGCTGCAGCCCTGTGCACAGGGAATGCTTGGGATCCTGACGCGAAGGGGGTGCTTGACGGAGCAAGTGTCAAGTGACCCCAGTCCGGAAAGTTCCCCATGCCCGGGGGCGTAGGGGGTGGGGCCGCCGCGTCCGTCCGTCTGCGGAGCCGGCACACCCCGAAACTGCATGCGCGTGCACGTCTCCCCGCGATCTGGCACGCGTGTGTTAGCCGCCGCTGCCCGCCCCGGGACCCCACGTGTGAAGCCCGGGCCGCAGGCGGGGGCGACAGTGAAGGTGACCTTCAGGGCGGGGGCGCCCGGTGGAGGGCTCGGCGAGATGCAACCCAGCCAGGCGCGGAGGGAAGGCGGCGGTCCCCGCGCAACCCCGAACCCCCCCGCCCACTCGGCCCGATTCAGCCTCCCGCCCTGCTGCCCCCCGACCCCGGCCCCGCTCACCCGCCGCGCCCGGCCGCCCCTTGCCACCGCCCTGCGAGCTGGGCTCCCGGGCGCTGTCCGCCGGGGCGGCCGCCGGCAACTCGTCCGTTTTGATGACCATGGCGGCGGGAGCGGGCGTCCGCCTCGGCTGTCCGCGCCGCCCGCCGCGCCACTAACCCAAGTGCCCTGCGCGCCGCTGCAGCTGCGGGAAGGACGGAGTCACCGGCCCACGTGGTGCGCGCTATGGCCTTTGACCCCACCGCCGCTCCCTTGCCCCGCCCTCACGCTCGGCCCGGCCCACGAAGGCCGGCGAGGGACAAAATACGCCACGCCTCGTTCGCTGTGTACCAACGTGGTGACTTTCTCGAACGCCTTAAAGGGAACGTACCCTGGCTCTGGCTAGAGAAAGGCTTCGGGCCCCCTCGAGGGGCGGGGCTACGGAGAGGAGTCCTTGCGGTTCGCTGCCCGTCGGGCGGGCAACTTGACCTTGGGTGGAGACTCGTCTGGACTACTATTGCTTTCAGTGCCCTCACCCAATGGCTTCCTATTGCAGATATGCCAAATGACCACGCGGTGTCTAATCTGAGGTGTTAATATGACCCTCAGCGCCGTGCTCACCGAGCTTGCCGTCCCCGAAGGGGTGGAGCGGGGGTGCGTCTGGCTTCTTGAGGAGCGGGTGGAGGGTAGCTTAGGGCATGGTCACAAGAGGCAGGGGTGGCGGGTGGCTAATTGGGATGAAGTGCCAGAGATGGGCCCACCAAACTTTGTCCTGAGCCACAACGGGCTCCCCTCTGCCAGCGGCCTCGACACCCCCCACCAGATGAGTCCTCACATCCGCGCTGGCACATTATCCCCATTTTTGAGTGGAGGAAGCTAAGATCAAGGTCACACAGAGAGCAAGACTTTAGCTAGACCAGGCTAAATCCACAGCCTGGACACTTTACAGTAGTTCATGTTTTCAGATGTTTGGGGCCTGGTGGGGACTGAGAAGTGAAGTCAGAGAATGCTGCCCAGCTGACATTTTACCAGGTCTTGCCAGTGAGCTGAAGCTCTCCAAGCCGAGAGGGTGAGACGGTCTTCCTTGCACAGGCCCAGGAAGCCATTGGGAAGCACTTAAGGCATATTCCAGGAACTAATAGAAATTGGGAAGCTGAAGCTTCAGCGGTTGGCTGGGGTGGGCCTAGTGCCTCATAAAAATTGCAGAGGAAAATGGACTTTGTCCTGGAGCACCAGTGATGGGAAGGGGAGCCAGTGAAAGGCTTTAAGCACTTAAGCAGGAGGAAGGGAGGTGAGAAATGCTTTGGTTGCTGTGTGTAGGATAAGGGGACTGAGCTAGACCAGGGGGAGATGAGTTCGGACTATTGCACAAGAAGGCTGGAAATAAAAACAAGACCTGACTACAGCCCACCACATGGAAGGTGGGCAGTCAGGTGGTACATGAACCTAACACGGAGTTGGACTGGAAATCTGCATCCTGCAACCTCTACCTTGTCTCTTCTCGTAACCTTGAGCAAGTCACTTGACTATCACGCCTCTGAATCTCAGGAGCTTCCTCTGTCAAATAAAAACATCCATCTGGGGCTTCCCAGGTGGCGCAGTGGTTGAGAGTCCGCCTGCCGATGCAGGGGACATGGGTTCGTGCCCCGGTCCGGGAAGATCCCACATGCCGCGGAGCGGCTGGGTCCGTGAGCCATGGCCGCTGAGCCTGCGCGTCCGGAGCCTGTGCTCCGCAACGGGAGAGGCCACAACAGTGAGAGGTCCGCATACCGCAAAAAAAAAAAAACACAAAAACATCCATCTGTCTGCTCTTACCTGTTGGGAGGAGATAGTGGTCATCAAAGCACTTTAGATAGTGTAAAATACTTCACTCTGTCTTTCAAGCAAAGCTTGCAGGAGCTCAGTACTGCAGGAAGATCAGAGATGAACCAGACCCAGTCCCTGCCAGGAGAAGTTTCATTCTGGTGGGTGAAGAGAGATGCACACAGCAATCTCATGTCTAAGGCTGCAGAATAAAAGCCTTTAAAGAAGCTGTTCTGAGTGTGCAGGGGAGGCAGTCAGGGAGGGCTTCTGGGAAGAAGCTCCTCTGAAGCTTTGAAGGATAAGAAGGATTTTAATGAGCAAGACAGAGGAATCATATGGGAAGACACAGAAAGAGGGACCCTGGGAATTTATTCACTCGTTTATTTTTTTTAAAACCTTTTAATTTTATTTAGAACTTTGAATACATTCACTGGTTCAAATTTCAAAAAGCATAAAAGGGTATACAGTGAAATCTGTCACCTGCCCCCAGCCATCTGGTTTTCCTTCCCAGACCACCAGGATTACCTGTTCTTTTATATTCTTCTAGAGATATTCTTTGCATATAAGAGTGTGTATGCGTGTGTGTGCGTGTGTGTGTGTATTTCCCTTTAGTTACACAAATGGTAATATACTGTACCTGCTATTCTTTACCCTGATTATTTTACTTACTATATTCTGGAGATATCAGTACACAAAGAGCTTTCTCATTCCATTTTATGGCTGGATAATATCCTAGTGTGTAGATGTACCATAATTCTTTTAACCAGTCTCCCAACTGAAACTTAAGGAATTTGGAGAACTGTACCTAGTCCAGTGTAGCTGAAGTTGGAAGCCCCCTCCATGTTGGTAACACTGCTCATAACCAAAAGCATAGCCCTGTTTTTTGTTTTGTTTTGTTTTTTTGTGGTACACGGGCCTCTCACTGTTGTGGCCTCTCCCATTGCGGAGCACAGGCTCCGGATGTGCAGGCTCAGTGGCCATGGCTCACGGGCCCAGCCGCTCCGCGGCATGTGGGATCTTCCCGGATCGGGGCACAAACCTGTGTCCCCTGCATTGGCAGGCGGACTCCCAACCACTGCGCCACCAGGGAAGCCCCGTAGCCCTGTTTTAACACTGTGAGCAGCAAGCCTGGGGATAGGGAAACAGATACACAGAAAAAGCATCATCCTCTGACCACTTTCTCTATCGTCTGGTGGTCCAATCACATATTAAGCAGACTATTTCTTACTTTCAAGCTGCTTCCACCAATGTCTTTTCACCATAGTCTTAACAACAACTGCTCCCATCACTTTCCCCAACTATTTCCACCATTGCCTATACATTGTGCTATGGTTAGGGTGACCATGTGATGTATCATGCAAACCAGGACAGTTTGGGAGTGAAAGTGGACACTATTAATAATGACCTTGGGACAACAGGCATAAACCAACACTGTCTTGGCCAAACTAGGATGTCTGGTTCTCAGGTGAGGAGTCCAGCTGCTAGACCAGGGGACTTCTTGAAGGCAACGACCATACCTTATTTATCTGGGTATCCCCACCATCTCCCCAGAGCCTGATGCATAGTAGGTGCTTAACGCACAGTGGTTGGTTGAATGGAGGTCCCGGGTATAGGCAGAGCCAAGCAGTCCCTTAGAGGTCTCCACAGGGTTTCACCAGATACTTATAATATCTGGGCTTTCTGAGCAAATATTCCTTTTATGTACTGTATGCTTTGACCTTTGTATACAGAGCTTCAGATCATTTCCATGGTGCCTAGCTGAGACCCACCAGGCTGAGCCCTGGAGAGGCACCAGCCTATACCTTGCCCTGGCCTTACTCCTATGTCCTCCTTATGATCAAGGTCTGCGAATGCCTACTGATAAGTAAGGAAGGGTGCTAATGACCAGTCTGTCCAGGGGCCTAGTGACTAAGCAGTCCCAGCAGCCTTCGAACCTGCAACATGGCTTCTGTGGATCCTCTTCCCATTTCCTTAGCAGGCTCCTGTTACACAGTCCCCATCCTCAGGGCTGCCTGCCTGGGTGGTACTCCCCATCTTTATGGCCTCTGGGTACAGATGCTAAGTGAATACAAAGGGAGGTTTATCGAGGCTGAGACCTACCCTACATAATTCGTCTGCTTAAAGCCTCCCATCTCCCTAATTATTGTTATGATGGATGCACCCATTCAGCTGGGCATTCCTATTTCCACCCCCCTCATTTTCAGAGTTCCCAAGGGGTTGGAGAGGTGAGCTGGGACCCAAACCCCTCGGATTGCAGGAAGGAGTCCCATACCCCGATTGGCCTGACTCCAGGAACCCATGAGAGAGGAAGTGCTCCACCTCCCTCAACCCAAACCTGTGTGGGCAGAATTGCCAGGAGGGGTGACAGTTAGCAAGACTCCCTGGGCCTCAGTCTCCTGATCTAAAAAATGAAAGGATTTTGAAAAAACTGATCTCTGAGTTAGGTGGTGCTGACACTGCACAGCTCTGCTCTGTACTGTGACTCTGGGCTCAGCCTAGAACCCACGGGGTCTCCGGGGGGACCCTAAGGCCAATCCCTCTCCCCCTTCCTCTTCTCTCCTTTTTCTCTACTTGAAATGGGACCCCAGAGTCCTGGGTAGATGTTTACCCAGGGCTGGGCCTTCCCTTCCTCAGCTACCTGGGGAGATAAAAGGCCAGGGACAAGCAGAGGGAGGCCTGGGCCATACTTCCTGGGCCTGTTACAGGTCTAGTCTTAGTTTACCCTGGGCTCAAACCTGATCCCCAGAGGCTGGAGCGAGGAACGAAGGTGGGGCAGCCAGGGCTGCCCTGTCTCCCCCGCCTGGGCACACTGGGTAGGAATCCATATGCAGGTTGGCCCTCCATATCTGTGGGTTCTGCATCCGCATGAATGGTTCAACCAACCGCGGATCTTAAAAAAAAATTTTTTTTTGGCGGCACCATGGGGCTTGTGGGAATTCCCCAACCAGGGATTGAACTTGGGCCACAGCTGTGAAAGCGCTGAACACTAACCACTAGACCCAGGGAACTCCCAAGAATATTAAAAAAAAAAAATTCCAGAAAGTTCCAAAAAGCAAAACTTGAATTTGCTGCACTGGCAACTACTTACATAGAATTTACATTGTATTTACAATTTACACAGTATTTATGACTATTTACATAGCATTCACATTGTACTAGGAATTATTAGTAATCTAGAGATGATTTAAAGTATAAGGGAGGGGATGTCCCTGGTGGCCCAGTGGTTAAGACTCCATGCTCCCAATGCAGGGGGCCTGAGTTTGATCCCTGGTCAAGGAACTAGATCCCACATGCATGCTGCAACTAAGACCCGGTGCAGCTAAATAAATAAATATTTAAAAAGGAAAAAAAAAATATATATATATATACCAAAATGTTAAAAAAAAATAAAGTATAAGGGAGAATTGGGTATTCCTGGCAGTCCAATGGTTAGGACTCTACGCTCTCACTGCCAGGAGCCTGGGTTAGATCCCTGGTTGGGGAACTATGATCCCACAAGCAGAGCAGCATGGCCAAAGAATAAATAAATAAATACAGAATAAGGGAGGATGTATGCAAATACTATGCTTTTTTTTTTTTTTTAAGGCCTCACCACATGGCTTGAGGGATTAGTTCCCCAACCAGGAATCAAGTCTGGGCCCCTGGCAGTGGAAGCACAGAGTCCTAACCACTGGACTGCCAGGGAATTCCCATTTTCTATCAGGGTCTTAAGCAGACTCAGATTTGGTTTCTGTGGAGGAGGGGGGAGGGGGAGGGAGCTTGGGGGAAGTGTCCTGGAACCAATCCCCTGTGCATGACTGTATGTGACTTCATCTATCTCCATCCCTGACTCCTTCACTATGTGACCTTGAGCAAGTCGTTTACCTTTTCTCAATGCCAACTTCTGTGGGAGAAGCATCATGGGAAAAGAGGCATGAAATCAAGGTCTATGAAATCAAGCTCAGATACCATTGCGTCTGTGAAACTGTTTCTCAGTCCTGGCAGCTGGAAGCAGTCACTCCCTCCTTAGAGTTCAGCAAATATTTTATTCAATGTACTTTATTAGTTGGGGTCCACTTGTTTCTCCCCCATTGATTATTTGCTCTTTGACATCATCAGGTCTCATGGGGTTAGCAAGGCACTAAAACTCAACTCAAAATGGCTTTTAAAAGTGTGTCACAGATTCGAGGAGACTAAGGAAAAAATAACTAAATGCAATGGGACCCTGGATAGGTTCCTGGAACAGAAAAAGGACCCTAGGGGAAAACCTGGTGAAATTCAAATAAAGTCTGTGGTTTAGTTAATAGCCAGGTACCAATGTTAATTTCTTGGTTTGGATAATTGTACTATGATAAAATAAGATGTTAACATTAGGAGAAGCTGGGTGAGAGACATACAAGAACTCTGTATCATTACTGCAACTTTTCTCTAAGTCTAAATTTAGGTTAAAATAAAAAGCAGAAAACCCCCACAAATTAATGCTGATAATTTAAATACAAAAGTGGCGGGGGGGCTGCTTATTGGTCTATATAACTGAAAAAGGCACGGGTATATGGGCTGCAGGCATAGCAGGATCCAGGCAGCTTAATTATCAGGAACTGTCAAACAACAAGGTCCTACAGCACAGGGAACTATATTCAAGATCCTATGATAAACCATAATGGAAAAGAATATGAAAGAGACTATATATGTATAACTCAACCACTTTGCTGTACAGCAGAAATTAACACAACATTGTAAATCAACTATATTTCACAAAAATTAAAAAAAAACCACTCATGACAGGAAAAAAAAAAAAAAAGGAATTGCCTCCATCTTTCTTGGTTTTACTTCTTTTGTGGAGCTTCATAATCAGGTAGCCCCATCCCTGGTGATGGCAAATGGCCTACCAGATTTCCAGGCTGATATTCTGCCATTTTAGCCACCCAAGAATTTGTCCTTCAGTAGTTCTGTTTGGTTCCCTGCTGTACCCCTAGCACCTAACTTGGTGTGTTAAATGAATGGTTACAGTAAAAGTTCTGAGATGGACTCTTATTGGCTTAGAGTTGCATGCCCATCTCCAGCCCAATCAGTGTGACCTACCTTACCTGGGTCACATGGGTGGGGTCAGACTCCTGCAACACATTGACTAAGCTGGGAGAAGGCTGTTGCCTGAAAGGAATAGGTACTGTTATCAGAAGGTTGCAGGCAAAACCAATATGTCCCCTGCATCCTTAGAATGCGGAGCTGCTGCTTTTTCTCCTAGAGCCATCCACAACATAGACCTACACTGAAAATGTACAGGCCTGAAGATGCTGAGTGTGCTGAGGTCCCAAACCGCAGTCCTCGGATAGCCCTCGGTAGTGGAGGATAAGATTAGGGCTCTTCTCTGGGTTGCTGGGCTTCTTGCATCTGGATCAGATGGAGATGGTTGTCAGGGAAGAACAACTGGCATAGCCAAGTCCAGAAGCCCAGGATTCCTTCTAGGCCAGAACAATGGGCAATTCCAGGCACAGAACCCTTCCAATCTATCCCTGCCAAGCCTAGCCAGGAGCCTCTAATCAAAGGTCTTGTTTGTTCATTTGGGTTGGGGTGGCATGGAGAGAGGGACAGGGCTAACCTGAGCAGCAGAACAGACATCTCCGATCAACGCCTTATGCTTTATGTGAGGAATACCTACAGAGGGGACTTCAGAGTCTCAGCTGCCAGTCTCACCCAACCCACTGGCTAACTCCCAAACTATTCGCTATCTCCTCCACGGCCTTTCCACAGACCTGTGGTGGGCTGAGGGGATGGGGGCGCAGAGTGCCCACAGGAAAAAAAAAGTCTGACTTGTGTGTTTTTCAGATATTTTATTAAGAATAAGGCATATGACAGTCACCCCTAAAGCACAGGGTTCTATTTCTGTGGGTGAGTGAATACACTCTGAAAAGCATTGGATTAAAAAGCGCAGCCAACAGAGAACTTGGAGCAGGATCCCTCTGCCGCGCCCAAGGGGCTCCTGCCAGGTGGTTCTGAAGCCTCGCACGTCCCCCATTCAAGGCTGGCACCTCAGCGAGAGGGTGCTTAGAGATCCCTGGCTCTCCGTGATGAGGAGATGCTGCTCCACACCCTCTCGGCATCCTTCCTCTCCATCAGGGAGACCTTTATTCTGCTGCTTGTTTGGGGAAGGGCTACCCCATTTCAGCCCTGGCCTGGTCCCCCAAACTGCAGGCTACTGTGGGTGGGATATTGGGGGGCAGGGGTACAAAGCCTCATGCTGTATTGCCCACAGGTCCCTGACTGGCTTCCAGAACGGGGAGGGGTCCTCACCTGCAGCTCCTGGCTCCAACTAGGGCCCCTGAGTGTCCATGTCAACACATTCCTCCCCCAATGGGGATTCATGCAGCAGAGAAGAGGGGAGAGGTGGAGGGCAGGGAGAGGGAAGGAAACAACCCTTTCCCTTCTAGCCACCCAAACTTTTTAGGGGCTCGAGGGAGGGGGTCTTTCCTTTGGCAGGGCGGGTCCCCCAGGCTAGGAGAAGGGGAGGGCCAGAAGCTGAGGGCAAGGCTGAGGAGTTTCTGACCACTGAGGCCAAGGGCAGGCCACTGACTCCCAGTCTTATTCTGCTGCCCTGAGGCTTCTGTTCCAAACCCAGGTGCATGAGACAGGAAGGAAGCCTCTGTCCATTATTCCTAGGAGAGGGAGAGGGAAGGGGAATTTCTGATAAAATTGGAACCCTGTATTTGCCTTGGCCCCTGCCCCAGCTTGCTGAGTGGAGGTGGGGGGGTGCTTGCCTTATTTCCTTTCCCAGGCACCCCGACACCTCAGCTGGGAGTCAGCGAGTCAGCTGCTCCAGCACGCTGGACCTTCGTCTGGGGTATCTCCAAGTACCTCACAATTAAGTGTCATCATCTCTGATTGCTGAAAGAGGGACAGGAGGTGGGAGGTGCTGATGGGGTCACTTGGGGAGAGGCAGGCAGGCCACGGGAGGATCCGTGCGGTAGGGGGTTTTGGGGCCCCCAGCCAGACAGCTTGGGTACACAGGAGGAAGAGGGCTATTGCTATAGAGCTGGGGGAGGCCAGGTGGGCGTAGCTATGGCTTTTAGTGGGTGGATGGGTGGGTGGGTAAAGTACTTCACCATCTCTGTAGAAGAACTGATGTAACAAAGTCACCCAGTTCACCCCAAAAGTTTGATTGTGGAAGATGAGGGTGCCTCCAGAAAGACCCTCTTTCCCTCCTGCCCAGGATCCTCTGGGCCCCGTCAAGTGAGAGCAGCCAAGAGCAGAGAGAGGCCTCCTCACTCAGGCCTGTTCTGAAAGGGAAGGCAACGGGTCGAGGGGTACGGTGAGTCACCCACACTTGAGGGGACACAGAGGGTAGAGGCACAACCACAGAGGCTGGGGAGGGGAGAGGTGGGAGCAGGCAAAGCAAGGACCCTAGGCCACTACCGTGGCCCCTTAGACTGGACAGCACGGTCCGTTCCAAGGGTGCCCCAGTGGCGGACACCTAGACCAGGGCTGGTTATTGCTCAGTGGTCTCAGCAGTCCTGAGCTGGGAGGGGGCTGCCTGTTTGTGAGCTCACTGGTGTCCTGCTCCCTCTAACATATACAGTGAAAGAGGGTGTAATTGGGGTTCTTTCCCCCTCTTCTTCATGGGGCTGTGACAGAAAAAGGGTTCATCACCCTAGAGACCTCCCAGGCCCCTGGGTGACAAACAGAAGGCTCAGCCCCAGCCAGGGTCAGGACCTGCCAGGATGGGGTGCTTGTGTGTGAGATAAAGGACTCTCCCTGCCCCATGTCCTCCCATGGCAGCCCCTGGAAGACCTCACAGGCACTTAGGACTTGATGCAGGACCAACAGAGGAGGGATGGCATGAGAGGACAGGGTTCTAGGGATTTGTCTTTCTTTCTAGGCCGGACAGGGTGGGGGCAATGAACTGGACTGGAGCTTCACTTCCTGCCTTTGGTCGTGACGGGGAGATGGGGAGAAACGCGTTAGGAGGTGGGCAGTATTCTTTCCTTTTGCCACTCCCCAGCCTAGAGAGAGGGCACTGAGCACCCCACCACTGTCAGGTCTGATAGGATTGGGGGCATTCCTGGAGAGGCCAGGCTGGGGCCTAACCTGTCCATTCCCTCCCACCCCTACCCCCAGCAAACCCAAACCTCTATCAACAACTGCCACTTCCAAGAAGCCGGGTCCTTCCTCCTGCCTCTGGGTGCAGCCAGCTAATTAGGAAGCTGGGCAAAATTAGCACCAATAAACAGGACTAGGAAAACTCCCAGGGCAGCCTTCAGGTTCCCAGCTACCTCCTGAAAGCACTTTCTAACCCTTCCATAAGCCTGATGGGGCAGCCCGACTCTGGACTCTGGCGTGTCCCCAGAGTCTAAATACCTAGGTCGGCATCCTGGGGAAGAACTGAGCTGGAGACAGCTCTAGACCAGGATCTGCCACCAAACCCATTCTAGAATCTTCTCTAAGGGTCTATGGGTGCTAATTTCCAGAAGTTCAAACTTCAATAAGTCCACACTTGCCCCACCAGAGGCTCTGGAGGAGGCGACTTCTAAAGTGTTCCGTGCTCACCTGTAAGGACCTATCAGCAGGGTAGGGGGTAGGAGAAGCGGCTTCCAAGGTAAAGGTCCAGCCTCTAGACCCCAGCCCGAACCTCCCCTTGGAGGAAGGCTCGGCGGGAAGGGCAACCGTGGGGGGCTGGGGGAGGCCGCAGAGGGGAGCTGGAAGGCCTAAGGATGCGAAGGGCCACTCTGGTTCCTTTCCGTAGGCCGCCCAGGCTTCCCCCTCCCGCCAAATGATTGTCAGCTTTCCCGGGGCAGGGCGTGACCCCCGCCCCTTCCCCTCCCAGTGGCAGGGTGGGGACCAGATAAAGATCGGTACTGTGAGTCCTCTCCTAGAAAAAGGATGCATTCGCTGGGCCCCGCGGAGGAGGTCCCCGGCGGGAGGGGAGAGCTCAAAGCTTCGGCGTTGTTGGCAAATACAAAAGGCGGGGGCGGCTGGGACGGGCGGAGGAGCGGGGGAGCAGGGGCCGCCTCCGCCCGCTTCCTGGGGGAGGACCGGCTGCCTCAGCCCCTGGGAGCCGCCCGCGCGGCCCGAGCTGCGTCCCTAGTCGGGCCCCGGGCCCACCTTCCCCCGCTCCCCGCCCCGCCCCTCCCCGCCGGCCCCGCGCTTACTCCGGGTCCGCCGGCGCACTGGGCGGGCTGGGCGCGGCCGGCGGGGTGGCTTGGTCAGGGGGCTCCTGGGGAGGCGGCTGGCGCGGGCTGCGGCCACTGGGCCGCGGGGGCCTCCGGGCGTAGAGGAAGAGCGCGGGGTCTGGCATGGCATCGGCGTCGTCCGGGGCGCCGGCCGAGCGCTCCCGGGCGGCCCAGTCCCGGCCGGGGCCCTTGGCGGCGGCCTCGGCTGCGGGCGGGCGGCGGGCCCGCTGTGCGCGCCGGCGGATCCGGGGCTCGGCGGCGGCGGCGGCGCCGGGGCCCGGGCGCGGAGTCTGCAGTTTCTGGCGCGCCGCGTGCAGCTGGCAGGAGAGGTAGGCGGCCGCCTCGGTGTGCTTCTGCAACTCAGTGCCCAGCACGGTGGCTCGGTGGCTGCGGCGACGCAGCTCCTCCAGGAAGCGGCGCTCCTCGGCGCGCAGGCTGCAGCGCAGCGCCGACACGAGCGCCTCGCGCTGCGCCACCTCCCGCCGCAGCTGCGCGTTGGCCGCCGCCCGCGCCGCCAGCTGTGACTCCAGCTCGCGGCACTTGCTCTCCAGCTCCCGGGACGCCAACTCTGGGCAGGGGAGAGGGAGGGGAGAGTGAGGGTCCCCGCCTGGCTGTACCTGAACAGCTCACCGATCCTCGGAGCGAAGCCCGGCACCGCCCCGACTGCACGTCCTGCGACGCTCGCCCTCACTCCCCACGTGCCTGCGACGCTGGCCTGCCTTTTTCCTCCTCGAGGCCCTTGCACCTATCTTGCCTTCTGTTTGGCCACTCTGATTCTTCAGTGCAACCCTTAAGTTTAAGTGCAAATCCTTCCCTGACCATTTATTCACTCCATGACTGTTTGTTGAGCCCTGACTCTGTGCGTTGTATTAGGCATTGTGGGTATGGTGGATAGTAAAACATTCCTCACGAAGCTCACAGCAAGCATAGTGGGAGAAGTATGTTACATAACCACAAAAGAATGTGAGGTTGCATCTGTGACACGTGCCAATACCACGACTGTAACAGGAGACTGTGACTTAATCAGGGAAGGCTTCTCAGCCGAAGAGCAACTTGGGCTAGGATCTGACAGGTGAATAGGAATTAAGTAGTGAACAGGGGAGAGAAGGGTGCTTCGGATAGAGGGTATGACTTGTGCAAAAGCCCCGTAGCAGGAGAGACATACAAGGACAAGGGACTGAAAGAACTGGGAGTGTGAGCAGAAAAGGGGAGTCAGTGTGCTGCGAACCTTGTTTCCTTCATAAAGAGCACTTATTACATTTTGCGGGGTTTTTTTAAACTTGTTTATTGTTTGCCTTTGCCCACTGCATTGGGTTTCAAACCTGGATGTACACTGGAACCATCCAGAGAGCTTTAAAAAATAGTTTCCTGGGCCCTATCAAAGTATCAAGTACTGGGAAAGGGTACTTATTGAATCTTCCCTGGTGATTCTGATGTACCCCCAGGGTTGAGGACCCCTACCTCCTGGATCATAAACTCCATTTCAGCAGGGTCTGTATCCCAGGACTGGCACATGTGAGTGAGAATGGTGACAAAGGGTAGGTAAAAGGTGACTCTGGAGGGGATATGAAAACCACCAAGTGATTTTCATATAAAAGGAGGACAAGGAAAGAGAGCTCTCAAGCCCACTGAGAGAGAAAATAAAAACCAGGACACTGGGGCAGTGCCTTGAGCCCAGATGACCCCAAAAGCCCTTTCAGAGGAAGGACAGTAGGTGGAGTAAAAGCTACTATTGTCACAGAACTGTTCTTGCATGGTGTCTGGGATATGTGACCCCTTCCTCCAAGCACGTAGGCACAAAGAGGCCGCCCATGACTGCCACTTAAAGCGGTTGGCAGAATTAGTTCAGGCCATAAGTGCTTAGATGTTTATGCATGACATGCAAAGCAGTTAGTAGGACTCCTAGCATTTTACCTTAACCTTAAACTTCCAGCCTTCCCCGTGCCTAACTCTTGGTCCTGTAGCTGTTGATCTATAAGTAGCACATCAATATGGCAGGGAGCCCATTCTTAAAACCCTCCTGGCCAAGAAATACTGCTTTTGTGATTCATTTTAAATCAAGCATTTACTGAGTCCCTCTGCATGTCAGGTAATGTGCTTGCACTGAGAGACAGTGGGTGACACCCAGTCCTAGTTCTCAGAGATCGTATAATCTGGAGATTAAGATCTCAACAATGCAGCCCCTTCCATTTAAAACCATTAATTGTGGCAAAAAAGCAAGGAACCGATTTTGCCATCTTAACCATTTTTTAAGTGTACAGTAGTGTTAATATACTCACATTGTTGTGCAACAGATCTCTAGAATTTTTTCATCTTGCAAAACTGAAACTCTATACTCATTGAACAACATCTCCCCACACCACTCCCCATTTTATGGGTGAAGTAATAATCTATAAACAAATACTTTAGTGGAGTTTCTACAACGGCAAGAAGTCATGCTTTTGTAAAACGAAGAATTTGCTAATGTGCATGTGTCTCTGCTCCTCCTCTAGACTATGTTCCTTGAAGTCAAAGACCCCATATTGCCATCGTGTTGAATCTTGACACTCAGCATCTTGGAGGGTGTGGACACGGACTGTGAGAATCACTTGTGCAAGGATGCGAAGGATTAGGGAGGTGGGTCACGAATGAAGTCAGCCATGTGGACTTCCTGGACACCATCTCCTTCCTGCTTTCATTTTCCCACTTTGGACAGAGACAGGGGTAGAGGGCACTACGTATGGTGGTGCAGGTTGTTCATTGCACAAGGTCACCCAGCTGAGTGGGCAAATGCACTCACTCAATAAGCTGCACTCACTCAATGAGCTGAGGAGTGGCTGCACTCACTCAATAAGCTGAGGAGTGGCTGTCCCCAAGTCTGGACCAGGGGTGGAGAAGGCTTGGGTCCTAAGTGGTGGGGAAAAGGTGACCACTTGTCCTCTTACCTTGTTGGTGAGATTGGGCCTCTTTCATTTCCAGGTCATGGGTCAGTTCTGGGGGCAGAGATAAGAAAAGGCAGTCGTGTGTATGTTAGAGATAGAGAGAAAGAGTATGTGTGTGAGATCAGGAATCACAGACCAGTAAAATTGTCAATAAGGATTCTCAGAAACCATCTAAACTATCTCCCCTCCATACTTATTTTACTGCAGCCCAGAGAGGGAAAGAGATGAAAGAGAGGTGTCAGAGGCATAGCCTGAGCCCAATCTAGCTGATTCTAAGCCCAGAGATCTTTCCAGTGTAAGCTTTGTGGCCTGGATTTGGGGGTTAGTTCAACCCTTGTGGGACTGAGGCTTGCTTTTAGGGCTGGGGGGGCAGTATTTGCCCCTTCCCAGAGGTGATGTACAAATACTTAACATGCCAACCCATCAGAGCCAGCCTGGAGGACCCCTGCTGCCCAGGGCACATTCTCTTTACTGTTTAGTTGGTGGGTCTGGGAAGGCTGGAGTGTCCTGGGCTGCTTGGGGACACTAAAGGGGGATTCAGGGCAGTGGCTATTGACCAATAGGACACGTGCGTTTCACTGTTGTCACAGCGAGTACTGCTGAGCCTGTGCTCTTTTCTGAACATCAGCCCTGCCCTTTCTAAGCTCTGGTTCCGCCACTTTCCGCAGGGCAGGGAGAAGAGCTTCAAGGAGGACAGCGCCACCTGGTGAAGCAAAGCCTGCATGGCGCTCGGCTGGGCGCTGAGCGGGCGGGGCGGGGCAGCCAAGGGCACTGGTGCAGGAGCAGTTTCCTCCTCTGCCTGCCTGTCTTCCCGGTCCCCAACCCTTAGATCCCAGAATGCCCCATCCCTCAGCCAGCTGGGTTTGATCATTTTTCCAGCCCACTCCCCATTCCCCCCAACTCCATCAGGGCTCAGGGGCTGGGAGGGGGGCAGGAGGGAGCCCAGGAACCGCAGCTGCCTATGATGGAGGGCACCTGCTCAGGAGCACCTGGGTGTACCTGCAGGGATGCAGCCTGGTGCCCAAAGGGAGAAGGTGTGAACGTGGGGGTGGGGAAGGTAGCAGATCTCTGGGTCCACTGCCCAGCAGCACCAACAGAGAGAGACTCACCCTGTGGGCCCTCTGTCTGCCCCTCCTTGCTGCCCTCACCAGGCTCTTCTAGGGACTAGGGGCTTTTCTGGAGGTGCCTTCTCTGGGGAGGCCAACAGTTGCCAGGAGACAGACAGCCTGGAGTGCCTGGGCCTTTTGCTGTGACCGGAGCCTGAACCTCCTCCCTGGGGTCCCTGGGAGAACTCTGATGCTTCCACCCCACCAGGGCTTCCTGGGGCCAGCTTGGCCCCTCCTCCAAGGCCCTGTGATGTAACCCAAGAGGCCCAGGACTAGGTTTGGGGATGTAGCCCAAGGGACTCTGGCTCTGTCACTAACTGCCTGTGGGCTTGTTTCTCCTTAGCCCTTAACCACTAGAGTTGGGAGGGGGGAACAGAGCCCCAGCTGGGCTCCACTCCCCCATCCATCAAGTTTCCCTGCCCATCTTCCAGCGAGGGTCCCCATGGTTTAGATGAGTGCGCTGTGAGGTCAGACACACTGTGTGGCCTCAGGCCAGTGACAGCACCTCTCTGAGCCTCAGTCTCCCCATCTATGAAATGGGAACGAAGTTGCACCCACCTCACAAGGGGCTGTTGCTAAGATTAAATGAGACAAAAGAAATAAAGGGCTCAAGCTTGGGCTGAGTTGGCTCTTGTTATCATCCAAGCTACCTCCGCAACCACAGCACATTTACCCACCTCTCAAGCCCCTTCATTTTGAGTTGTCACGCAAGTTCTTCCCAAAGGCCTGCTCTCCTGGTTCCTACACCAGCCCCTCCCCACTCTTATCCTTTTCCCACCCGCTGGGTCCCTCTTTAATCTCCTTTCTTAAAAAAAAGTTATTTATCTATTTATTTTTGGCTGCATTGGGTCCTCGTTGCTGTGCGTGGGCTTTCTCTAGTTGCAGTGCATGGGCTTCTCATCGCGCTGGCTTCTCTTGTTGCAGAGCATGGGCTCTAGGCGCACGGGCTTCAGTAGTTGTGGCTCGCAGGCCCTAGAACACAGGCTCAGTAATTGTGGCGAACAGGCTTAGTTGCTCCGCGGCATGTGGGATCTTACCGGACCAGGGCTCGAACCCGTGTCCCCTGCATTGGCAGGCGGATTCTTAACCACTGCGCCACCAGGGAAGCCCCAATCTCTTTTTTTAAAATCGCCTTTGTCCTGCTCTCTTTTCCTCCTCACTCCCCCAACCTTTGGAGGAAGGGCCTTATTCAGTCATTTCAGCCCCAAGAGTGGCTGCTCCAGGCCAACCTGGAGTTATTTTTATCCCCTGAATCAATACCCAAGAGGCCGCGGGCCCACACTTGTCTGAGAAGTGTGGTGGGGGCTGAGGGATCTCCATTCCTGCCTTTTCCACTTTCTTGGGATCCTGGCCTGTGTCCTGAGTGGAAGGACCCAGGTCTTCAGAATTAGGGCTAAGCAAAAAGAAATTAGAGGAAGAGCTACAGGGTCTTAGGGTTCACTCGTGTCAATTTTCCTTTAATGTTATTACTGCAATGAAAAAGTAGCATCAGGCAGGGGTGAGATGGTGTGGGTCATCCCTCCCCCTGGGCTGGCCTCTGCTGCCTGCCAGGCTTTGGGGGAGATGGCAGGGAGCCTGGTCTTGGCAAATGGCAGCTGAATCTGTATATGGAGCTGAAAGTCAGGACTGCTGGCTTCTCATGCCATAAAGTGAGAAGCCAGGCAGGTCACTTGAACCTTCTGGGCCTCAGTTTCCCTCTGGGGAATGGGGAGTCTTCCATGAGCAGGGGATGGCAGGGAGGTAGAAATCTGAGCATGTTGAGAGAATGGGCAGAAAGCAACAGAGGCATCACAACTGGAAGTGTGGAGCTCTGGGTTCTAATCCTGGCTCTGACACTAACATTGTGACTCTCTCTCTCTGGGCCTCAGTTTACCTATTTGTACAATGAAGAGGTTGGGCTGTTCCAGATGAGACATTGAACGAATCATTGGCTCTAAAGCCTGCACTTGAAGACTCTGCCCGGGTGAGCATTGGGGCCAGAGCCCAGCCTCTGAGAAGGCTACACAGCTGAGGCTTGAGGTCCAAGAGCGGAGGTCAGGCATGCGATTTACATCATCCTTGGCACCTCCCTCTGTCCTACTTACAAATCCAATTGGTTGCCAGGTCCCTTCCTTCAATCTGCCTCCCACTGGTCCTCCCCTTTCCATCCCCCTTCATCTCTCCCCTGGACCTGTCACTAGTCTCCCTGCCTCCTTCTCCCACCAATTCATCTGCCATACAACTGCTGGATTGAGTTTTTCTTTTTTTTTTTTTTAAGTTTTATTTATTTTTGGCTGTGTTGGGTCTTCGTTGCTGTGTGCTGGCTTCCTTTAGTTGTAGAGAGCGGGGGCTACTCATTGCGGTGGCTTCTCGTTGCACAGCACGGGCTCTAGGTGCGTGGGCTTCAGTAGTTGTGACTCGCAGGCTCTAGAGTGCAGGCTCAGTAGTTGTGGCGCACGGGCTTAGTTGCTCCGTGGCACATGGGATCTTCTTGGACCAGGGCTCGAACCCATGTCCCCTGCATTGGCAGGTGGATTTTTAACCACTGCGCCACCAGGGAAGTCCTTGGCAGGCGGATTCTTAACCACTGCGCAACCAGGGAAGTCCCCCGGATTGAGTTTCTTAATGTAGCATGATTCTGCTCAAAAATCTTCAGTGGCTCCCTACGACCCAGGAGGACTTCTTAGCTGTCCTGATATTGGTCAAAGTCTTCCAAAATCTGTCTGCAACCGTTATTTCCCGGCAGCTTTAAGCACAGCATTATCCAGTCAAATAGAGCTTTTCATGAGCTTTCGGTTTCCTACCTTCTGGATGTTGCCATGCTGTTCCTTTCATTTGGAAAGCTTTCTCCACCCTCGTTGCCCCGTAATATCTCAGCATGTCTAAATCTTACTCAGCTCTCAGGGAGAGGAAGTGCTCCCTCCTCTGGGGAGCGTGGGATGCCTGGTCTCCTCCTCCATCACCCACGCTTCAAGCTGGACATGATCCTGCCCGTGAACTCCTGTCAGCCCTCTTCATTTTTTGCGTATCTTTAGATTACCTGTTGGTGTGTGTGTGTCTCCCCAACTAGACTGAGGGCTTCTTAGGGCTGGGAGGTGCTTGATGAACATTTTGTATCTCACTTCCCTAAGATTCAGTTTCCTCACCAAGAAAGAGGGGTGATCGAACACCTGCCTGGCAGGATTGTTAAGAGGCTTAGAGAGGCTCACGGTGGACACCCCATCAGGGAGAGTGCTTATGACGATGACAGTCGCCCCCCGCCATCCCTCCAGGCCTCACCTGAGCAGCGTTTCTGTAGCCTCAGGATTTCCAGGTGCAGGTCTCGCAGCAGGGCCATCTGTTCTTTTTTCAGGAAGCTGATGTGGCGTTGCACACTCTGGATCTGATGCTCCAGGGACACGGTATCCATGGCAACCCAGGCCTGGGCCCCACCTGGGGAGGATGACAAGGTGAACCCACATCTTCCGGGCCCATCCACCCTGCCAACCTTCAGGTCCTTTCAATTGTCTCCTTCAGTCTGGGGTCCTGTTGTACCAGGGAGATGATTCTGTCACTGAAGTCATTTGTATTTACTAACTGAAGCTTCATAAACAAGCGGTGTGTTGGCAGGAAGTATAATTATTCCCATTTAACAGATGAAGAACCAGAGGCTCAGAGGGAAATGGCTTTACTCCCTTGCCCCCGTGTAACTTTAGCCTCTTCTGTATCTCTGAGAGGAAAACAAATGGGGCAGCAAAGTCAGTAAAGAGAGACAGACATTTGGGTTCTAGTCTGCTTCTTCACAAGCTGTGTGACTTTGGGCAAGCCCTCTCCCTCTCTAGGCTCTCGGTTTTCTCCTGGGTAAAATTAGGGAATTGTGGAGAGGATGAATGCTGAAGCCTCTCCAGCTCTGCCATCCCTCAAGCATCCCTGCTCAAGGGTGACCATCAATTGGCAGGGCAGTGTGATGGTTAGAGCACAACCCTCCGCCAATTCAATTCCATTTCTCTGATTTAACCTCAGCCCAGGGCTCTGGGCTCTTCCATGTCACAGAAGAGGAAGATCTGATGAATATTTTATTAATACTGATCCTGTGGGCTGAAGGCAGGTGGTGAGTCCCTTTTTCCAAGAGGAATGGGGGAGGGTCATATGGAGACCTAAGCAGTAGATCCACGGTAGAAGCTTATGACACTGTGATGGGAGAGGGAGGCTTGCATCCCTGAATCCTAATGATGGCCTGACTTTTCAGCGCTCTCTGAGGATCAGCGTCTTGGAAAAGCATAGGCAGAGGGCAAAAACAGGAGGCAGAGGGCAGCAGAAGCCGAGACCTCTGGATTCCAGGATTCAGAGCTCATGCCTTCTCTGCCAGGGACTCCCAAAGCTTGTGACGGCCCTTCCTCCACCTGCTCTAGGAATTCCCTGGCCAGAGGAGAGGAAAACCAGTTGATGGATTGTTCTGTTCAGCAATGGTCCCCTTGAAACAGGCTTTCTGGTAACCCTCTGCAAAGCAAGATTTTCATTTGTAGGGTCACATCCAGCAGGTGCACCTGAGAACCTCACATTCATAGGTTCCTCTCTTGGGGCCCCCCTTCCCTTGTACCTGTATGGCCTCCCTAATCCAACCAAATGGGCTTTCACTTCAGCAGGGGGTGGCCCTTTGGCCTGTGGGAATCACTGGTTACATTTACTGACCATCTGCTATGTTTAGGGAACTTTATGCATATTATCTTACTTCTGCCAACCACTCTTCAGTAGGTATCACCACCTCCATTTCACAAGCAAAGAAACAGACTCAGAGTTGAAGTGACTTGTGCCAGTTCACAGGTTCAGTAAGTGGCAGCAGATCCAATTCTCCAACCAAGTCTTTTGAATCCAAAGAAGTTTCCCAGTATTTACACTGAAAACAGCCCTGGGTTTGAATCCTAGGTTTTTCGGTTCCCTGCTGTGTGACTTTGGGCAAGGAAGTTAACCTCTCTAAACCTTGCTTCCCCTCTCTGTAAAATGAGGCTACTAATAGTAACAGTCCTAGGATAGTTGAGAGGGTTAAATGAAATTAGAAATTGTAGAGCATTTAGCACAGAACCTGGCTCGATCAATGCCTCATCCCTTCTCCTCCCCATTTAATGTGTGAGTAGGTTAATCCCTGCCCTGATTTGCCCATTTGTTCATCATTCATTCATTCAATGATCTACTATTACCAACCACTGTGCTGGGTACAGGGACATAATGATGAACAAAACAGTATTCCTGCTTTCTGCTCTCATGGAGCTCACAGGGCCAGAGAAGAGAATCAAACAAATAAACAGGTACATCAAACAAACAAATAACACAAATAAGTTTACAGTTACAATCTGTAAGTGCTGTGAAAGAAACCTGCAGGGTAACGTTGAAAGAATATAAAGTGGGACCTAGTTTAGATCTGGGGTCAGGGAAGGTATCTTTGTGGAAATGATTTTAGGCTGAGGGACTTCCCTGGTGGCGCAGTGGATAAGAATCTGCGCTCCCAGTGCAGGGGGCCCGGGTTCGATCCCTGGTTAGGGAACTAGGTCCCACACTCATGCCGCAACTAAGAGTTCACGTGACACAGCTGAGGAGCCCGTGTGCCGCAACTAAGGAGCCCATGAGCCACAACTAAGGAGCCCACGTGCTGCAACGAAGACCTGGTGCAACCAGATAAATATTAAAAAAAAAAAGAAATGATTTTAGGCTGAGACCTTGTGGCAGGCAGAATTCCAAGGTGGTCCCCAAGATTCCCAGCCCCTGATATATACCCTCTAACATTATCCCCTCCCCTTGGGTGTGGGTGGGATTGTGAATATGATAGATTTCATTCCTCTGATTAGGTTATATGACAAAGGTGAAGGATTTTACAGATGTAATTAAGGTCTCCAATCAGTTGACTTTGAGTTAAAAACAAAAGGAAGGTTATTCTGGGTGGGCCAGGTTCTAAGGGCCCTTGCTATAGGAAGAGATCTGAAGCGTGAGAGAAATTTGGCTTCTGGCCTAGAAGGGGTAAACTGCTATGCTGTGAGACAGCCTGTGCAGGAAGCCATAGGCAAGAACCTGAGCGAGGCCTCTAGTAGCTGAGAATGGTCCCTGATTGACAGCCAGCAAGAAAATGGGGACTCCAGTCCTACAGCTGCAGGGAAGTAAATACTGCCAACAACCTAAGGTATCTTGGAAACGGATCTTTCCCTAGTTGAGCCTTCAGAGGAGGATGCAGCCCTACCTTGATTTCAGCCTTAGGAGACCCTGAGTGGAGGACCCAAGTAAAAGGTGCCAGACTTCTGATCCTTGGGAACTGTGAGATAATAAATTTATGCAGCAATAGAAAACTAATACAGACTTGAAAGAGGGGTAGGAGGTAGTCAGAAGACTAAAGGGAAGAGCATTCCACACAGGGAACAGCATCTGTGAAGGCCCAGAGATAGAATAATGATAGCTTACATTTACTGAGTGCCTACTATGTGCCAGGCTTTGCGCTAAGTGCTTTATGTGGTCTTTTTGAGGAACGGAGACATTACCACTGCTGGTGAAGTTAAAGTGTAAGGTATTAGCGGAGAGTTGCAGGAAGTGAGGTTAGGAAGTGAAAGATCACACAGGGACTTAAAACTGTGTTAAGAATTTTGGACTAATGCTAAATGAATCGGGAAGTTATTAAAGGATTTTAAGCAGGAGATGGACGTGATACCATTTGCATTTTCAAAAGATCACTGGCTGTTGTGGGGAGGGCAGATTAGAGGGGGCAGAGTGGATGTGGGGAGGTCAGCTGGGGAAATGTAGCAGTTATTAAGGTGAGAGATGACAAAGGCCTGGACCGGATGATGGAGGTGGAGTTGGAGACAACTCCAGGTGTATTTTGTGGGTAGAACTGGCAGGATGAGGGGATGGGTTGGATTAGATCATGATGATGGGGAAGGGGATTTCCAGGATATCTCCCAGTTTTCCAGTTTGGGAAACTCAAGTATGAAGACACTTTTGCTGGATCTTTCCCCATTTCTTCATCTTTCATGCTGGACCTCTTTCACATTCGACCTCTTCTATAATCACTCCTTCCATGATCTCATCCAATCCAATGGCTGTAAATGCTATTTATATGCTGACCCCTAAACTAAATCTCCTAATACCTCCACGTGGATGTCTAATAGGTCCCTCAAACTTACAAGGTTCAATACTGAACTCTTATGATCCCTCCTGCAAGCCTGCTCTGGCCCAGTGTTCGCTATCTTGATAAAGGGTACTTGGTTGCTCAGGCCAAAAACTTAGGAGTCATCTTTGATTCCTTTCTTTTTTCTTCCTTTTTTTTAAAATTTGTGTTTGGCTGTGTTGGGTCTTTGTTGCTGCTTGTGGGCTTTCTCTAGTTGCGGAGAGGAGTAGTTGTAGCACATGGGCTTAGTTGCTCCGCGGCATATGGGATCTTCCCGGACCAGGGATCAAACCCATATCCCCTGCATTGGCGGGCAGATTCTTAACCACTGCGCCACCAGGGAAGCCCTGGCCTCACTGCTTTTTATTCAATTTGCCAAGCATACTGGAGCCTCAGGGACTTTCCCTCTGCCAGGAATGTCCTTCTTCAGGATACCCTCAGGGTCCATTCCCTCCCTACATTCAGGACTCTGACCCAGGGCCCTTCTCTGATTGCCTGATTTAAAATAGAACTCTTGGGAATTCCTTGGCAGTCCAGTGGTTAGGACATTGTGCTTCTACTGCTGGGGGCCCAGGTCTGTTCCCTGATGGGGGAACTACAATCCCTCAAGCCGCATGGCACAGCCAAAACAAACAAACAAAGAAACCAAAAAATGGAACACTCTGTCACTCTCCATTCCCCTAATCTGCATTGTTTTTTTTCCCATGAACTTACCACCACAAGAATATATAACGGTCTTCCCTGGTGGCGCAGTGGTTGAGAATCTGCCTGCTAATGCAGGGGACACGGGTTCGAGCCCTAGGCTGGGAAGATCCCACATGCCACGGCGCAACTAGGCCATTGAGCCACAACTACTGAGCCTGCGCGTCTGGAGCCTGTGCTCCGCGACAAGAGAGGCCGCGATAGTGAGAGGCCCGCGCACCGCAATGAAGAGTGGCCCCCGCTTGCCACAACTAGAGAAAGCCCTCGCACAGAAACAAAGACCCAACACAGCCAAAAATAAATAAATAAATAAATAAAAGCCAAGCATTTGAAGCCCTTAAAAAAAAAAAAAAAAGAATGTATTACATTTTTGCTTATCTGTTTCCCCTGCCAGATTGTTGGCAACCCAAGGTGAAGGACTCTGTTTTGTTTCCTCCTGTTCCCTAGTAGCTAGCACAGAATCTGGCAAATAGGAGCTACTCAGTAAATATGTGTAGGATGCCTGAGTGAGTGAATCTGTCAAGCTGGGGCAGACTGATGGAGAACCAGATTTACAGAGAAGTTAAGTCTCAGCCCGAGACATGTTAGATTTGACATGCTCAGGAGACCTCAAACAAGGAGAAATAGATTTCAAGCAGGCAGTCAGTATACTGGTGCATAACTCAGGAGAAATAGGTGAGCTATGTCTGTGCTCTTGTATATCTATGTTGGGATGTGTGTGCCTCTGCACCTGTGCATATACTTGAGCCTGTGTGCATGCCTCAAGGAGTGCATGTATGTGTGTATGTGTGTTGGGGGAGGGTTCTTGCTTCTCTTGTATCTATGTGTCTGCTGTGCGTGCACCTGAGGGATGAAGGCGTGTGGGCCTACGCTTAGGATGAAGAGAGAAAATGTCTGTTCCTAGCTGCTGAAAAGCAAATGTTTCTGAAGAGTAAAAGCCCTTTCCACACAGCCCTGGAGACTGGACCCTGGCCACAGTGAGACGCTGAACCAAACAGCTGTTTCTGTGCCTTCCCAGAAGGACTTGAGTATTTGCTTCCAACTAGGCAGGCTGTTCTTCTCAGGGCAGAAATTTGGGTCACAAACGATCTTGGCAAATATTCTTTCTTAGACGGTATTGTTTAGTTTGTTTGGGGGAGGGCGGGGAATGGAGTGGGGAAGGGGGAACCAGGGACAACACAGATCTCTCTGTGTAGCTGGGGAATCACAGGCACTTCAGAAGGCCTGAGCCAGGAAAATGTCAGGTTTTTGCATAGAAATGCAGTGCTCGAAGCTCCAGACGTCAGAAAATGCTCCTGCCTGAGGACTTGGTCCAGGCCAGTGGCAGCAGATGAAGGGTTAGAGCTATCAGTGCCATCTTCTCCCCGCACCCAGCCTGAGATGCCCAAACTCACAGATTACAGTGCTTGGTGAGAAGGGTCCCTCACCTCTGTCCACTGTCCCGACCACTTCAGGGCCTGCATTGTTTATGCTGCCCACCTTCTCCTTGTGCTCCTAGTTCTCTCTTTGAATTTTCTCGTTTGATAAAAAAAGTTCACTTAAAAAAAGTGTCATTAAGAATAAAAAAGGGGCTTCCCTGGTGGCGCAGTGGTTGAGAGTCCGCCTGCCGATGCAGGGGACGCGGGTTCGTGCCCCGGTCCGGGAAGATCCCACATGCCGCGGAGCGGCTGGGCCCGTGAGTCATGGCCGCTGAGCCTGCGCGTCCGGAGCCTGTGCTCCGCGGCGGGAGAGGCCACAACAGTGAGAGGCCCGCGTACCACAAAAAATAAATAAATAAATAAATAATAAAAAAGGACCTGTAACACAGGCCTCACAATTTATAGAGTTAATTCCAAGTACTTTTGATATGCCTCTCATCTGTTTGAAAGTTATCAATATTTTTCCTTCTTGGGGAAGCTGGTGGGAGAAACCTTCTGTGCTCAGGTCCCCAACCACTGACAAAGTGTCAGGCCCAGGAACTCTGTGACCCTGGTACAGTTCTGACTTTCTAAGGCCTGGGCTCCTGATCTCTGAAAATGACCTCACCTCCTGCTTGTCTCTGGAGCTTATGGGTACCCACTTCCTTCCCCAGCTATCTATCTACCACAGACTGGGCAAGGAGGAAACTGTAGTTCTCTCTCCTCTCCAGTTCATACAGCTCCTTGGGTTGAAAGAACCACACAAAGTACAGAATCATCGTACTCAGGGCTCAGAGGGGCCCTCAAAATCATCGTACTCAGGGCTCAGAGGGGCCCTCAGAATCGCTGCAATCAGTGTTTTTCAAAATTTGCTGCATAGAGCCCCGGAGTTCTGCAAAGGGGTCTCAGATGTGGCCAAAAGGTTTGAAGGCAAAAGATAGGACTGGAAGCTTTGCTATGTTTATTCCTCTTTAATATGGTGGGCTTGTGCATACAAATTAATCGGAGAAAGGGCTTCCACTAACCAAAAGTTTGAAAACCACTTATGTAGTCCAAATTTTCCTTGAGTGGCTAACCATCCTCCCTTCGTCTGCTCCATGTCCCTTGGTCTCTGCTGCCCCCGTCTCTCCCTCAGGCAGACACCGTGGCTGGGAGATGAAGCACAACTGAATCCTCTTGCTTTCTGCTTACGTGGAGTTTGCACTGTCTGCCACCCCGCAGCCCCTAACTGCTTCTCTTGTCCCAGTTTCAATTTCATTCTTGGTGTTTCTCTTCTCTTTGGGATTGAAAATATTTATTGAGTCAACAACAACTCTGAACACTAAAATACCCACATTTTGTTAAAATTCTTTAAGTATGAATTCTTGTTTCAAGGAGAAAGTTAAACTTATGTTTATCATTCTTATAGCCAGGGCAGGTATATTAGATAAGACAGGCATGGTAATAAATGGATAAATAAATGAATTAATATATTCTTTACTTTTCCTAGTCATTATTCCTCTTCACTACCTGATTCTGAGGCCTAGGGTAGGAGAGCAGGAACTCAAGAAGTCTTTCTCAGACATGGATACACAGGTAATAATATTTATAATAATCATCAGCGGAATTCCCTGGCGGTCCAGTGGTTAGAACTCTGCACTTACACGGCAGGGGCCCCAGGTTCGATCCCTGGTCGGGGAACTGAGATCCCGAAAGCTGTGCAGCCAAGTTAAAAAAAACAAAGAAAAAAAACCATCACTGCACAGGTAATAATACCTATAAAATAACAATAAATGGCTGGCACTGCTCTTAGCATTTTATGTATATTAACTCATTTATTTATTTACTTATTTTTTTTTTTTTGGCTGTGCAGTTTGCGGGATCTTAGTTCCCTGACCAGGGACTGAATCCGGGCCCTCTGCAGTGAGAGCACCCAGTCCTAACCACTGAACCACCAGGGAACTTCCTAACTCATTTATCTTTACAACAACCCTGCATTGAAGGTCCTATTAGTATATCCACTCCATAGATGAGGAAGCAGAGGCTCAGAGAGGTTAAGAAGTTTGTGCAACACATACAACTACAGTGCCTGGCAACTAGGATCTCTCCACTGGGTGCTCACCGGGGCATTCAAGGCCCTTCACAATCTAAACACAGTGCACATCTGCAGTCTGAACTCCTCTTTCAGATTCTACCTCTTGCTGCTACCCGTGGACATCCCCTCACAATCCCCACCCTATCTCTGCCTCCCGAAACCTGACCCATCCTTCAAGGCCCTGCTCAGATGCTACCTTTCCCATGAAGCCTTCCCTGGCCCACCATGCTGGGAAGACTCTCTCCTGCCTTTGTGTTTCCCAGGCATTCTGCCTTGTATCATATTATGCTGTGTGTGTGTGCATGCCCCCCGTGTGTGTGTGTGCAAACCTGGCTCTAAGCCATAAGCTTCCTGAGGGCAGGGCCTCACCAGGCCAAGTCAGTACACGTATTAAAAAATAATTACTCCCCCCCCCACAACCTCCCCAAGTCCTTGGCTTTCCTGGGGACTTGCGTTGGGAACAAAAAGTCAGTCCTTGACAAATGTCTGAGACTCTCTGCCAGGTGGGGTCATTTGGCCAGTTGTGGAGCCACAATTCTCCGGTGGTCTTGTGGTCTTCTCCACTCTGGGGCCCCTCATCCCCCAATACCTCTAGGCTATGGCTCCCCTCTCTACTGAAGATCCCAGGAGCCCCGACCTCAGTGGAGCTGAAGATCCAGGGACACGGGGAGTGGTATGTATGGGGAAACTGGAGCCCCCGCCCCCTTCAGTCTTAATGTTCTGCCCTGATTATGCCTCGAATATGACTCCCAGAGAAGGCAGCGGGGGATGTGGAGACGAAGGAGGACGGCGAAGAGAGGTACCTAGGGAGGGCAGGGGAAGGCAGGCAGAAGGAAAGATACGCGTGGTGGGAGGTGGCGGTGGCTCGACCTCGGGCCGCTCTGGACTCTTCGCCAGGGCCAGGAAGGGCCCGAGTCTGGGCGGCGGAGGACAACTTCTGCCAGCAGCCCGCGGGTCCTGTCCGTCTCCCGCGCTGTGGTGCGCAGCCCCGCGCCAGCCCTCCCGGGGGAGCTGGAGCCCGGGTCGTGCCGTTCCCCACCCGGGGCCATCCGGGCGCCCACCCCCACGCCCACCGGCCTCCTCACCTTCGGGACCTGAGGGAGCGACGGGCCAGCGGAGCCCTGAGTCCGGGCCGGTCTGGGTTGGGGGAGGCGCTGTTCTTCCCCGCGCTAGCTGCGCCCGGGGTTCCGCAGCACCCGCCCGGGCTGTGGCGCCATCAGCTACTGCGAGGCTGCAGGGCGGTCGGGCCCGGGCTCCTGGGGGCTCCCGAGCGCCGAGGGGGGTCCGGGGCGGGCTCCAGGCGTAAACACCCAGCAACGTGACCGGAACTGGCGAACGAGCAGTAGGGGGGAAGGGGGGGCGGGAGAGATAAGGGGGGAAGGGAGGGACCTGGGACTGGCGAGGAGGGGCCGTGGGCGGGGCGGGGGGAGGGGAGGCTGGCTGAGCGCGGTCGGGGGAGGGGGAATCCCGGGAGTCCCGGGAGCCCCGGGAGCCAGGCCTAAGGACCCCGGCGGGCTGCCGAACTCGCGGAGCCGGCTTTGCCTGGAAGCTGGAAGGGAAACCCGGGGAACCCGCCGGCCACTTGGAGAGCAAGGGCGCGGCGGGCGTATCAGCACCGCGGACAGCGCCCAGGCCCGCAGGCCGCGATCCGCTCCTCCCCTCTGCCCACCCCCTGGGGTAGAAACCAGAGACAGTGACCCCCACTGGCCCAGGGAAGGGTTGGGGTTGGGGGGTGAGCTGCCCAGGGGTCAGAAAATCTACCCTGTGCCTCAGATCTGTCGCAAGCTGTGTGACCTTGGGTGAGTCACATCACCTCTCTGGGTGGCAGTTAATAAGACGTCCCCTTTCCCTCTATTTGAGGGGCCCCCAAACCAAGAGAAGATCCTTTTAAAACCCTAATTAAAGTCCAGAACATTGGGGTTGATCCGTTTTCACTGTACATGGGAGGCTTCTGGACCGGACTGCTTGGCTTCTAATTCTGGGTCTACCAGTACCTTCCTCCTTCTCGGACCCCAGTCTCCTCATCTGTAAAATGGGGTAATGTTGGTCTACACGGCTCATAAGATCTTTGGGTTGTTGTGAGGTTTAAATGAACTAATACATGTAAAGTACATACAACAGTGCTGAGTGCTCAGTAGGCATTCTTGCTCATGATGGCAAGGGACCAGGTGGCACTGAGTGAGTGGCAGATGGTTCAGAGTCCCCTCTGGGTGAGTCATTTCCATCCCTGCCTTCAGGGACTGGAGGAAGGGGCTGAGGGGCTTCAGACTAAAGGGCTGGTCTGGCTTTTCCCACTCTGCTGCCGGCCGAATACTTCCTTCCCTACCCCCCTGGGCCAAATATCCAGAGAAATCTTTTACCTTTGTCTCCAGAACTGGGAGACCTTTGCATGAGGGCCTTGGAGAAGGTCCCAACGACTCATCAAAGGTCATCCTGCCTTTTCTCTATGGATCCCTTTGCTCCCGGTCCTTCCTAGTCAACTTTCAAACCTTAACTGGACTTGAGCGTCAATGGATAAAAGCTTTAGCTGCTCTTGGCAGATTCTCAAAAAATTGAAATTACTCTCTTAGTTGGCTTGACAGGCAGTGGGGTTCAAAGGCAACTCAAGTCCCACCCTGTGGTAACTCTAGCTTCTAGCTGTGCTGAAGTTAGCTCCTCTTCACCCCATCTCCCCTGAGGAAACCCCTGGGAGAGGAGCAGAAAGGCCAGCCCAGTCCTGCTGCTTCGTCCCTTGCTATCCCTCCTGGGGCAGCATTCCTGGGCCATGTATTGTGAGTGTGTCTCCAGCAGGGCTATGGGTCTGATAAACCATTGATTTACCAGTTCTGATGAACTAACCCCTCAATTTCATGAGATATTGGTAAGAAGGCTGAAAGGTATGTCTTGTATCCCCAGAAGACATGTGGTATGAAGCACCTGAAAACCTGGGCTCTGGTCTGAGCTCTATTACTTACTAGTTAGGTAATTCTGGGGAAGGCTTAACCTCTCTGAGCTCCAGTTCCTCCTTCAAATAGTAAAAAAGGAAAAGCAACATCTACTCTGCCAACAGGATCATTGTGGGGTTGTCATGAGGTGAGAGTGAAGGGGCTTTGTAAAGTGCATGCAGATGCAATTGTTATAACCAGGACCCAAATGTTTTTCTCCTTGATCGGTATCAAGATGGATCCTGGAGGTACGTCCCTGGTGTCACAGTGGTTAAGAATCTGTGTGCCAATGCAGGGGACACAAGTTCGAGCCCTGGTCCGGGAAGATCCCACATGCCACGGAGCAAGTAAGCCCATGCACCACAACTACTGAGCCTGCACTCTAGAGCCCACGAGCCACAGCTACTGAGCCCGTGTGCCACAACTACCGAAGCCCGCGTGCCTAGAGCCCATGCTCCACAACAAGAGAAGTCACCACAATGAGAAGCCCACACACCACAACAAAGAGTAGCTCCCACTCACCACAACTAGGGAAAGCCCGTGCACAGCAACAACGAGGACCCAATGCAGGCAAAAGTAAATAAATTAAAAAAAAAAAAAAAAAAGAATCCGCCTTCCAGTGCAGGGGACGCGGGTTTGATCCCTGATCAGGGAACTAAGATCCCACATGTCGCGGGGCAACTAAGCCCACGCACCACAACGAAAAATCCCGTATGCCGCAACTAAGACCCGACACAGCCAAAAAAAAAAAAAAAAGATGGATCCTAGGACTCTGGCTTTTCACCAGCTGAAGCAAACAGCTCCAGATGCCTGTCTGATAGGTGGCCATGCCTGGTCATGGGGGGCTCCAGCCTTGCCACAAGAAGTGCTTCTGACAGAGTCCTGCACTGGGCCAAGCTCCCAGCTGGGCCCCTAGGGCTGTCCGTGGGACACTTGCAGGAAGAAGATCCACACGTGAGACAACAAAAGATGTGCACAAAAGCATCCAAGGAATAACTGAAAATGATGAACCAGCAGAGCTAGGGCTTAAGCTTTTGGGCAAGGAGACTTTGAGGTGCCTCCTTGGAGGAGGTTAACAATCAGTCAACACACAGAGGACAGTAATACTGAGCAAAGCTGACTGCATGGTCCTATACCTGACATTACGGGGAGACCCAGAGACATATTATGACATATGGAGATTATGATATTGTGGATGATGATGTTGATAATAACACTTATTATGCATGTCCTATATGCCAAGCCATCCACTAAATACTTAAAAAATCATATTTCTATTTTCAAAATTAAATGTGTAACCAAGTCAAAGAAAACTAAATTGTATAAAAAGTGTACATCAGGCCTCAGAAGTAACATTATTTTGAGCTGAGCACTTTACCCACATAATCTCATTGAAACTTCAGAGAAATCCTACTGGAAAGGTTTATTTCCATTTGTAGGTAGAGAAAATGAGGCTCAAGAGAGGCTAAATTTGATACCACCCAGCTTGTAAGCAGCAGAGCCAGGATTCAAACTCCAGCCCGATCAAGGCCAGAGGTGGGGGACTTCCCTAATGGCGCAGTGGTTAAGACTCCATGCTCCCAATGCAGTGGGCCGGGGTTCGATCCCTGGTCAGGGAACTAGATCCCACATGCATGCCGCAACTAAGAGTTTGCATGCCACAACTAAGGAGCCCGCGTGCTGCAACTAAGACCCGGTGCAACCGAATAAATAAATAAATAAAATAAAATAAAATGAGTGGGCTTAAAAAAAAAAAAGCCAGAGGTGGGCTTCATCAGGCCCCTCAGAGAGGAGGTGACTCCAGCAGTGGCAGAAGGCACCGACAGTGGTAACAGCTCTGCATTGGTCAGTGTCCTGGCAGGGAACAGACAGCACATTTAAAATGAATCATTTGAAGGGAGTTAAGGGACTATCTACAAGGTTGTGGGACAGAGTTTAAGAATAAAGGATAGGCAGAGATGTTACCATCCCTAGGCCTGGAGGGACAGGAGAAGGCAGTTATGAGAATTCAGAAAGGATGGGTATGGGGAGAGGGCTACCTGGCAGGAGCTGTGGCTTTCCTTAAAATGAAACATCTGACCCACAGGGACCTGCGAGGGAGCTGAGGAATAAATATCCCAGCCTCACTCTCCTCTTTCCTCCCCATCTCCTGCTGGCGCCTTCTCCAGCCAGTCCCAATCAGAAGCCAGAATTTAAGGGAGTCCATTGACACTGCTTGCATAGGTTGACTTCCTGGGACACAAGCAGAGTAGAGAAAGGTGTGGAAAGGTTCTGGAGGAAGGAGATATCAGGCACAACCTTCCTCAACTTGGGCCCCATTTGCTGTTCTCTGCCAGGCTGCTGCCCACTGAGTGCTCCAGCAATGGTGGACACCAAGATGCTCTAAACAGGGGGGCAGGTGACAGCATTACAGGGATACCCTCTTTTCTTCAAAGACTCTGGCCATCTGTCCTGACCCCAAAAGACCACCCAATCTGGGTCCCTTGGGATGCTGTGGCTAGAGGGATTGGGAGCTCTGGGACTGGAGACCCAACCAGAAGTTACGGTGGATAAGCCTTTTAGTCAGCTTACGTTAAGAATGAAAGATCAAACTAGGGTAAGGCTGCACTCTGCTCAGGGGTGAAATGGCTGATTTGGATAAAATGGTCCCTAAAATCTCAGCTCTGACTTTTGGAGTTTGAGATCATTCCTCAACCACAAGCATGGCAACAGGAATGAGCTCTCTCTCTGTGTGTGTGTGTGTGTGTGTGTGTGTGTGTGTGTGTGTGTGTGTACTAGACCACAATTCAGCCTCAGACACATCCCCTCTGCCTCAGCCCTGCCCACATCCTCCTCTTTCTAGGGCAGAGAGCTCAGATGCTCACCCAACAGACTTCACTGAAGGGATCCTGAGAGGTTCCACCGCCTGTGCCTGAAGTTCTTCCATTTCAAACCACTTTCCATGATCTCGGGCAGTTCTTTCTCCCCAGTTCTTTCATGATCTGGTGTAATTGTGGCCACTTTTTTCCTTAATTTTTCCCTAACTTTGTATTAGCTCTGCCACATGTAATGCTCCACATTTTGCCTTAAACGTACCACTTCCTTCAGCCAATTCTTTTAAATATTGTGTTTTATTACAGAAGCATTAGAATTATACTTCAGAAAGGTTGGGAAATGCAGTAACAAAAATCTACCTGTAATCCTACTGCCCTAGTGCAACTAGTATTATTTTTGTGTATTATCTTCTAGTTTGTTCGTATGAATGATGATTTACCTAGTCATCTTCATGGCATATCTGATTTTTTTTTTTGCCATGCCATGCAATCTGTGGGATCTCAGTTCTCTGACCAGGGATTGAACCCGGGCCACAGCAGTGAAAGTCCAGAGTCCTAACCATTGGGCCACCAGGGAACTCCCTGGCATATCTGTTTTTTTTACACATATTATATCACAACTTTTCCCCCCCATGTTTCTGTGGAGTCTTCACAATGCTTGCAGTCTCTTGAAGATAATTGGCTCTTTGTGGCTGGCTGTTGTCTTTTATTTGTTTGAAATACACTATCATTTTTTAATTATTTAAAAAATTTTTAAAGAAGATAAAGAGCTCATAATCTCACCACCCAGATAGTACAGAATTATATACAGACTATGCAGACAATTCTTAAAAATACTTAAAAAAAAAAGACATACTGATACTTATAAAAGTAAAAACTTCCTCATCCTCCATCTTCAACTTCTCTGCCCAAAGTTTTCCACCATTAACAAATTCTGTGTATACGTACACAGACATGCTTTTTTTTTTTTTTCCTTTTTTTTTTTTTTTTGCGGTACGCGGGCCTCTCACTGCTGTGGCCTCTCCCGTTGCGGAGCACAGGCTCCGGACGTGCAGGCTCAGCGGCCATGGCTCATGGGCCCAGCCGCTCCGCGGCATGTGGGATCTTCCCGGACCGGGGCACGAACCCGCGCCCCCTGCATCGGCAGGCGGACTCTCAACCACTGCGCCACCAGGGGAGCCCTTTTTTTTTCATTTTTAAGGAACTGACATCATATAGCACCTCACCCTGTTCTGTATTGTTTTTTTTTTTTTTCCACTTGTATGTTGGAAATCTCCTAAAAATCATTAAATGTTTTCATTCACCAATCGATGCCTATGTATCAAAATTAAAATTTTTTCCCACATTATTCATTGTAGAAAACTTAGGAATTTTTGATAAGTAAAGATATAAAAACAAAATTGTCCACTTATACCTTTTGGTCATAACAAATCCTAACATTCGGCATTAAAATTTTTATTATATAAAATCTTAATTATGTATAATTTAAACATCTTATTTTGTAGTCTGCTTTTTGGCTTAGCAATGTAGCATGAACATTTTTCTCCTGCTGCAGAGTGCTGTTCCACTATATTGATAAACTACAATGTACTCTATCCATTTTCATATTGTTGGATAATTAGATTGTTTCTATTTTTTAATGTTAAAAAAAGCCATGTGGCAAATATCTTGGTAGCTTATTCATTTGAAAAGTGACTTTTATTGTCTTTTTTCTTATTGCACATAATGTTTATTTAGAAGAATTAGAATATATGGAAAAGAAATAAAAGAAATAAAATAAAATAAAAATCACTATAACTTCACCCACCCAGAGATAAATCACTTTTTTACATATGTTCCTGTAGTTCTTCCAGATTTTTCTACAAATATCTTAATATATTTAGATCTACTTGGTAACATTTTTTTCATTTCAAAATATATCTTTTTTTTTCATGTCAATAAAAGGCTCTCTTAGTAGTTGTATAATATCCCATCATATGGACTTGCTTCTTCACTTAACTAATCTCCTGTTGGACTTTTGTGTTGTCTTCAGTTTTACTCTATTGCAAACAGTGTTGCAAGGGACATTCTTTTACAAAGACTCCCCCCAACACACCATTTCTAATTATCTCCTTAGGATGAATTCCAAAAAGAGAAATTACTAAGTCAAGAGAAATGCACATCTGATGGCTTTTGATCATACTGTCAAATTGCCATGCACAATAATTGAACCAATTTGTACACTGACCTCAGTCACGATTGGGAGAGCCTACTTCCCTTCTCCATACAAACCCTGCATGGTATAATTAACAGCACAAAAACAACCAACTGTTCCAAATTTGACAAGTAAAAAAATACCATCACATTTACATTTTCAAATATTTAATTTCCAGTAATATTGAAATTTAAAAATGTGTCTAGGGACATCCCTGGTGGCACAGTGGTTAGGAATCTGCCTTCCAATGCAAGGGACATGGGTTCCATCCCTGGTCTGGGAAGATCCCACATGCCACGGAGCAACTAAGCCCGTGCGCCACAACTACTGAGCCTGCTGGCCTAGAGCCCGTGCTCGGCAACAAGAGAAGCCACGGATTGAGAAGCCCACGCCCCGCAATGAAGAGTAGCCCCCGCTCACCGCAAGTAGAGAAAGCCTGTGTGCAGCAACAAAGACCCAACACAGCCAAAAATAAATAAATAAATATATTTTTAAAAAGTGTGTGTATTATCTATTTATATTTCTTCTGTGAATTGTTTGTTCACGTTCTTTGCCCATTTCTCTATTGGAGAATTTATCATTTCTTCTTCTTCTTCTTCTTATTTTTTTTTGCGTTACGCGGGCCTCTCACTGTTGTGGCCTCTCCCCTTGCGGAGCACAGGCTCCGGACGCGCAGGCTCAGCAGCCATGGCTCACGGGCCTAGCCGCTCCGCGGCATGTGGGATCCTCCCGGACCAGGGCACGAGCCCGTGTCCCCTGCATCTGCAGGCGGACTCTCAACCACTGCGCCACCAGGGAAGCCCCTATCATTTCTTATTTTTTATACTAAAAACTTTCAACATTTAAATTTTTTATTGTAGTAAAATGTACATAACATAGAATTTGCTATTGTAACTATTCTTAAGTGTACAGTTTAATGGCATTAAATACATTCACATTGTTGTGCAACCATTACCACTATCCATTTCTCGAATTCTTTTCATCTTGCAAAGCTGAAATGCTGTGTCCATTAAACAGTAACTGCCTACTCTTCCCTCCCTACCCCCAGACCTTGGCAACCATGATTCTACTTTCTGTCTCTAGAAATATAACTACTCTAGGAACCTCATATAAGTGAAATCATACAGTATTGTTCTTTTGTGACTTGCTTATTTCACTTAGCATAATATCTTCAAGGTTCATCCATGTTGTAGCATGTGTCAGAATTTCCTTCCTTTCTAAGGCTGAATAATATTCCATCATATGTGTAGACAACATTTTGCTTATCCATTAATCCATCCATGGATACTTGGGTTGCTTCCACTCCTTCGCTATTGTGAATAACAGTGCTATGAATATGGATGTTCAAATACAGGCATATATTTTTTAAACCAGTTTGACATTTGCCTTTTAATTTTGCTTATTGTGTTTTTGTTATGTGCTAAGGTTAAATATTTTTATTTTAGTCAAATCCATTAATCTCTCCCTGTATGGCTTCTGCCATTGATGCCAAGCTTAAAACAATCCATCCCCATTTTAATATCACAATACTTACCTATGTATTTTTTCTACTCCTTTATATATATATTTATACACTTACATTTATAGTTCATCTGAAATATATCTTGTGATGTGAAATAGAGGCCTTGCTTTTTTTTCCTCCTGTAAATGGCTAATTGTCGCATCACCATATCCGTCAATAATTTGAAATACATATATTACACATACACACAGGTGGGGATGTTTTCAGACCTTCTATTCTGTTTCCTTGGTTTCCTTGTTAATTATGTTGGGGAAGCTTAAGGAAAGGATACTCAAAGGCAATTGCTAGCCTCATGCTAGACACTATATTTAAAGGTCAAAGGCGAGCTGCCAACCTATCTTGTCTGTATCTCCTTCTCTGTTTTCTTTTACATGATGCCTCTGTATTGGTTAAGTTCTTCATTCCCTGTTGCTTCCTGTCAGTTCTTCAGTTGAGACCTGGTGGAAAGGTCAGATGAGGATTCTCAGGATTTATGTAATCTTGATTTTTGCTGCACCCTGGGGAACAAAAATGCCTATGGATATAGTGACAGATGTCAGTAGCATTTGGACTCTGCTGGAAACTTTTCCAGTGCTCCTGAGCATGGGCCCACCATCCCTAAGGGGAAGATAAGCTCCCAGGGGCTCTACACCGGGAGCCAGATTTTCTTCTCTCTGCAGAAGTTTCCCTCCTGCAAAGCATGTGGATTGTCCTGATATGAGAGGCAGGTGAATTGCACTGTGCAATGTACAGACAATCTCTGTGTTTATAAACGTTTCTAGAACTCAGCTCCTTCAAACAAGGCTCCCAGGACGCTGTGGGCCATGTTGGTCTCTGCTCAACTCAAACTAACGTTCTGGGGTGAAAGTAGTTTGAAGGCCTGGGTGGAGCTGATCCTAGGGTCAGGCAGCGTGCTGGACCAAAGCCATACTGTTTTAATTACTGTTACCTTAAAATAGCTTAATCTGTAAGACGCATCTTTAAAGCATTTATAGTAGTTTAATTATTTTTATGCATAACTGGCTGGGTAGATGGAACAGGTGTCATAAGGAAGTAAGGCACAGGAATTAAGTGAATCCTCTCGAGTCACTCAGCAAGTCAGGTTTCCGTCACAGTCGAATTCGGAGAACCTGACTCCTCTCTCCGTGCTCCACAGAAAGCCCGCTCTGCTGCGCCGCTGGGCAGGCGGGGCGTGGGTGAAGGCAGCGAGGCGGACAGGCTGCGGTCTCGCCGCCGCGGCAAGGAGCGCGGTGACCCAGCCCCGGACGGCTCAAGGGGCGGGGCCGGCGGCCTCCCGGGGGCGATGCGCGCTGCCGGCCGCACCGCCTGGGCTCCGGCCGAGTCGCCTCGCGCCCGCCCCGCCCGCCGGACCCGCGCCGCGGAGCGCGCCCTCGGCACTGGCCTGCGGCAGCCGGAGCGGCCTCCACCGTGCGGCCCGCGGCGGATAGGGAGTTGGCGCCGGCCGGGAGGCATGACGGGTCGCCGGGCGCCGGGGGAGAAGCGCTGGCAGCTGGTGCGCTGGTGAGTGAGCACCGGGGGGCGCGGGGCCTGGTGCGGACGCGAACCCGCGCGCCCCGCGTGCTGAGGCTGGGCCGGGCGCGGGAAGGAGCGGGGGCGCTGGCCCGAAGTTTCTTCTCGAGCGGAGGCAGCGGGGCCGGGTTTAACGAGAGGCGCTGCGCTACCTGGTCATCCCCATCCGTTGTCTCCGAGCTTGGTCTTTGCGGTTCTCCAGAGCGATCGTCGCCGGGACCCTGGACCCTGTTCCTGACGTTAGGCTTTGGAGGGACCCCGGTCCTCCTTACAGACTCGTTGCGGGGTTTCCTCACTTTCCTCCCCGCGCCTTAGCTTTCTTTGTGCAGTGGGGCTCCCCCTCCTACCCTCATTCCTTCTGCTGCTCGGGGTCGGCCACGGACTGGGCCCCGCCCAAGAGGGCACAACCTACAATTCTCAGCTCCCCTGTTCAAGGAGGTGCTTCAGTTCACCTACACGCGGACCGGTGGTTGTGGGCACTTGGGGGATAGGGTGTTTGAGAAGGGGGGCCTAGGAAGGGAGGAAAGAGCTCCCTGTGTAGGTTGGTGGTTGCCCCTACCCCACCGAGGCCTGCCCAGGCTGGGAAATCAGAGCCTGCTGGTGTCAGGTGGCGAGACTGCAGGCCAAGAGGGTTTCAGACGCATCGCGAAGGGGTTGGGCGCATGTCCCCGTTGTCCGAATGTTCAGGGCCGTTTCATCCAGGGGCCTGACCTCTGCTTGGTGGAACTTAGAATGCAGGGCAGCCTGCTCAGCCCACTCCTGCCCTGGAAAGACTCCAAGAATGTCTGGCTGGGACCCCTCCCCATCGCAAATCATCCCACCCAAACCAGGGCCAGGAGCATCTTTGAAGTAGCATTCCGGAACACCTCTCACCAGGTACATTCTGTAGCCTGAATACAAAGAACAACAATAATATCTTTAATAATAGCAACCTGGCTTCCAGAGCACTTCCTACTGGCTCTACCATGACCAGGCATTGATTCAGTTACTCTTCACAGTGATACTCAGGGGAAGGCATTAGCACCCCCCTCTTTCAGATGAGGAAACTGAGGCTCAGAGAAGGAAAGTGGTTAATCAATGTCACCCAGCAAGCAAGTGACAGAGTCAGGGTTTGAACTCAGGGCTTCCCCAGGGGCTTAACTCCTCCTCTGTTTTGCTTCATATTTCCTGAACACAGGGCCTGACTGCCCATCCAAGGTCACATTGTCAAAAAAACCTCAGCATGTCAGAGCAGGAGAGGGGTCAATGGGTCAGCCTGCTCAGCCCATCCCGCCTTTCAAGGGTTCCAAGAATCAAAGTCCAAAAAATCAAAATTATTTTTTAGCAGTGGAGCTACTCTTCACATGAAACCTCAGTACATAAATCAGATAAAAGTAGAGTTAATCTGTTTGAAGATCTGGTGGGGAGTGGGCAGTTACTTAGTGCCCTCTCCCTGGAAAGGAGACACCACCCTAGGACCCCAGAACTTCCCAGATCACTTTGTGCAGTTTGATTCCTTCCCTAACTTCATGGAGGAGGAAACAGGAAGAGTTTTAAAGGGGCAGAGCTTGGATTCCTGCTCTCTCTCTGCCCTGATGCCTGTCTGGGCTGGATCTTGGGCTGAACCTGATGAAGCATAAATCATTATTAGTACCCTAATTAGGTTTAAAAAAATTTTATTTGTTTATTATTATTTATTTATTTATTTTGGCTGCACCGGGTCTTAGTTGTGGCATGCGGGATCTTCATGGCATGCGGATCTTTCTTTTTTTTTTCTAGTCATGGCAGGTGGACTTCTTAGCTGTGGCATGCATGCAGGATCTAGTTTCCCAACCAGGGATCGAACCTGGGCCCCCTGCATTGGGAATGCGGAGTCTTACCCATTGGACCACCAGGGAAGTCCCTAGTACCCTAATATAGGCTTTAGGTCATCTTTCACTCCTGGTTAAAAAAGCCCATTGCTCTGAGAAGGTCCTGAAGACGTGACTTGAGTGATCAGACAGCCTGGCAGGGAGCACTCTTTTCTTTTTTTAAAATAAATTTATTTATTTATTTATTTATGGCTGCATTGGGTCCTCCGTTGCTGCGCGTAGGCCTTCTTTAATTGCGATGGGCAGGGGCTACTCTTCCTTGTGTGTGGGCTTCTTACTGCAGTGGCTTCTCTTGTTGTGGAGCATGGATTCTAGGCGAGTGGGCTTCAGTAGTCGTGGCACGCAGCCTCAGTAGTTGTGGCACACGGGCTCCAGAGCGCAGGCTCAGTAGTTGTGGCACACAGGCTTAGTTGCTCCGTGGCATGTGGGATCTTCCCAGACCAGGGTTCGAACCCGTGTCCCCTGCATTGGCAGGCAGATTCTTAACCACTGTGCTGCCAGGGAAGCCCTGGCAGGGAGCACTCTTGAAGGTAAGACACCTTCTGAACTCCATGGCACACTCCCAACATGATCAGCCTTGGCCCCTGCTTCCAGGATTTCAGATTGAGTCAGTTTTCTCAATTCAAATTGGCTTAAGAGAAAAAGGGAATTTACTGGTTTATGTAACTGAAAACACCAAGAAATTTCCAGGTTTCAGGCAAAACTGGATTCAAGTGCTCAAATAATGTCACCAAATAATGCCCTACTCTCTCTGTCCTTTCTCTTTCCTCTGTTCCCTTTTTATTCCCTTGTGGAAGTGAGGTGGCTCTCAGGAGCTGCAGGCAACCCTCCAGACGAACAACCCTCCGGAAAAGACAGCTTCCCTTTCTCAGCGGTTCTAGCAGAAGTTTCAGAGTGTCATCCCATTGGCCTGTTTTGGGTCACACGGCCATCCTTCAGCCAATCACCATGGCAAGGGGGATGGACTGCTCATATTGGCCAGGCTGGGTCATGCGCTCATCCTGGGAACTGGGGGCTGGGGTTAACTCCACCCAAACAACAAAATTTTGAGTGGGAGAGAGGGTGGTGAATACTCATTGGGCAACAAATATGTCTGATGTCTACCTACTCTTTTAGAGCATCTCTTGCTTTGGAGGCTCCTCCTCCAAGCTCTCTATAAAGTACCAAAAACTAAATTAGAATTTGGTTGGGTTCTTTAGCTCAAGTTATTAGATATGTATGACTTTTTAGCTTCTGATTATTTCTGAGGGCCTGTTGCCCAGTTTATGACGGTGGGGCTTCAGATCTGGGAGAAGGAACTGACAGAGGCTAGAGGCTAAGGCTGTGTGAGTACTTGAAAAACATTGCAAAGTGCTCTGGCAACATTCTTCTTACTGACTGTAAAGTATTCCATTCTAAGTTGAACCATAATTACTTTGTCTAGCCTCTACTGATGACCTTTTAGGGAATATTTTTATATTATAAACATCACTGCAGTGAACTTATACCCATGCAAACATGTGCAAAGATAATGGTTGGATATATTCCCCAAAGTGAAATTGCAGAGTGAAAGCACATGCACATTGTGAAAGATACTGCCAACTTGATCACCAAAGAAATTGTACTATTTTATATTATCTCCAGTGATGTGTAAGTTGCCACAATTTTGCTCACACTGACAATTTTGCTCACACTGACAATTAACAAACTTTTAAATCTTGGCCCATGTCACTGGTGAAAAATGGTCTCTCATTGTTGTTTTAATTTTAAGTTCTTATGTAAGTTGATTTTTTTATGTTTATTGGTCATTTGTGTTTCTATTTTTGTAAACTCCTCATTTGTTTCCTTTGTCCTTTTTTCCCTGTTGATTTGCTCATTATATATATATATATATTTTTCATATTAATCTGCAAAAGCTCTTTATCATGGAGATGTCTGTTTTTATTTCTTAGTAAATTTTTTATTTTAGAACAGTTTTATTTTTTTAAAGATATTTTTAATGTGGACCATTTTAAAAGTCTTTATTGAATTTGTTACAGTATTGCTTCTGTTTTTTTTTGTTTTTTTTTTATGTTTTGGTTTTTTAGCCATGAGGCATATGGGATCTTAGCTCCCCGACCAGGGATCGAACCCACACCCCCTGCATTGGAAGGCAAAGTCTTAACCACTGGACTGCCAGGTAAGTCCCTAGAACAGTTTTAGATTTACAGAAAAATTGAGAAGATAGTACAAAGAGTTCCCATATACCCCACGCCCAGTTTCCCATATTATTAGCTTCTTACATTAGTATGGTACATTTGTTACAATAATGAACCAATGTTGATATATTATTTTGACTAAGTTCCATAGGTTATTTAGTTTTCTTATGTCCTTTTTCTGTTACAGGGTCCCATCCAGATACCACATTACATTTAGTAATTAATGTAATTCCTCTTCTCGGCTGTGACAGTTTCTTGGACTTTCCTTGTTTTTGATGACTTTGAAAGTTTTAAGGAGTACTGGTCATATTTTGTAGAATGTGCCTCAGTTGGGATTTGTCTGATGTTTTTCTCATTATTAGATTGGGGTTATAAATTCTGGGGGGAAAAAGACCACGAGGATGGAGTGCCATTTTCATGCATCATATCAAGGATACATACTATCAACATAGCTTATCAATGTTGATGTTGACTTTGATCACCGGGCTGAGGTAGTATTTGTCAGTCTTCTCCACTGTAAAGTTGCTCCCCTCCCCCTTTCTATAGTGTATACTCTTTGGAAGGAAGTTACTCTGTGAAGCCCATGTCTAAGTAGAGTGGAGTTATGGTTCACCTCTTTGAGGACAGAGTGTTTACATATATTGTTTGGAATTCTTCTGCACCCTAGATTTGTCTCTTTCCTCCCCATTTATTTAGTTATTCCATCATTTATTTATATCAGTATGCACTGTTAGATATTTGTTTATTTTAACAACAGCTTTATTGGAATTCATGTGCCACACAACTTACCCGAAGTGTAAAATTCAGTGAGAATATATTCACAGGGTTGTGCAACTATCACCATAGTCAATTTTAGAACATTTTCATCATCCCCCAAAGAAATCCCATAACCTTCAGCAGTCCCTCTCCTCCATTTCCTCCCACCACACCCTCCCCCACCCTTAAGCAACCTCTAGTCTCCTTTCTCTCTCTATGGATTTCTCTATTCTGGACATCATTTCATATAAATGAAATCCTACAGTATATGGTCCTTTGTGACTGGCTTCTTTCACTTAGCAAAATGTTTTCAAGGTTCAGGTTTCAATGCCTGCCTGACCTTCCCCAGTGTTCAACTGAAAAAATAAGTGTAACCTGTAAAGTGCCTGACCCTTCTCTCTTTTGGTGATGGGTTGCATCCTCCTGGAGGTGTCACCCACCTCCACAACTGGGGGACTCTTACTATGAGCAGCTTCTACCCCTCCCCGCCTTTTCTCATTCCTTTCAAAATGTCCCTGACTATGCCCAGGTCTTGATGCCTACTTTTCCATGGATAATCTGAGAAGCTGGTCCTTGCTAAAGTGTTTTTTTTTTTTAATTTTTAAAATTTTTGGCTGCATTGGGTCTTTGCTGTGCACGGGCTTTCTCTAGTTGCGGCGAGCAGGGGCTACTCTTCATTGCGGTGCACAGGCTTCTCATTGCGGTGGCTTCTCCTGTTGCAGAGCACGGGGTCTAGGCACAAGGGCTTCAGTAGTTGTGGCTCACGGGCTGTAGAGCACAGGCTCAGCAGTTGTGGTGCATGGGCTTAGTTGCTCCGCGGCATGTGGGATCTTCCCAGACCAGGGCTCGAACCCGTGTCCGCTGCATTGCCAGGTGGATTCTTAACCACTGTGCCACCAGGGAAGCCCCTTGCTAAAGTTTTAATGGCTGCTCGTGCCTTACAACGTTGACCTTTTGCAGTATTTAATCTCCTTCTGTGTACTGTTCAATAGAATTTCAGGTACAAAACAGATTAATAGGGAAGATCTTTGGGGATGGATGGTGCTCTGTCTTTCCTACATTTAATGAAGTGCAGTGCAGCAAATACACTAAGTTAACAAATTGGATTCGTCAATGGAGATCATCTGTGTCCGAGCATTCTGTGGAAGAAACTGCCCAAGAACGTAGCGACTTGATCACTGTGGCTGTTGTGATTTTTATGGAAACTGGCTCAGTCGAACAGGGTGCTGGGTGAGGGTGTGGCAGGGATTTCAGACATGATCAGACACAGTCTTGCACTCTAGCAGGGAGACAGACAGGCACATAAATAACTCACGCGGGCAGAGAGCAACGTTGTGATCAAGGTTAAGCAAAGCATCTCTGGAACCTTGGAGCAACTTTGGATTCTGGCTGGGGGCGTGGGGACAGATTTTTAGAGGCAGTGTGGTTTGAGCAGTTGGGGTGGGGTAGGGCAAGATGCAGATGGAGGGAGGGTGGCTGAGATCTGAGCACAGCCTGAGCAAAGGCTCCGAGGTAAGAAAAGGCAGGGCATCTTTGGAGGACAAACAGATGGGGAATGCAGGGGTCTGTATGCGTGAATGTGGGCGGGGGTTGGGGGAGGCATGTAATGGTGGGAAAGGCTGGCAGGGAGCAAAGTGGGGAAGAATTAGACCTCTCAGGTGAGCTGTTTGGAGGACAGTTGATATGTGGTAGGAAACCACAAACCTTTTTGGGCAGGGGAGGAGCTGACAAGATCTGTGTTGGGAAGTGGGGGCTGGTATGGGGGAGGAAAGGATGTGTTTACGCACGGAGGGGACTGGATGCCAGGGGCTGAAGGTGCAAAGAAGGCCTGCCTCTGTTGCTTCCTGCATGTGTGACCTTGGACAAGTTCACTTCCATCCCCTGAGCCTCTTCTTCCTCATCTCTAAAATGGGATCCACCAGTTCTGAGGGGTTTGATGTGCAGCTTGGAGGAGAGAGTGTAGGGAGTGGGTTTGTCTGTCGTCGGTGAAGCAGGTAAAGCCAGTGACTGGTGAGGACTGATGAGGATGGTGGGGAGGAAAGGAGATAATGATGACCACATGACAGAAGCTTCCCTGGCATTATCTCATTTAATCATCTTAACAACCCTTCAGAGTGGGTGTTATTAGTACTCCCATTTTACAGATGAGGATTCAGGGACTCACAGTGGAAAAATCACTCACCTGAAGCTGGGAAGTAGAATCCAAGTCAGGGTGCCTGCAAAGAGTGGAGGACAGTCCCTTCCACCTGCCTTGGGGAGATGGGAGTCGGGGAGAGGAGGGGTGGCTATGGCAAGAAGGGGGAGTGCATATCGAGGAGCCCAAGGATGGGGAAAGGCATAGAAACTCATCCTCAGAATAGGATGGGTTTAATCAGGGCAGGCTTCCTGGAGGAGACAAGTTTTGAGCCACGTTTTATAGGACAGGAGTCATCTTGGGGCAGGAAGCAGGTCATGGAAGAAGGTCATGTCCCAAACTGAAGTCATAAAGTCATGATCTTCCCTCTCAAACTTGCCCTTGTCCAGCTTGAATGGCACTGCAGCCAGATGCCCGCACAAACCAGGAACTCAGGCACAACTTTGTTGTCTGTCTCCCCTTCACCCATGTCCAACCCATCCCCTGGACCAGTGGACACTACTTCCTTTGCTCACTTGAGTCCTCCCATTTCTCTCCATCTCCATCACTATCCCCTGTACAAACCAACACTGTCCCACCTGGACCCCTGCAGGAACATCTAACCTGGCCACCTTGCTCTTTTCCACCAGGATGATCTTACTGAAATGCCCATCAGATCATATCGAAGAGAGTGAAAGGAGACAGGCGGGGACCAGATGCTTTCGTTTGGGAGACCATAGGAGCAGTGAAAGCCCTCTGCCCTCCAGCAACCTGCATTCTGGGAAATCTCCCCCAGCAAAGAGCCTGTGCCCCATCGGGCAATGTCAGAGCACCTGCACAATTTTTTCTTTTCATAGCACTTTATGCAGTTTGTAATTTCATAACACGGACACACACACACACAATTAAACGTTTGGAATAATAGGTAATACCTCTCTTGTATAAAAAGACACACTGTTAAAAAGTCACTCCCCCCATCCCCACCATTCCCCCAGCTCTCCCTTACCCGCACCCAGGTAACTACTTTTATTAGCTTTTGTGTCTCCAGAATTTCTACATATGAAGATAAGCAAATAGGAGTTCTTACTTTATTCTCTCCCCCTTTTTAAACATAAAGTACACATACTGCCCTTTCTGCACTTGATTTTTATTCTCTTAACAACATATCCTGGGGCTTCCCTGGTGCCACAGTGGTTAAGAATCTGCCTGCCAATGCAGTGGACATGGGTTCGAGCCCTGGTCCGGGAAGATCCCACATGCTGCAGAGCAACTAAGCCCGTGCGCCACGACTACTGAGCCTGTGCTCTAGAGCCGTGAGCCACAACTACTGAGCTCACGTGCCACAACTACTGAAGCCCACGCGCCTAGAGCCCATGCTCCACAACAAAAGAAGCCACCTCAGTGAGAAGCCCGCGCACTGCAATGAAGAGTAGCCCTTGCTTGCTGCAACTGGAGAAAAAAGCCTGTGTGCAGCAACGAAGACCCAACACAGCCAAAAATAAAAATAAATAAATTTTTTAAAAAAAATGTTTTAATTGAGTGCATTCTCTGTGTGCTATCATGCAAAGAGCTCCAGGATACATTGTTTTTTTGTTTTTTTATATAAATTAATTTAATTTATTTATTTTTGGTTGCGTTGGGTCTTCGTTGCTGCGCGCGGGCTTTCTCCAGTTGCAGCAAGTGGGGGCTACTCTTCATTGCGGTGTATGGGCTTCTCATTGCAGTGGCTTCTCTTGTTGCGGAGCACGGGCTCTAGGCATCCAGGTTTCAGTAGTTGTGGCACACAGGCTCAGTAGTTGTGGTGCACGGGCTTAGTTGCTCCCCGGCACGTGAGATCTTCCCAGACCAGGGCTTGAACCCGTGTCCCCTGCATTGGCAGGTGGATTCTTAACCACTGCGCCACCAGGGAAGTCCCTAAAACACTTTTTTTTTTTTTTTTTTTTTTTTATCGGTACGCGGGCCTCTCACTGTTGTGGCCTCTCCTGTTGCGGAGCAAAGGCTCCGGACGCGTAGGCTCAGCGGCCATGGCTCACAGGCCCAGCCGCTCCGCGGCACGTGGGATCTTCCCGGACTGGGGCACGAACCTGTGTCCCCTGCATCGTCAGGCGGACTCTCAACCACTGCGCCACCAGGGAAGCCCCCTAAAACACTTTTTATGTCTGCACACTGTTTTACTGTATGGATGCACCATAATTTATTTAACCAACCCCCTGCTGATGGGTACTTGGGCCATTCCCTGTCTTTTGTCATTATAAACAGTGCCACAGATTACCTTGTCCAACATGCTAGAATCTGTAGATAAATTCTCTGAAGGGGGATCGCTGGATTACAGAGGAATTACATGTATAATTTAGACAGATGTTGTCAGGCTGTCCAGCAGAGGGCTTGTACCAATTGACAGTCCCACTCGCCCCAGGGGGCCTGTTTAAAATGATATATTGTTCATGTGATTATTTGATGGCTTCTCTCCCCACAAAACTGTAAACTCCAGGATGGCAGGGATTATGTGTCTTTTGCTCATTGTCATGGGCACTCAATAAATACTGAATTAATGGACAGATTTATAATTCTACCAGGAATGGGTGGCCAGGGTGGGTGAGATCCTTTCATGTTCACCTTGCCCAGTCCAGCTTCCCCAATCCTTGCTCTGGGCTGATTGCCAATCCAGAGGGTGGCTGGGACCCTGTGTGAAGTTCTGGAAGATCTAATCCTGACATCTGACTCATGACCCCCACTCCAGAGCAGACTTTCTCCTGCTGTGAACTCAAGAAATCCAATGTCTCAGTCTTATAAAGGGCTTGGAGAATGGACCCTTGTCTGATGCTTGAATCCCCTGCCCAGCCTCTGCTTACATACCTCTGGTGACAGGGAACTCACTCCTTCCAAGTGACTCCTTGCAACTTCAGACAACTAACTTTTTAAAAATAAATTTATTTTGTTTATTTATTTTTGGCTGCATTGGGTCTTCACTGCTGTGAGTGGGCTTTCTCTAGTTGCAGCGAGCAGGGGCTACTCTTTGTTGCGGTGCGCGGGCTTCTCATTGCGGTGGCTTCTCTTGTTGCGGAGCACGGACTCTAGGTGCGTGGGCGTCAGTAGTTGTGGTGCACAGGCTTAGTTGCTCCCTGGCTGTGGGATCTTCCTGGATCAGGGATCGAAACCGTGTCCCCTGCCTTGGCAGGCAGATTCTTAAGCACTGCACCACCAGGGAAGTCCCAGACAACTAACTTGTAAACAGTTTTTCCATCTATTGAGTTGAAACCTGCTCCCTGTAGCTGCCTCTTCTTCAGGGAATTTTAACTGCGGCTCCCTGGAAACAGGGCTTTCTGGCAGACGAGCAGGGGTATATCTGGGGACAGGTACCTCTCATCTATCATTTTCTAGCAAGTAGGGCCAACTCCCAAAGGATCCCTGCAGAGCCCTGCGTGCCCACCTCCTCACTCTCTCCTGTCTTGCCTGCAGGTATGTGCAGGAAGGGCGGTTCCGAATTGAGGAGAGGACACTGACAGCCTTCCAGTGGCTCTACAGCCCCCAGCAGCATCGCATCCTCAGCCGTGCTGACCTTGAGTCTCCCTCCAGGTAAGGGGACCCACTGCCCTTACTCTCATCCTTCGTCCAGGCCCCTCCAGTTGGTACTTATTATGCAGCCAGCCCCACACTGGTCCATAAACTCCCAGTGGGGAACCACGGCCTTCAGTGGCATTGAGGCCTTCCAGGGTCTTTGAAAGAGTGTCAGCCGGGGTGCTTGTCCAGCCTAGAATGCACTGAGTGATTTGAGGCAAGTCATTTTCTTTGCTTTCTCCTCCGTAAAATGAGTATGATCATATTTTCCCTGCCTTCTATCAGGAAGATCATGAATCTCAAGTGAAATGATGCCTGGAGATCATCAGCTGGTTCCTCTTATTTTATATTTTTGGCCGTACTGTGTGGCATGTGGGAATCTTAATTCCCGGACCAGGGATAGAACCTGTGCCCCCTGAAGTGGAAGCGCAGAGTCTTAACCACTGGACTGCCAGGGAAGTCCCGCTGGTTCCTCTTTAAGAGGGAGAGCGGCTGGCATATTTGCTGGGCAGTCCCTGCTTTGACCTGGGTAGAGCCAGCCCTTCCTTTCTTGTCGCTCTCCTCCGCCATGCCAGAGAACCCAGCTGGGATCCTGAGTCCAGGTGAGGGGCACCCAGCTTCCTGCTCCCAGGCTCCTTCCCGCCCACTCTTCCTCCACACTGTGGACAGACATGAGCCGTGTTAGCAATCTCGATGGAGATATCCCCGGGAGCCCTGCTGCTGCTACACCCCTTCCCAAGGCTTCTGCTAGACCTGACCCAGGACCTTTCTTCCCACTTTCCCCATCAAAACTTCTTTGCACCAGCTTCTAAATTAGCAGGCCCCTTGAAGTCAAGAATGAACAGGGCTTTCCTCCCAGGGGTGGAAAAGAAGAATGGAAGTGATGTCATTTGGGGGTACACCATGTGCTGGCCAGCAAGAGAACAGGGACAAGGCTCTTACCGCATCTCCCCAAACCAGCCCCAGGAATAAGGTTCAGAGATGATGGGAGACTTCACCTACCCAGACATCTGCCAGGAGTCCTGTTTAGCTAAGAGCAGTGCATGTACTTTCTCTTGTCTCAATGACGATTTCAGAAGGTACAGGAAGCAGTGAGGGGGACAGGTATTCTGAATCCAGTTCTGCCCAGAGAGGAAGAATTAATTGGATGATGATGTGACATGACAGGAACCCTGGGAAAGGTGACTCAGGCCACCTGGGAACTCTTGATATTCAGGAAATGGGAGGTCAGACAAAAATTTGCCCTAAACTCTAGAGGGCAGATTTCAGATCATGCAGAGAAAAGACCGAAAAGGCGCTAGAGCTTGAGGCAAGAGTATCAGGAAGGGTGCGGCAATGCGATCCTGAACGTACAGTTGTGAATGCTTGCAGGGACAGAGAAGGAGGCTGTCCTGGGGACATGCTGGTGAAGCACAGACATGAAGGGCACATGGTCAGAATCCGTTTCAGGCAACGTGCAAAGCCCTATTGTGAGCCAAGCACCATCTGACGTAAAGCAGCTTCTTCCTCACCTCCTTTCCTCTCGTCAAAAGCTCTCCACTACCTGACGTTATCTTATTTGCCTATTTGTTCATTGTCTGTGGCTCCCCTGGAATGTGAGGTCCGTGAGGGCAGGGCCTTTTCCCTCTTGCCCTCTTCTGTATCCTGAGGTCCTAGCCCAGAGAAGGAGCTCATTAATCAGGCACCAGGTGAAGGACAAATGAACATAATGCAGGCTCACCAGTAGGAAGGCTGGAAGGGAAGCTAGCTCCAAGACTGATGTGGGCCAGCTATACCCGCCCAAGATAACAGCCAGGGAAGAAGAGGAGGGTGGGACCTCCTGCCCGTGCAGGTGGCTCGAGGCTAACCTTTTCTGAGCCAAAGAACAAGAATTCTCTTCAGAGTCACAGGAGCCCAGTTGAGTCCATGGCGGAGGGAAGCAATCATAAGATAGGAAGGACGGAGTTATTCAAAATAACTTCAGCTTTCATACCTGGGAAGGCTACCTCCCAGGAGACTTGAAGAGGAAGCTGCCATAACTCTGTGACTCAGCACTCAAAAAATTAACTATTATTCTTTTTTTTTAAATAAAAAAATTGTATTTACTTAGAAGCATTCAGAATGTCAACAAAACAGCTGCAACTTTTTTTCTTTTTTTTTGCAATTACAGAGTGGCATTCAGTTAACAGCACAACAATTATTTCGTATAAGCTGCATCAGAGACAACTGAAGATGAAAAAACTACCATCCCCATATATAACTAATTTGTGCTGTGCACCAACAAGTACTTGCTTTAAATTTCCATGCCAATCTACAACCCCCATACTGTACCAGGCAAGGTTAGTGGCTATTGAAAATACCACCAGGACAGGGCTATCGAAAGACACATTCGGTAGTGTGTTAACTATACAAGAAATGACACTGTACAGTTTAAAAACAAATCTTTAAAAGGAGTGAGTTGTGTACAGGGGGGTTAAATGCTTTATAGACAAGAAAAAAAAACTGCGCTAGAACCAACTTATTCATCATCATCATCTTCTTCCTCTTCATCCTCTTCATCTTCCTCATCTTCCTTTTTCTTGCTTTTTTCAGCCCTGACGACTCCCTTTTTTGCTGCATCAGGCTTCCCTTTAGCTCGGTATGCAGCAATATCCTTTTCGTACTTTCCTTCAGCTTAGCAGCCTTCTTCTCATAAGGCTGCTTGTCATCTGCAGCAGTGTTTTTCCACATCTCTCCCAGTTTCTTTGCAACATCACCAATGGATAGGCCAGGATGTTCTCCTTTGATTTTTGGACGATACTCAGAACAAAACAAGAAAAAGGCCGAAGGAGGCCTCTTGGGTGCATTAGGATCCTTGAACTTCTTTTTTGTTTCCCCTTTAGGAGGGATATAAGTTTTCATTTCTCTTTCATAACGGGCCTTGTCCGCCTTTGCCATGTCTTCAAACTTTCCTTTCTCTTTAGCAGACATGGTCTTCCACCTCTCTGAGCACTTCTTAGAAAACTCAGAAGTTGACGGAAGCATCTGGGTGCTTCTTCTTGTGCTCCTCCCGGCAAGTTTGCACAAAGAATGCATATGATGACATTTTGCCTCTCGGCTTCTTAGGATCTCCTTTGCCCATGCTTAATTATTTTTCCTCCGCGAGGCACAGAGTCGCCCAGTGCCTGTCCGGCCCTCACTTGCCCCGGCGCTGTCTCTATCAGCTGTTATTCTTACATCACAAAAGTTGTACTAACTTCTGTGTGTTTATTATGCATCATGTTGTAAATGCTTTGCAGGCATAAATTGATTTAATCTTCATAACAATGCTATGATCTAGGTACTGTACTCCCCATTTATCAGATGACAAAGCTGAGGCGCAGGGTAAGTGGCAGTGCTTGCAACCACTATGCGCATGGCCTCTCAGAGAATGAGGCATGGGCTCCAAAGTGGGAGATGGCGAAGGTAATTTTTATCATTGCAGAGAGGAAATAAGTTCACGAACCATAAATAAGAGAGCTTAGCATCATTCCTGGTCAGGTTTCAGAGTCTGTTATTAGAGAGATGGTTTGGGGGTACTTAGAAAAGAAAGAGATAGAGGACCAGCAGCAGTGAGTGAATTCCCTGGGAACCCACCCTGCTGGGGGAAGCTTATTTGCTTTTCTGATTAGTTTTCTAGACTAGAAGGTACGTTGGGGGTGGTAAAGCAGGAGACAGTGGTTCTGAGTTTCTGCAAGAAATTGTTCTTTTCTTCCCATCAAAGCCTGCAGGTGACACAGAGGAATGTGGGCTGGGGGAGGGCACAGCTAGGGAGGCTGATGAGTGGGCTGCCCTTGCTGAGTCTGCTCAGTGTGTTCATGAGGGACTTGGTGAGGAAGGATGTGGACAGCATGCCAGGGACATTGCCGATGGCAGGAACCAGGGCACCATCCCAACGGACAAGATGGCACAGTTGGACCCGAAGTGCCCTGGAGGCTTGGAGTCCAGGTCCAAGTCTAGAAGGCACAGTTTAACAGAAATAAAGGAGAAGTCTATTTTGGGCTCCAATCTTGTCTGCATCTGGGCAGCAGGCTGAGGGGATCAACTGTCTGAGAGGTTCCAGTTGACTAGAAGCTTGGCCCCATGTTTTAAGAAAATGCTCATGTCTTGGGGCTGCAAGAGATCAGGGCAGAGTCCAGAGCTGAGGAGGAAAGTGCTGCTATTTTGTCTCAGACTAAGAGGAATGTTCTATCATTTCCTCATTTATTTTGTGGACAGAGATTGAGCACATTCTTCTGCTCATACCATGCTGATGTTACCCTTGAATGGCTGAGCAGGTTACATTTTGGGGTAATGGGCTAGGCTGCTGAAGGGACTCAGAGGGTGGGTTGGCCACTCGCCTTCCTTTTTGCTTTCCACCCTGCTCCAGGTCAGGCCCTGGGGTTATAATGCCTTGTCTTAAGGAAGACAAGGGTCCTGCCTCCATGGGACACACATTCTAGTGGGAGAGAAAGACTATAGACGCATAGACAAGAGAATATCTTGAGATGATCAGAGTGCAGAACAAACTGAAACAGAGCATCAGATAAAGAGTGACCAGTGGGTGTGTGGGGAGTTTGGAAGAGGTGGATGGCCTCTCTGAGAAGGTGACATTTGAGCTGAGTCCTGAAGGGCTCAGGGGGCAGACATATGGAGAAGCTGCTGGTGAGGGGTGTTGAATAAAGGCTGGGGAGGGGCACAGGAGATGGGAAGTGAAACAGCAGTTACAAGGCCCTACCTAGGTTCCAGAAGTAGGAAGCTGTTGTAGCCAGAGCAGAGTGAGGCCATGGCCAGCAGATGGAAAGGATGCAGATTTCCATGCAATTAAATGAAGGGCTTTTTAACATTTAGAGCTACCCGAATACAGCGTGGGCTGCCCCCTGAGGGAGTGGGCTTCCCATCACTGAGATGTGCAAACCATATTCAGAGGCCGCCCTCCGTGGAGGTTAGGGAGGAAGACTCAAGCGTCTCAAAGGCTCCCTAGGGCACCCTTCCTGCCTTCAACCCCTTCAAGTTCAGGAGCACCCTTGGTTTGGCCAGAGCTGGGAGGATGGCTGTGTAGCGAATGAATGAAAGCTCCCGGCTGCCAGGTCGAAGCCGGGGTGGGGGTGGGGACGACGACGACGACAGTTTCAAGGACTCTGGCAGTCCCTGAAACCTCCCACTTCCAAGTCCAGAGAGCACTGAACCCCTTCTCCATCCCCACCGCACGCCGAGCTGGCGAGAGCCCCGGTGTCTTCCTCAATCCACCTGGGACCCGCAGATCTTTCCTCACCTCCGTTCCCCACCGGCCCGGGCCCCATCCTCCAGGAACTTCTGTGGGCCGGTGGGCTGTCCCCTCCTCCGCTCCCCTGGGTCCCTTGGGCGCGCCTGCCCCTCCCCGCGCCTTTGTTCCCGAGGAGCCGCCTCGGGCAGTCCCCTGGCGGCGGCGACTGGAGCATCCCGCGGGCGCCGCACCCCGGACTCGCCGTACCGGCACCCCCCCCCCGCCCCCGCGCCCTCTCCTGCCGCTCGTGCCCGCCCCTCCGTCTCCCCCCCACTTTCCGGCAGCTACGCGGCTGCGGCGCGGGGCGAGTCGGGTGGGCACTGCCGGAACCGGGGCGCGGACCCAGGCGTCGGCGTCGCGGAGGGCGGCAGGAGGGCCCCGCCTCGGCCAGACGCGGGCTTTCCCGCGGCGAGCGCGGCTCCGGCGACTGGGGCGCGACTGCCAGGTGTGCGCGTGGCGGCGACGGCGGCGGCGGCGGGCAGGGGGAGCAGCTTTGTGCCCGGCGAGCCGCGGCCGGGGTGCGCGCGTGCGCGCCGCGGTGACGGTGCGCGCGGCGGGGCGGGCGGCCAGGGCAGCCCGTCGCCAAGGAGGAGGGGGCTCACCGCCGGATGGAGAAGGGGGACGCCGCCGCCGCGGGCACACGGACCGAGAGAGCCGCCGCGACAGACTGTTGCCATTCCGCCCACGTCGAGGAGTGAGCCCCGGGCGCCGGCTTCACAGAAGGTCAGCGGATTCGGGGCTGGGTGGTAATCCCGTAGTCAGCAGGGATCAGGACGCGAGTCCTGGGTGGGACTGAACCCAGGGTGGATTTGGGGTGTATGTTGTGAGTGCAAATGCAGGTGTTTGCAAAGAGAAATCAGCTCGTGTGGACGCGTGTGAGCCCTGCGCTGCGATTCCACGGAGCAGTTCAGCGGAATGGGTTGTTTGGGAGGTGGGGTGACTGTCCTCAGACACCCCTACGGGTGGGTCATGGCGCACACACATCCTGAGTGGAGTGTGTAGCTGACCGAGGTGGATCTCAGAGGTGGGGTGTTTACAGGTGGTGGTGAAAGGAAAAAGCCAGGACCCCCAGGAGGACCCTGTAGCTAGGCTGAGTTGGTTTGTTTTTTTCTGAAAGGACATAAACCCCACCCCATGCCCACTCCAACCTGTTGTGCCTGTTGCAGGGAGGGGAGCTAGGATGGTGGGGTGCTGTGTAAGAGGCCTTTGTGGACCTTTGGGGCCGGGCCACGATCAGCCTGATGCTCATTTCTGGAGGCCCTGGGTGGATGAGCGTGGGGTGCCTGCCTTGGGTGGGGGTCCAGGGCACGCTGGGTGTCCTGACCCGGAGCTGGTTCAGGGGCACATCCTTCTTTCTCCTCATCTGTTTTCTATAGCTCCTCTACAGCCTTCTTAAGAAACCAAAGGGCATTTATATGCAAGTGGGGTTTGGGCTCTGAAGGCGGGGATCTGCCTCTGCTGAGTGGCCCCCATTGGAACAGCCTCCATAGGGAATAATAGGGTTGTCCTGGGCTGGGCGCCAGGGCCCTCTGGTTCTTTTCATGCTTTGTGACCCTGGGGCTGTCCCTTAAGCCCCACGCGCCTCAGTTTCCCATGGAGAGGGGAGAAGGCACCGCCCCGCTTCGCCCTTCCTGCTGCAGAGTGAGTAGTAAACAGAGGGCTCACAGCTGCCTGGGGCTGGGCGGCTGGGCGGCTGGGCGTGACTCAGGGCATGTGAGGTCCCCAGCAGTGCTTTCCCCCTGGAAAGTCCCAGCACGTCTTTGAGACCTGGGCAGGAGTTGGGGGAAGCTCTGCCCTCACCTCCAAGCGAGTGTGTTGGATTTTCTGAGTCTAAGTGTGGGGCAGGGTGGGTATCTTCTAGATCTGGCTGCTCAGGCTTCCAGAAACTACCTCAGGTTCCTCCTCCTTTCTAAGATGTTGAGGAATGGAGGGCGCGGGGCAGGGTGTGGGGAAGATTGGATGGGATGGGGGACTTAGAGTCACCAAATTTCTGGGCAGAGGCGGATGCTAAAGTTGAGTAGGGCCAGGGCACAGCTAGCTGGGAACCCCGCTCAGCCCGCTCAGCCCAGGCTGTTAGGCGATTTGTTGGGAGGTGGCCTCAGTTCCAGAGAAGATGACCTTGCTGCTGCAGGCATCCCGTCCCCACGCCGACCGTGATCCTGTCTGGATCAAGTGTGGCTGAGCCACTGTGGTTCAGAATGACTTGAACCTCGAGGGAAGGGGACCCCAGCATGGATGGTGGCGGCAGCAGCAGAGCAGACCTGGGTTGAGTCCCAGCTCCGCTACTGTCTGTGTTTCCACCTGTGCTCCCCCAAAGCAGAACCCGAGGATGCATTCTTTTTATCTTACTACCGCTCTGTCCTGGGCGGTCTCCTGAGAAGCCTTAAGGGATGCATTTCAGAACTGCCCTGTTGGGGAGAGAAACAGGGACGTGTTCATCCATCAGCTCTGTTCCGTCCGTGGACATTAACTCCCACATGCTTCCAGGCTGCACGTGTGAGGCCCCAGTGGGTTCGTGTGGGCACCCCGCACTGCGGCTTCAAAGACGGTCCCGCTGGGTCCTCGAAGAAGCATTGCCATGTGGCTGCTCTCAAAGCCTGCAGGGAACCAGTCATTGCAGAAGTCGCTGGAGTAGGAAGTGGGACCGAGAGGGTCTGAGTACGCCCTGAGGTGTCCGACGCTGCGTGACCTTGGGCAAATTTCCTATCTTCTCTGAGCCTCAGTTTCCTTATCTGGGGGTTATGGGTATTAAATAAAATACCACCAAGTTTTTGAACATGGTGATGGGTCCATAGCAAGAGCTCTGTGAATGGAATATTTCCGTATATTTGGGAAGACAGCACCTTCTGGGTGGCCCAGATATTCATTCACTTAAGTGGAGGAGGGGGCTAGATTAGGTGACTTCTAAAGAGCCCCCTCCTAGTCAGAGACTCTTGGGCTCAGGGGCCAGACACCTGACCTGGTCATTTCCTCCTGGAGCTGTGGCCCAGTCTCCCAGAACCCCTGGATGGCTCTGCTTCGCGTTCTGTGGATTGGAGACAACAATGCCAGCTGCTCCTATGTGCCTTTCCCTGGGCTCTGTCCCCTGGAGGACATGGGAGCCTGGAGGGTGGGCAGAGGGGCAAGGGGAACAGGCAGTTCGGAAGCAGATGTTTGAAGGACGGGTGGCGAGAGGGCAGATGCTGGCGTTTGGAGCTGGCAGATGGTCATGGGCACTGGTCTGGGCCACAGTCAGTGGAGAGGACAGGGCACAGGGGTCGGGGAGGGCAAGAGAAAATGAACAGGAAGGGAGGGGAGAGCAGGTTGGCAGAGAGTGGCCCAGAATGATGGCAGAACCGGGGTTGTGGGGTGAGTCGAGGATTGGGGGGTGTCTGGAGTGGTGAGCTGTGGGGTGCCTGAGGATTGGGGGTGTCTGGAGTGGCAGGGACAGGCTGGGCCGGTGGGAGAGCGACGAGGTGGTGTGAGGGAAGGGACGGCACTGGTTGAGGATTAGTTGGGGCGGCCCTAGGGCATAAGCCGGGGCAGTTATCCTACTTCAGCGTACAGCACCTATAAGCTCCCTCCTTTTCCTTTTTCCAGTGCATCTACCTGCTCCTCCTGGGCCACCACCCACGTTGGCAGGTGAGGTGCTGTCGGCAAATACTTGGGTCCTGTTGTGATCGGTGATTGGAGAAGGCGAGGATTTACCTCTGCCAAGACCCGTTGCCATGGTACCACGGTGACCCTTGTCTTCCTATCCTCTCCCATCTCTGGGCAACGTGGCCCTCCCCAGGGGGCGGTCGTACGGTGGGGATGGTGTCCAGCTGCCTTTTGCTTATGCAGGGGCAGCTCAGGCTGGCAATACAAAGGTCATGTTGTCCATCCTTCTGCCTTCAGGCAAGGTCACACCTAGCCTAGGCTAAGCGGTTGCAACAGCTACTGTCTTCATTTACAGTCATTTAAAGACTCCTCTGACCTCTGTAATTTGGGACTCCTTTTGTTTTTAATAAGTTTAGTAAAAAAAAGAATCAGTAATGCCAGCCTATCCATCTCCTCCCTTCTTATTTTTTATTTTATTTTATTTTATTTGGCCGCGCTGTGGCATGCAGGATCTTAGTTCCTTGCAGGGATTGAACCCGTGCCCCCTGCAGTGGAAGTGCAGAGCCCTAACCACTGGACCACGAGGGAAGTCCCTCCTCCCCTTTTAAAGAGCCAGATGACACTCTCTTCTTGCCCACACCTTTTTCAATGCTTTGCTGCTTCTCTAGTGAGAAGTTCTGGATTATGTCTGATCTTAGTCTGCCATGCTACACTTTCTTTTTGTTTTATTTATTTATTTATTTATTTATTTATTTATTTATTTATTTATTTTACTGTGTTTGCCACCACGCTTTAGGCCTTATAGATAAGTTAGAAAGAGATTCCACTCTATCTTCTCAAGATGCAAAGTGGCCATTGGGGCTCCCAAGGCAGGTGGGACACCAAGGCAAGGATTGTGCTCTGGGGAGCCTGGCCTGAGACCTGGTTTGGGTTCTGAACTTGCTCCTGCTCTCCAGGCTGGCTGGTGTTCCACCCCCTTCCCTAGTTCAGATCCAGGGCTGTCAACCTCCTTCCTGGGTCATGCTGGGTGTGCTAGCTGGGTCCTACCGAGTCTGGGTCAGCAGATGGCATCAGGTATGGGCACCTGGGGGGACACTACCAATTAGATGACTGGTAGTGAGCAAGTGCTGGAGGGGAGTGACAGGCAGTCAGGCACAGCGAGTACACCTGTGCGTGTGTGTGCACCTGTACACGTGGGTCCCTGGAGGACGTGTTGCTGGACCACTGTGTCTGCACATCTCTGTGTGGTTACCTGTGGTCCTCTGAGCATGTCTCTGTGTGCATTGTGTTGTGCCCTGGCTTATTTGTTTTCTTTTCTCTGGGTATGTGAATTGGCCACGACCTGGCGCTTTCCAGCGTCTTCGAGGGTGTGCGGGTCTGATGGCTGGTGATATTTTACCCAGCAGGATTTCCTGGCCCCCTGAGGCCCCTGAGTCTTCTGCCCTGCCTAGCTCTGCCCTCTTTCCGGGATTCCTGTCCCTGTCCCTCCCTCTGCCTTGAGGAAATTGCTTCTCCCCCACTGGCTGTGTGGGTGCCCACTGCTGTTCAGGTGGGGCCTGGAGAGAGACCACCAGTCCAGTCTCCAGCCCCATCCTTCAAGCTCTGAGCTGCGGGTTATGGGCGGGTGAGCTCTGGGTGGAGGAGATGAGTCAGGATGGCTGCAGCGGGTGGCAGGAGCCAGGCTATGTGTCAGCATCTTCAGGGAGGTGTGTGCACCCCCATCCACTTCACCCATCCTCAGAGGCTTGGGCACCAGTGCAGCGGTGGGAAGGCGCCCCCACCTTCTCTGTCCATATTCTCTTCCCTCGTAGCCATGCCTGGCAGTTTCTGGTGGGGAGCAGAATGGTTTCTGAGGCTCCAGGCATCCCACTGGCAGCCTTGGCCTCAGCATAATCATTTAAATTTATGGAGCTCTTCCTGTGCCAGGCCCCGAACTCACAAGATGCATGTATTAGCTCACTGGCTCCTCAAAACAATCCTATGAGGTGGGTTATGAAAGCATCCCTATCTTATGAGGAAGTGGAGGCTCAGAGAGGCTGGGTCACTTCCACAAGGTCACACAGCTAGTAAGTAGGGGAGCCAGGACATGAATCTAGGTCTATTCTTTTTTTTTTTTTTTTTTTCCCCGATACGCGGGCCTCTCACTGTTGTGGCCTCGCTCCGGACACGCAGCCTCCGGACGCGCAGGCTCAGCGGCCATGGCTCATGGGTCTAGCCGCTTCGTGGCATATGGGATCTTCCCAGACCAGGGCACGAACCCGTGTCCCCTGCATCGGCAGGCGGACTCCCAACAACTGCGCCACCAGGGAAGCCCCCTAGGTCTATTCTTGACACTTGTTGCCGTGCCCTCCACTCTTCACAAAGCTGCATCCATCTCATCCTTACAGTCTCTCCTTCAGAGAGGCCAACTCTAAACAGAGCTCCCCCGCCCCACTCCCCTTTGGATCACATCACCCTGTTGTAAATACCTGTTGTAAAGTTATCCCTCTCTTGTCCTCCACCTCTCCACCCCTAGTCCCCCCAGGGATTTGTCTGTCTTGTTCACTGAAATACCCTCAGCACTAGCAGAGAGCCTGGAACAAAGTAGGGATGTGATAAACATTTGATGAATGGATGAATGAATACATGAAGGTATGTCTGACTCCAGACCTAAGCTCTATACCCCTTCTCTACATTGTCTTTCACAGCAGGGGCCACTGCAGGGTGGCCGGGAACACAGCTCTGGAGTCAGCTCGCCTGGTTCACTGTTCTGGTTATCTGATTCTGCATAATAAACCGTCCAGAAGCTTATGGCCTGAAACAACAGTGATGTTTATTTTGCTCAGGAATCTGCAATTTGGGCAGGGCTTGTGGGGATACCAGTATCTGCTCTGCCACTGTCTTCTGGAGTGGCTCAAAGTCCAGGGGCTGGGATTGTCTGAAGGCTCCGTTGCTCACATGTCTGGCATTTGGTGCTGGCTGTTGGCATGAGGTGTTAGTTCCTCGCCACACAGGCCTCTCTGTGTGCCCCCTCTGTGTGCTAGTTTGGGCTTCCTCACAGTGTGCTGGCTGGATTAGGGGCAAGAAAGAGCCAGACAGAAGCTATTTCACCTTTTCTTACCTGGCCTTGGAAATGATGCAGCTTCACTTCTGCCAGAATCACAGATCCACCAGGATCCGAGAGGGGGGAACGTGTACCCCACCGCTTAATGGAGGGGTGTTAATGTCACAGGGTAAGAAGAGCATGTGGAATGGGGTTATATTATGGGATGGTGGGGCCATCTTTGGAAAATACAGTCTGCCACAGCCACTTCTTCGGAGTGTGACCTTGAGCAAATTACTTAGTCTTTCTGTGCCTCAATTTCTCCTTCTATAAAGTGGGAACACCATCAGTATGTATTGGGTTATTTCGTGCTCATTGGGTTATTTAGCGGTGACTACACTTCTACCCACGGATCCCCTTGGCCTCAGGTAAGGCATTGGTCCAGGTTTTCACTGAGCTGCAGGTTCCAGCCCCAGTTCCACCCCCAACTCTCATGTAATACAGGAGGCACCTACCTGTGCAGAGTCCTTCTGAGGGTGGGGCCGGTGATGGGGAAAGAAGAGGGGACCCTGAGTGGAAAAGGCCTTTTCTGTCTCCTTTTATTATGTGATTCTAAGTCAGCCCTGCTCTCTTCAAAGGGGCAAGGGGCAAGGTTGGTGGAGATGCCACGAAGCTGGGGTTCCAGCAGGATTCCTCTGGGTCTGGAGGCACAGTTCCCATGAGGACCCCCATCTTTATCCAGGGAAGTCAGGATAAGTGAACCTGCTGTGTTTGAGGTGCAGGCCTTTTTTTGTGTGTGTAGCTCCCTCCTTTTCTCTGTGCCCCCTGCCTGCCTCCGTCTGAGTCACTGTTCATCTGCCAGAAGAATGGCTCCCCAGCCTGGCTTGCCAGGCCCGGGGAGGAATCTCAGGGTTTCCTTGTCCTGGCCCAGGCTGGGGTACTCCTAGCTGGGCATTGGCAGGGAGCCAGGGAAAATCTAGGGGTTTGCTGGAGCCCAGCCTGGCTGTATCTCACATCTAGCAGTGCCCTCATTCTCTATAGAAATGGCAGAATTGTTAAAAGCAGAGGCTCTGGGTTTGAGTTCTCCTGCGGCCACCTGCCAGCCCTGTGACCTTGGGCACATCTCTTAACCTTTCTGAGGCTCCATTTCCTCACCAGGCTGGAGGACATGGTTATGGTAAGGATTAAATGAAATAAAATCATGGTGTAACTGGTTCATGGGAAATACTCAAGAAATGTTGGCAGTTATTCTTTATAGATGAACAAAGTGAGGCGGAGGGAGTTTAAGCGATTTCCCCGCAGCCACATTTAACGTCAGAATCAGGGCTGGAACCCATGTGCTCTGACACCAGGTGGTTGTTGCTTATCTCTTGCCATACAGAGAATTCCTCCATCCCTCAATCCCTTTTGCCAGGGGGCAGTATGGCTGCTATCCTAGAAATACAATCAAGAAGATGCCCCCGTTTCCTCCTTGCACTACCCAGACTTGCCTGTAGAGGGCGCCGACACCTACCTTCTTTCCCATCTGGGGAGGGAAGTGTCCAGGTGAGGCTCTGCAGTAATAGGGGAGGGTGGGGAGCGACACAGCTGAATGGGGGAGAGCGAAGAGCTGGCTTTGTGATCTCCTTTAGACAGCTCCTAGTGCGGAAGCTTTCCTACAGATAACTCCAGGGCCACCAAGGATGATGGGAGTATCCTAGTGGATTTCATTCCAGTGTTTCTCACTGGATTAGAATCATCTGGGGAGTTTGTTAAAGATGCAAATTCCATGACCCCACCCCAGAACGATGGGATCCGAAATTTAGCCATTGCACTGGCTAACAGGTGTATAGATCTGTGCCAGACACCACTCTGAAGGCTTAACGCATATTAACTCCTATACCCCTCCCAACAACCCTATGAGGTAGGTACCATTAGTATCCCCACTTTATAGATGGGGAGTCTGGTCTGAGGCACAGAGAGGTTGAGGAACTTGCCCAAGTTCATACTGCTTGCAAGCAGCAGGGCTGGGGTTTGAACCCATGCTATTCAAGCCCCAGGTGGGTCTCAAACCTGGAGCATGTGAGAAACACTATTTTATTTATTTATTTATTTTTGCGGTACGCAGGCCTCTCACTGCTGTGGCCTCTCCCGTTGCGGAGCACAGGCTCCGGACGCCCAGGCTCAGCGACCATGGCTCACGGGCCCAGCCGCTCTGCGGCATGTGGGATCCTCCCGGACCAGGGCACGAGCCCGTGTCCCCTGCACCGGCAGGAGGACTCTCAACCACTGTGCCACCAGGGAAGGCCCCGAGAACCACTATTTTATAACACTGGGCCTGTCCCCTTTCTTGCCTCCTTTTACTTCCTTTTATTTGTCGTTATTTTAAATAGCATTTATTGTGTTTTTCTAACTATAAAAGCAAAACCTGCTTATTTCAGAAAGCTTAAAAAGTTCAGGAAAGCACAAAGAAGAAAAAATCATGATCTTTAATCTCACCTCCTGAACAATATAGTCCTGAGCGTATTAGCCTGTTGCATTCTATTCAGAGACTTACTGTACCTTGTTTGCCCTGGCATCACATATACAGTCGTCCCTCAGTATCCTTGGGAGATTGCTTTTGGGACTGCCCCCCACCCCGCTCCCCTCCAGTATACCAAAATCCTGTGATGCTCAAGTCCCTTATATAAAATGGTGTAGAATTTGCATATAACCCATGCCATTCTCCCTTATTCTTTATGTTTATAATTAAAAAATAATTTAAGGGCTTCCCTGGTGGTGCAGTGGTTGAGAATCTGCCTGCTAATGCAGGGGACACGGGTTCGAGCCCTGGTCTGGGAAGATCCCACATGCCGCGGAGCAACTAGACCTGTGAGCCACAGCTACTGAGCTTACGCGTCTGGAGCCTGTGCTCCACAACAAGAGAGGCCGCGATAGTGAGAGGCCCGCGCACCGCGATGAAGAGTGGCCCCAGCTTGCCACAACTAGAGAAAGCCCTTGCACAGAAACGAAGACCCAACACAGCCAAAAATAAATAAATAAATAAATAAATAAATAAATAGCCAAGCATTAAAAAAATAATAATTTAAGATTATACTCCATTTAAATTTATTATAAAATATAGTTTGTACCTCTTAATTCCCTACCCCTATCTTGTCCCCCACCACCTTCCCTCTCCCCACTGGTATCCACTGGTTTCTTCTCTATATCTGTGAGTCTGTTTCTGTTTTGTTATATTCATTCCTTTGTTTTATTTTTAGATCTGAAATATAAATGGTAACAGTCTTTCTCTGTCTGACTTGTTTCACTAAGTGTAATACCTTCCCAGGTCCACCAAGTTGTTGCAAATGGCAAAATTTCATTGTTTTTTATGGCTGAGTAGTATTCGATTGTATACATATACCACATCGTCTTTATCCATCATATGTTGATGGTCACTTAGGTCTCCCATATACTTTAAATCATGTCTAGATTACTTATAATACATAATACAATGTAAATGCTATGTAAATAGTTGCCAGCATGGCAAATTCCAGTTTTGCTTTTTGGAATTTTATGGAAAATTTTTTTCCTGAATATTTTCTATCTGTGGTTGGTTGGCTGAGATGAACTGTATTGTTGAGAGATGTTGTCTTTCTCTAACCTACCCCTACTGTTGGAAATTTAGATTGTTCCCAGCATTTCATAGTTATGACAACAATGAGCTGGAGACCCTCAAAAGTACAACCTGGCACACAGCTCTGATTTTTTCCCCTTGGGATTTCTAGGTCAAAATATGCATTTTTTAATACGCATATTAAAAAAAACTTCCTATTGAAGCATAATATACATACAGAGAAGTGCACAGGTTGTAAGTGTGCAGGTTGATGGATTTCCACAGGCTTGACATACCCATGTAAAACCAACACCTAGATCCCCAAACTGGCCATGATCTGCACTCTAGAAGCTTCTTGGCATGAAGGTAAGGATTCCGACGTGAACTGTCAAATTTCCCCCAGCAAAGTGGTATATTGGTCTCCTTGGGGTTTTCTTACTTAAGATTGAAAGACAAACTATGCTTAAAAGCAGAGTGGATGGGGAATTCCCTGGTGGTCCAGCGGTTAGGACTCTGTGCTGTCAATGCCGAGGGCCCGGGTTCAATCCCTAGTCAGGGAACTAAGATCCCACAAGACGAGTGGTGCAGCCAAAAAACAAAACAAAACAAACAAAAAAAAACCCAACCAGAGTGGATGGAAGAACCATCTGTAGTCAGATACTGAGAGAGAGAGAGACCTGGGTTCTACCTCTCTGGGGCAAGACAGACTTACCTTCAGGGTAGAAGAGGTGATCTGAGGACTGGGATCAGCAGTCAGTTTGAGCTCTAAATAGTTTAAGAAGGTTTTAAAGAAATGAGCTTTTGTAGCTTCCACCCCTCCCCTTCTCCTCTTCTTCTTCATCTTCTTTCTTCTTCTTCTTAGCAAACCATCTGTTTAACACTTTTTCTTTAAATTATAACATGTTCTTGGTAAAAAAAAAAAAAAGCCAAGCAGCACAGGAGGACGTAAAGTGAAAAGTTTCTTCCCCCTGGATTTCCAGTTTCAGTCCCATTCTTCAGAGGTAACCAGTCTTGGGCAATTGCTTATGTTTCCTTCCAGAAATTGTCTAGGCATATATAAGAATTTACATATTTATTTAAACTAATGGGATCCTATTATATGAGCCGTTCTGTCTTTTTAAAAAATATTTATTTATTTATTTATTTTTGGCTGCGTTGGGTCTAAGTTGCAGCATGTGGGCTCTCTAGTTGAGGTGCTTGGGCCCAGTAGTTGCAGTGTGCAGGCTTAGTTGCCCCGTGGCATGTGGGATCTTAGTTCCCCAACCAGGGATTGAACCCAAGTCCCCTGCATTGGAAGGCGGATTCTTAACCACTGGACCACCAGGGAAGTCCCTGTTCTGTGTCTTTTTGTTTGTTGTTTTTTAATTTTTCATTTTTAAAATAAATTTATTTTATTTATTTATTTTTGGCTGTGTTGGGTCTTCGTTGCTGCACGCGGGCTTTCTCTAGTTGCGGCGAGCGGGGGCTACTCTTCATTGCAGTGCGTGGGCTTCTAATTGTGGTGGCTTCTCTTGTTGCGGAGCATGGGCTCTAGGTGCACGGGCTTCAGTAGTTGTGGCATGTGGGCTCAGTAGTTGTGGCACACGGGCTCAGTAGTTGTGGCTTACATGCTCTAGAGCACAGGCTCAGTAGTTGTGGTGCATGGGCTTAGTTGCTCCACAGCATGTGGGATCTTCCTGGACCAGGGATTGAACCCGTGTCCCCTGCACTGGCAGGCAGATTCTCAACCACTGTGCCACCAGGGAAGCCCCTATTTGTTGTTTTTTTAGTTTTTAGGATATCTTTATGTAGTAACACATATAAATCCTACCTCCTTCTTTTCAGTGGCTACACAGTATTCTATTGTATGCTTGTTCCACAGTATCGTGAAATGATGATTATTTATTTTACTAATTGTATTTGCTACTATAAACAATGAGATAGTTAACATCTGTGGGCATAGATCTTGTCAGCTTGTATGAGTTTACCAGTAGGATAAATCTCTTTTTCTTCTTTTTTTTTTTGGCCGTGCCACGAAGATTGTGGGATCTTAGTTCCCCAACCAGGGATTGAACCCGGGCCCTTGGTAGTGAAAGTGCAGAGTCCTAACTATTGGACCGCCAGGGAATTCCCCGGATAAATCTCTAAAAACAGAAGTGTTGGCACAAACAGTATGTGCACTTAATATTTTAATAGATCTTGCCAAATATCTACACACTAATGGTGGGGTGCCTGTTTCCTTACATCCTCACACCATTATCAAGGATTTTTTTTTAACTTATCTGATGGGTAAAAATACTTTATTATTATTTAAAAATAATTTAAAATAATGGTACATGTTGCAACTTCTTTAGTTCACAACCACGCGTTGCTGGGAGTTCTCTTGGTAGACGGCGTTACCGAACAAATCAGAATAAATTGCACAACTGTCATATATTGGGGTCTTGCTCTTGGAACCGAGTTTTCACAAGCACTTCTCTTGTAATTTTTTTGGTCATCATCTTGCTTTTCAGAACTTGTGCAATGGGAAATTCAGTCTAGCCCTTGAGACAGCGTGAGGGAGGAAGTGATCAGGGCACTGTAAATCACAATGCAGATGTGAGATGTCATTTTATCTCCATCCCAAGGTGTAGATTCCCAACCAGTGTGGGTCTGCTGGCTCTGAATACCATGACACCCTGTTTTCCTGGAGATCAGGAAGTACCACGGCACCCTGTTTTCCTGGTCCTTCTCTGCCGCTATGCTTTCTCCTCACCTGGTTTATAAAGGAAGCAGAGGCTAATCTAGCCTCCCCTTTGAGGCAAGGTCAACTGAAGCCTCCAAAGAGCACGTGACCTGCTCAAGGTGATTCAGTGGTCGAGATAGGAGGAGAGCTGAGGCTTACGGGGTCGGTACTGACGCCAGCTTATGTTGTCTGGAGTGGGGGAGGATCCAGGCTGAATGATCTAGTGCCTGCTTCTCTCAGGACATCTGTTTCCTCAGCTTCCTGTAACTGCCTCATCCCCACGCCTGGGAAAGGAGCTTGTTTCATCCTTTACCTCCTGCTTGCGGCTGCGAGGACAGAGCTGCCGAAGTGGAGGAAACCACACTCTCTCCCTTCCCTCCTGCCCCCAAGGGACTGCAGATATGATGGAGGGGCTCCTGGCAGGGGCCTGGGCCGCCTCTCCTCCTCCGATCCCAGCCAGCTTTCTCCGCTCCGTGTTTCTCTAAAATCCAGAGAACTGGGTGGGTTCCCTGGAGCTCTGTCCCGGGGTTGGGGCTCTGGTTGGTACTTGCTCCCTCAGCTGGACCAGAAATACCCACAGGCCTACCACCAGGGAAGCCAGGGCATTGTGACTTGGTGACCCAAAGTGGACCCTTCCTCTGTGGAAGGGCAAGGAGCAACCTCAGGTGAGAAGGACTTGGGCACGTGCTCTTTCCTGCTTTGTTGTTCTTTCCTGGCTGTTGAGCTGAGCTTTGCTTTCAGGGCCTTCGTTTCCCCATCTGTAAAATGGGCGTTGCATGAACTGGGCATTTCTTTAGGTTCCAGAGTCAGTGGGGCAGGTTTGGTCTGATGATGCAGATCATTGTACAGAACAGTGGCTGAGAAGTTGGACTCTGGAGTCAGACCTGGCTCTGCCACCATCACGCAGGTTCCTTAACCTCTCTGTGCCTCAGTGTCACCATCTGTAAAATGGGGATAAAGTGGTGCTATCTCAGAGGTGGTTGTGAGATTGAAAGGTCAGTGCTGACCCATAGTCAACTCACAGTCACAGCGCTGCCCCTGGCCCCCCTGTCCCCATAGCTTGTCCTTATCTCCACCCTGACTGCCCACATGCTGAGTCAGCTGAGGTTTGGGAGGAAGCTGGGCTGTGCTTGGTGGGGCAGGAGGTCTGGGCCTGGCACACAGCATGCTTCTCTTTTCTCTTGACTTGCAGTCCTTCCCAGAGAGCCATGGACTCCTCGCTGCCCACCTCCACCCAGAAGAAGAACAGAGGGGTCAGAGCAGGGGCAGCTGGAAGCTGCGTGGGACCAAGGGAGGGGGTGGAATCATAATAGATAGTACATATAACAGCTCCGGTAATGGTTTGGGAGCCCTGTGCTGTGTTTATGTTCATTTATAATCTTGTGAGGTTGGTGGCAGCCACCCCCTATTATGGAAGAGGAAACTGAGGCCTAGAGAGGTTAGATAAGTTGCTGGAGGTCACACAGCTCCAAAGCTTGGGAGCCTGAGCACTGAGGAGAGGAGAGTGGATGAGGCTCTAGAATGACTCTCACCTCCCTCCCGAGCTTATGCGGTAAAATTGAAAGCTATCTGGGAACTTCCCTTCTCTTTCTCTGGGCCCTCACTCTGGGGGGCGAAGACGGCACCGGCCCTTCTGGACTCTCAGGTTCAAGTCCAGGCTGTGAGTTCTGTGCCCTTCCTGTTGATGCAGCCAGGCCATTGCCGCTCCTCGGTCAGGTGTCTGAATCCCATGACTCTGTGTCTTTTGTGGCTGCCATGCAAGGTGGGAGAATCCAGCCTGGTCTTGACATGCTCCTCCCTGCCTGCTCCTTGGGCAGCCCTTCTGACCTTCAGATGCTTGGGCTTGGGCCTGTGTCTCCTCTGGGTCTGCGAACATTTGGCCCAGGTGGCCTCCTACCTGGGTTTTATCTGGGTGTCTTTGCAGACTATGAGGGCCTGAATCAGAGCACCTCTCAGCTGTGTCTTCCCCTAGAATATGTTGGTGGACAGCAAGCACATATGGTCACAGGTGTGTACAGATAAGAACAGATAAGACGGAAGGCCGCAAGTGCCCAAGCTTACTGTGCCTGAAACCCCTCCTCTCTCTCCCACATGGAAGCATGTCAGATGACGTGCTCCAGTGCTGGGCTCACTAGGAACTCCCTCCAATTGATAAAAAAAGTAAGCACTTTGCAAAAGGAATGTGGGTTATTAGTTATTAGTAACCCACGTGACGCCTGGGCTGAGGCTGTGGGCCGTTTCTGGCTTACCCTGGTGCTCCATCCTGTGGTTCAGCAACCCTGGGGAGGAGAGGGGGGAAGCATTGTGGGAGTGAGTCCTACTGGGTCCGATGAGGTCTCCTGCCCACTCCCAAACCAGTCACTGCAGCCAGGAGGGTGAAGCCCTGGCTGGCCAGGCCTGGCCAGGTGTCCCTCCCCGGGAGCAGATGGAGCACAGAGCTGTCTTGCTCAGAGGGAGGCCAAAAGGATGCAGGACACGCAGGACCCAGGGTGTCCGTGGTACCTGCTGAGCATCTCCTGAGTGTGGGGTGGGTGCAGTAGGGGTGACGGATCTGGGTGTGGAGTGGATGTCCAGTGGGAAGCCGGTGGTCTATGCAACCCTAGGGAGTGAACCACTTGATCCTTCCTTTTCTGATGAAGGTGAGGGTGGAGGGTGCAACCTGAACCAAGGACCACCAGGCTCCTGCCGAGCAGCCAGCTGCCCTGAGGCACAGGACCCCACACTTGCCACCTCTAGCCCTGAACTCGGTCAGGACCCTGTGCTGCCCCCATAGGGCCTGAGGCCCCTTGTGTCCCCTGCAGTGGAGGAGTCAAGAAAATAAAAATGCCTGTGCCCTTTGTCCACAGCCTGGGGGTGGCCCTTTGGCATCACAGCACGGACCTGACTCCCAGCTCCGGGGAAGGTGGGCCAGTGGGAAAGGCCAATGGTGGAAGCTTCTCCACTGCTTGGTAAGGGTGGGGACTTGGCACCCCGCCTGTGACCCTCTACCCTAGGCTGCTGTATGTATGTGCCGCACTCTTCTACGGGGCTCTCATTAGTGAGCACCTACCGTGTACCAGGCATGGTCAGCACTGGTGCAGACAGAGATTAGGACTAGCCTGTGGTTCCAGTGGGAAAGGCAAAGACGTGCACCTCGGTGCCACCTGCCACCTCTGCCACTGCCGGCAGGAGCTCAGCACTGCTGACCTCTGTCTAGACGCTCAAGGGCATCTGAGCAGTACAGATCTGTGCCTGTGTATGTGAGGGCGCCTTGTAGGCGTGTGTGCGATCTGAGCGTGCGCCTAGGTGTGTGCACGTATGTTGATGTGTGTGTGAGCGTGTGTTTGTATGGGGAGCTATATGTGCGTGAGGTGGATGTGCGGGTGTCTTTGTAAATGTCTGCACGCACCTGCAGGTGAGTGTGCAGTACCTGCGTTCACGTGTGTGCCGGCGTCTGCTGACCTGCAGGTGAGTGTGCAGTACCTGCGTGCACGTGTGTGCCAGCGTCTGCTGACGTACGTGAGCATGCGTGCGCCTAGGTGTACCCGTGGGTCCTTTGCGTATATGTGTGCACGTGTGTGTGCGCCCCTGGGCCCACGTGGGTGCACGTATACTTGTGTCCACACGCGTGCGCGTGTGGGGCAGGTTTATCTGGTACGGCGGAGGCAGAAAGGCCAAGGTCCCGCCTCCGGCAGCCCCAGGGAGTCGGTGTGGGCCCCGTCGGCAGGGCTCCCTGAGCCTTCCAGCCAGGCCTCTCTCCCCCTCCCAGGCACAATCATGGGAATCCTCGGGCCTCCTTGGGTTCCGGGCAGCCTGGGCTGTGTGGGGCAGAGCTGCCAACCCGGGCTGTGGTGCAATCTGCCGGCCGAGCCCCTTCCGGAGCTGCGGGTTCCTCCGGGTGTGGGGAAGCTGCCCTCTGCGACCTCCCCTGCCTGCCTTGGTGCGTCCTGGGGGGCAGGACACCCCTCCCACCCCGCGGCCTCACCCACAGGAAGCCGGGCTGGGGGGCAGGCGTTGGGGGAGGTGCCACGCCGGGCGCCCCACCCTTTGCCGGTGGCTGTCGACCCCGCTGCTCCGAGGCCACAGAAGTCTTGCCAACAGCCCCGGGGGCATCGCCGGACCAGGGGCCCCTCTGTCACAGCCATGTTTCACAGGAAGCGCAGCGTCTCCTTTGGGGGCTTCGGATGGTGGGTAACAGATGGGAGGGCGGGTGAAGGGGTGGGAGCGAATCTGGCCGCGAAGCCCGGTTGAGCCTGTGGCTGCGACCTGGTCTGTAGGGAGCAGTGGGGGGGACTTTCAGATGCTTGGGCGGGTTGGAGATGGAAGATCCTGTGGGGGGAGCACCAGGCTTCTCCTCACTGTCCCTTGGGTACAATCTCCTAGGGAATTCAGAGGTCAGAGCTGGAGCCAGTGTGAGTGTGACTCTGACTGGTGAACGCGGGCCTCTGTGTCATGTGTCTCCATATGTGCATCTGTGATGACTGTGAACACATGTGTATCTGGGACTGTGTGTTTAGGTGTGCACGTCTGTGCGGCCGGGTGTGAGGTGTGTGCCTGGCTGGGTGGGTGTGCCGATGCGTGACCACGTGTGCACTCTGCGTTTCTGAGCAGATGCCGGTCTGCACCTCGCAGCTTCTGTACCTGTGTGTGCTCTTGTCTGTGCATGTGTGTTATGCTCTTGTCTGGGTCATCTCTGTGGCTTCATGGCCGGGAGAGTGTGTGGCCTGCTCGGCCTTTGGGCTCTCTCCTCTCTGCAGGGGTGAACAGTGAGAGGACGGGGCGGGCCTGTTGCCAGGGGCCCCTCCCTGCCCTCCCCCTACAGCCAGTCTGAGCAGCTGGGGCTGCGCTCCAGCCTCTTGCCTGACCCTCTGGGCCACCTTTTGCTGCTAAGTTTCTGTCTGGGACAAAGGAGAGGCTCTTTCCTCCCTACGGGGCCATAAAGTGGGGAAACTGAGGTCAAAGACTTGTCTCTGGTTACCAGCTGCCGGCAGCTTCTCCTCAGCTGGGGAACGGGGTCTTGTGGTTTTCATTATCAGTTTCCTTTCAGCTTCTAGGCTTGGAGCATTGTCAAAGAAGAGGTTCCCACTGCTGAGGGGGGGAGGGTGGCCAGGGCTGTCCTGGTGTGGAAGCCGCATGGCCAGCAGTGGGGGGCATAAGAGGTAAAAGAGGGTGGGAGGGAGCACAGGGGCTGCAAGACATGGGACGGCAGAGCTTCCTGGTGGGGCTGGAGGGTTAGGGCGGTTATCATGCGGGGATGGCTTTCAGCAGGGAAGGGATATTGCAGTTGTTTGAGGGCTAAATTACAGATTCCTGGAGCCCTGGTCCACTCCAGACAGTGAAAAGAGTCTTGGGGGTGGTATCTTCAGAGCTCCGTTGGATGCCAGGGTGGATGTCCAGTAGCACTGGTGGACAAGGTGATGAGAGTGAATGGGATGCGGCAAGGGAGGGAGGAGAGAGAAAGTACCCGGAAGAACCTGGGGACCTTGGTTTCCTGAAAGGGAAAAGCTCAGTGTCACAGCGCTGCCCTGTCTCCCCATCTCAGCCCTGCCAAGCCATAGACCCTGCCCTCCGAGGCCACACCCCCATGGGAGCCCGGTTAACCGAGTAGGTGTGGACGTGGGTCCCGGGACCGGGGCTGCTGTGGGCCAGGGTGTGACCCAGAGAGTTGGTGGGTGGCGAGTGGCGGGTGGTAGGCTGAGAGGGCTGCTGGGAACCCTGGGTCAAGGTGCTGCTACCCTTCTGCTCTTTGAGGAACCCAGATGGGACACTTCCTCTCTCCAGGTCTCAGTTTCTCCATGTGTAAATGGGGAATTTCTGCCTTACCCACAGCAAAGGGATGTTGTAAGAATTAAAAAAGATTCCTTGGGAAAATATAAAATGTAAGGGCTTATTGATAGGGGTTCCAGTTGGGTTGCTCTGGGTGACAGATGTTATAGCAGAGTGCAGGGGTCTGCTCCTGGGTCCACCTTACTCCCATTCAGTGAGTTGAATGGGAGAGGAGGAGGATCTCCATACCAGAGGGGGTTAGGAACCCAGTGAGACCCCTGGGGGCCTCGTGGAAGCACCAAGGAGGGGGCCCACGGGGCCTGTGGGGAAGAAGCTGGGAGGAGGGACCTGGGCCAGGACCCTCGGGTGTGGCTTATTTTGCTGTTGGGAGCTGAGATCAGAAGGTGCTGGGAGTTTACTCAGAGTGGAAGGATCCCGCCCCCCGGCTCAAGGGCTTGGTGCTGACTCGTGATTTCTGGGGCAGCTCTGCGTCCTCACCGTGTGGCCCCTGACACGGCTCCCCTCCTCCCTGGGGCCCCAGTAGTTGCATGTATGGGGAGCTTGTGGCAGAGCTGAGCTGCTGGACAGAGGTGGCTCTAAGAACTTTCCAGGGTTTCAAGCCTCCTGGAGGTGGTGGTGCTTTTGGTGGCATTAATGGCAATGATGACATGGCGCAGTGGTGACGCTGATGGTGATGTGACCCCGGTATTTGTGACCCCGAAACAAGAGGAGACAGAGAGTGGGAATCTTGCCTACTTTCTGTCTCTGGAGAGAGGAAGGGGCCTCTTTTACCAGCCATAAGGGCTGGCATATGCAGAGGCTAAAAATAGAAGCCTAGCAGCCCTGCCTTGTCTTCCAGCAAGGGTAGGCGCAGGCTGGGGTGGAGTTGCTGGCTGCCGGGACAGTCTGCCGCAAACGTGATCTTCCGGGCTCTGAGCTCCTGTGCCCGACAGACCCCACCTCCTGTGCACCCTGGCGCCTGCTGTCAGGTTCTGTCTCAGGGGTGGCTTATGCCTTCTTAGAGGAACTGGCAGCTCCCAGAGCAGGAGGGTCCCTGGTGCTGGAGGTTGCAGCATCTTTCTAAAGCAGAATCCCAGGAAATATCCATGCATTGATTGTCCAGCCGCTGTGACCCATGAGGCTGGGTTGCAGAGTCCTCTTGTGGAGCTTGGGTAACGAAAGGAGAGATGGCATACAAAGTGCTTTAGATCCCTGGGTCTGCAGTCAGATACTGGGATCCACACTGGGCCAGTGATGGTATCCTCCCGAGCCTGTTTCCCCATCTCTAAAATAGGGAGAATAACAGGACCCATCTCACTGGGTTATGAGTGGCTCCAGCCCTCCCAGAGCTCCCAAGTGCTCCCTTTCTGGGCTGGAGGAGAACTTCCTTCCTCCTGAAGCAACATTGTCCAGGGCCCTGCGGGGCTGGTGGTCTGGGCTGGGCCCCGGGACCTGTCCCCTGCAGGTGCTAGGTGGGAGCCTTCAGCCCTGGCACTGACGGAAGCCCTTGCTTTTCTCTTGGCAGGATTGACAAGACCATGCTGGCGAGCCTGAAGGTCAAGTAAGTAGCCACTTCCTGTTACGTAAAGGTCAGAGGTAATGGCAGCTGGAGCCCTCATTTCCCTCATTTCCCTCCTGGTTGTGGAAAACGTGAGCGGGACTGTTGCATTTGTCAGATTCTCTGTCTCAGTCCAGGGGCTTGTGGACTTGGAGGAGGCTGGACTGGGCTCTGGATTCCTGAAGTATCCGGGAAAAGGCAGATGCTGGGAAGCAAGCAGGGGGACCAGTGTGGTGGAAATGTGTATAGCAGTGAAGCTTTCAGGCCACAACTCAAGGGTATAAGAAAGATAATTGTATTTTCCATCACTTTAATTTTTATATTTTAATTTTCCATCACTTGTAATCATTTTATTTTTATATGTAATTTTTATAGCCCCAGTCCCAAGAGGCTATTTTTTTTTTTTTTTTTTTTGCCGCACTGCACAGCATGCAGACTTCCCCGACCAGGGATCCAACCCATGCCCCCCTGCAGTGGAAGTGTGGAGTCTTAAGCACTGGACCGCCAGGGAAGTCCCAGGCTGTCTTTCTGACATTCCCACCTACCTGGAAAAGTGTGCCACACAGTTCTAGGACCTGGCAAAACACCCCAGTGTGTGTGTGTTTGTGGGTGGTCAGTTGGTCATCGAGTCATCTATTACCAGACAGCTGTCGTCCTGATCAGCCTGGCCCTGAGGCTCTGAGAATTCCAGCACCAGGTTCAGGGTCTGGGGATTGATTGTCTGCCTCGGTTTATCACGTGTCTGCTCGTCTGTTTGGGGAGCCCTGAGCAGACACCCCTTTGTCCTAGAACCTCTGACTGCTTCTCTCTCATCACCTTCGTTCTCTTCCCTCTGTGTTTCTGGCCAAACCACTTTGCCTGCATCTGGATCCTCTTTCCCCCTTGAGACTTAACAAAAGTTGGTTCCCAACTGCATCCCTCCCTTGGGCAATGAGTACTGACCCACCACCTTCTCCAATTAAGTGAGTTAAAAAGGAGGGAAATTTTAGGAGGGAAAAAACAGCATTGGTCACTAGGTCAAAATATTATCCTGCAACACGTGAATTGGCTCAAGCATGAAAAATTCCTCTACTAAGTGTCCTCCTTTGGGGGCAGCCCCTCCTGCTTGTAACTCCCCCATCTCAGCTGAAAGGTTTTCCAGGCTGGCCTCTCTCTGCCATGCCATTTAGTTGCCAGCACTGACTGTGCATCCCCCGGGTACACTTCCCTGGGCAGAGCACAGCTAGTCTTGCGAGTTGGCATCTAAGGGGGGTCAAAACAAGGAAGCTTCCCACTCAGGTTTGTTTTGCTCAGAAGGGTGAGGGTGGGCAGTCAGCAGGGCAAGGATGGATGGAAAACTGTCCCTGCCCTCTGAGAGCTTTCAGTCTCTCTGTAGAGTTGATGCCAGGGATGTAGTGGGAGCAATCTTGGAAGACTGACAGGAGGAGGTAGCTTCTAAAGTAGCTCTTAAAGATGGGGCGGGACAATGGGCCTGTCTGTGCCTGTGCTGATTGGCGTGGGGTGTGCATCAGGGCAGTCCAGCGTTTAGGGCAAGTCACTCTTGGGTAAGACACTTAACTTCTCTGGACTTCAGTTTCCGTATCCTTTGTCCAGTGGGCACAGCGATGTCTGGCCTTCCTAGAGCTTCCTATCTGCGTATTGCATGAGATGCTAGGTAGGAAGCTGAGTTACTAAGGGGTGTAGAGTGGTAGGAGTGGGTTTTTTTGGTACCGTCTTGGGACATCTAGTTCAATTTCACAAGCGTTTATTGAGGGCCTGTTTGTTTTAACTAGTAAAGATGATACCTGTAACCTGCAAAGGAACTAGTTACAGGGTGGAGTGAAGGGCTGGGGGCATGGGCCAGTGTTGAGGTTGGGACCCCAGTGGGCTCTCTGGGTATGTGGGGGACAGTCTGAGGTCGTAGGCCTTGGGGAGGTGGTGTTGAGAGGGTTGTTTGGGACAGTGTGTTCCTACTTGTACTTGGTTAAGATTCTTTTGATTGCAAGAAACAAAAACCCAGTGTAATCTGGTTAAGCAAAAGATGGAGTTTATGGAAAAAAGTCCCAGGTGCCTCAGGGAACCCGAGGGGAGGAGGTGGAGCTAGAGCTCAGGGGGCGTTGAACAGGAACTGGAAATGCATCCCCATCAAAATCCCAGCTGCCTTCCTTGCGAAAATTGCTAAACGGATCCTAAAATTCTTACGGAAATTCAAGGATAATCTTGAAAAAGAAGAACAAAGTTGGAGGACTGTACTTCGTGAGTTCAAATTTACTACCAAGTGACAGTAATCAAGAGAGTTTGGTAATGGCATAGACATAGACATACGGATCAATGGAATAGAATTCAGAGTCCAGAAATAAACTCTCACATTTGTGGTCAATTGATTTTCAACAAGTACAATATGTCATGACAATTCAATGGAGAAAAATAGTCTTTCAACAAATGGTGCTGGGACAACTGATATCCACATGCAAAGGATGAAATTGAATCCCCGTCTCACACCGTATACAAAAATTAACTCAAAATGGACCAAAGACCTAAATGTAAGAGCCCAAACTATCAAACTCTTAGAAGAAAACATAGATGAAAATCTTTGTGGCCTTGGATAAGGCAATGGTTTCTTAGGTATGACACCAAAAGCACAAGCAACAGAAACAACAAGAACAACAAATTGATTAATTGAACTTCTTCAAAATTAAAAACTTTTGTGTTACAAAGGACACCATTAGGAAAGTAAAAAGACAATGCACAGAATGGGAGAAAATATTTTTAAATCACATATCTGATAAGGGACTCATATCTAAAATATATAAAGAACTCTAACAACTCAATAATACAAAGACAAAAAGAATTTAAAAATGGGCAAAGACTCTGAATAAACATTTTTCCAAAGAAGTTATATAAATGGCCAATGAGCACATGAAAAGATGTTCAGCGTCATTAGCCATCAGGGAAATGCACATCAAAGCCACCGTGAGATACTACTTGACACCCACTAGAATGACTATAATCAAAAAGACAGGTAATAACAAGTGTAGGTGAGGATGTAGAGAAATTGGAAGCCTTACACGCTGCTGGTGGGAATGTAAAAGGGTGCAGCTGCTTTGGAAAACAATTTGGCAGTTTCTCAAAAGGTTAAACATAGAGTTACCGTATGACCAGCAATTCCATTCTTAAGTATACATCCAAGAGCAATGAAAACATATGTCCATAGAGAAACTTGTACGTCAATGTTCATAGCAACATTATTAATAATAGCCCCAAATGGAAATAATCCAAATGCAAAGATATGGTCTTCTTTTTGGGGTGATGAAAATGTTCTGGGACTAGTTCGTGGTAATGGTTGTACAACCTTGTGAATATACTGAAAACCATTGAATGATAGACCTAGAAATGGTGAATTCTATAGTAAATAAACTACATCTCAATAAAACTGTAAAAAAAAAAAGAGGGAATCTGATTGGCCCAGCATGGTCCAATCAGTTTAGCTGGAGAGACGGGGTTTATGGATAAAATATGTCTGCTGCAGCCACCTCTCTCTGTGGGAGGGGTTAGTTCTCAGAGAAGAAGGATGAGTTGTGGGCTGGGCAGATACCATAGGAGGTTTTATCCCGTCACCCCCATGACTCTTAGGACTAAAAGGAAGATCAGTAGCTGCTCCCTCATTCTCCTCCCCACTAATACCTAAGAAGAAATTCTGCCTGGGTGCCCAGGATATGGCTCTGCTTACTGACAGGTCCTTAGGCAGCCAACTGCATGTGCTAGGGCTCTTCCAGGTACCCAGATGCTGCCTTCCTTCGGCTTCTGCTGGGTGAGACATCTTTCTGTACTAATGCAGCCCAGCCCATTGGCTTCTCCACTGAGCACCAGATACCCCTGGACTGCAACCCATGCTCCCGATTGCCTCAGCTCCTTTCCCAGGGACCTGGTGTCCTTGACACGAAGACAGTCAGCCATACAACTCCTGGAAGTGTCCCTGAGCTATGCAGCTCCGAAGATGGGGGTTCTGGCACCACCATTATTGAGCACTTACTATGTGCTCACTTTTCATCACACAGTTTCCCTGAGGTTTCACAACCATCTCGGGAAGCAGCTACCACTACTGTCTGCATTTTACAGAAGAGAAAGGGAGGCTTGGGAGGTTAGGAAACTTGGTCAGGGTCATCAGGGAGTAGGATTTGCAGCTGGGATTTGAATCCAGGTCTGTACTTCATGGCTGGTTCAGTCCAGGCTGGAGCTAAATAGTTCTCAGCACCTCTCTCCGCCCTACTTTCCCACTCTTTTCCCGAGTTAGAAAGAGAGTCTGGTGCTTTGGCCCCAGAATGCACCCCTGCCTCCACAACACTGTGGATGGGAGGGCCCAGCCCCCTGCTGGAGGCCCAGGTTGAGAGGGGTCTGGGGTACCTGAATGATGAAGACCCTCAGAGGCAAGGGGTGCTGGGGGCCTGGAGCCACACAAGAACACTGGATAGGCGGGTGGCGGCAGCACATACAGGAGAAAAAATTGGGAGGCAGAGACTAACACATTGTTAACCTCTCCAAGCCTCAGTTTGCCCATCTGTAAAGTGGGAGGATTGGGCTGGTGCCCAATCTGCTCTCTTCTAGCTTTGACTTTCTGGGAGTTCACCTTCATGCCTTTTGTCCTTTTGCATTTCTCTCAGGACCTTGATGATGGTAGGTGCTCGCTGTTGACTAAGCAAATGCATGCACGAATGAATGAGTGTCTTTGAGAGCAGAGGTTCTGCATACTTCATCTCTGGCTCCCCAGAGCCTTACACCATGCTTGGCATATAGCAGGTTCTCAGTCTGTATTTGCTGGATGAATTAATTCTGGGTCATCATGGTTAGCCCATCACATGAGATGGAGGGCTGGAGAGAAAGAGGCAGGGACAGCAGGTGGAGAACGCCCCTTCGCCAGCCTGCTCCCAGGCCAGCTTGGGATACGGTCTGTATTGCAGTGGTTGAACCATAGTCTGACTGGATTCCCACAGGGGGAACCTAGGTTGGCAGGGCCATGTGTTTGCTCATGGAGGTCCTTGAAGCAGCATCCAGAGGGGACGGCCTGAACTGGGAGCCTCTGATCCTTTCCTCCACTCTTTTGTTTTGCTGCCCCTTGCCCTCCCTCTCAGAGACTCCTGCTTCTTTGCTAAAGAAAGAGATGTGTGCATGTGTGTGTGTGTGTGTGTGTGTGTGTGTGTGTGTGTGTGTCTGCTGCATGGGCTGGTAAGCCATGCTCCAGCCATCTGAGATGACTGTCATACACAGGCACTGGCCATCGTGGGACTGCGTGAGCGTGGAGATGATTCAGTGCAGCCTGTCTCTACTGCTGGGGTAGGGCATCATGCACATTCCTGATGACCGGGAAGTTAGAGCCCATTGCCCTGTAGGGAAAAGAATCCAGCTTTTTAACTGATGGTCCCTGCTCTTGGTCACTAGAAGTGGGCATCTCTAAATAGAGAGAAAGTGCATAAGAGGGCCCAGAGGTCACTGTGCCATCTTATTTCTTCCTCAGGAGAAGGAGGGAGAGGGCCTGGAGGAACTGTCTTCCTGGCAGCCTGGCTGGGGCAGCATTTCAGCTGTCCTGTGGTTTGGTCAGAAGACACCACACAGCCATCTGTACTCTAGGTTTCAGATTTCACCAGCTAAGATTTAAAATCTTAGAAGGGAGGTGAGCACATAGGGCAGCAGCAGGCGCTGTGTCTCAGCGTAACTTCCCTTTGGCCCTGGGGTCCCTGGTGGCAGCTGCTGGAGCCACTGTCCATGCAGGATGGGGGCTTGCCACATCTAGAAAGCTCAATTTCTTGCTATGTCACAGCCCTTTTAAACTCAGGGCTTCAGTCCCCATCCTATGAGGATTATGTACAAAATCTGGGCGATTCCCTGTACAGACATCTGCCTCTCCAGGTTCTCTTGGTGTTGTTAGCAAGGCTACATTCTCAGGGGGTGCGGGGAGAGCAGAGTCAGGGCCCAGGCAGCTGTGCATCAAATCTCTGCCTCAGCTTTCCAGCCCTACCAGAGAGCCCATCCCTCCACAGTCCACCCCTTGATTCCGATGTAATGGCCTTTTTTTTTTGGCTGCATTGCAGCACGTGGGATCTTAGACCAGGGATTGAACCCGTAACCCCGGCATTGGAAACACAGAGTCTTAACCACTGGACCACCAGGGAAGTCCCTATAATGGCTTTTTTTCATGCATCAGTTGAAGGTCACGATCACCAATTTACTTCTCCCATCTTTTTTTTTTTTTTTTTTGTGGTACGTGGGCCTCTCACTGTTGTGGCCTCTCCCATTGCGGAGCACAGGTTCCGGATGCACAGGCTCAGCAGCCATGGCTCACGGGCCCAGCCGCTCTGCGGCATGTAGGATCTTCCCGGACCCGGGCATGAACCCGTGTCTCCTGCATCGGCAGGCGGACTTTCAACCACTGCGCCACCAGGGAAGCCCTTCTCCCATCTTTGACCACCAGGTCTTTGCTTACTGTGGATTACAAGACTCTTTGAGGCACAGAGATGTTTTAGAACCTTCTGAGGCCGCCCCATCTGAGTCAGCTCATCTCCTACATATCTAGGGTGTCTTCTGAGTTTGCTGGGGTTGCCAAAGGCAGGGGGAACTTGATGTTTTGTGGGGTTAGAAGGCTGAATCAGTTAAGCTCACATTTATTGGGCACCTGCATTCGAAGCCCAGTGCTAGGCGCTGGGGCTGGTGGGGAAGCAAAGATGAAAAAGACACAGTCTCGGGACTTCCCTGGTGGTGTAGTGGTTAAGAATCTGCCTGCCAAGGCAGGGGACACGGGTTCAATCCCTGGTCTGGGAAGATCCAACATGCTGCGGAGCAACTAAGCCCGTGTGCCACAACTACTGAAGCCTGTGCTCTAAAGCCCGCGAGCCACAACTACTGAAGCCCGCGTGCCTAGAGCCTGTGCTTGGCAGCAAGAGAAGCCACCGCAATGAGAAGCCTGCACACCGCAATGAAGAGTAGCCCCCGCTCGCCGCAAGTAGAGAGCCCGTGCACGGCAACAAAGTAAAAAAAAAAAAAAAAAAAAGACACAGTCTCTGCTCATGAAAGCTTATAGTCCCATAGGGAGACAGACAGACAGACAGTTGCAGTGGAATGTGACAAGTGCTAACAGAGATGTCCTGAGAGAGGATGGAGGAGGGCTTCCTGGAGACTTGGTGATGCCTCAGCCATCTCCAAAGGTGAGCGAGGCCAGCCCGGAGAGGAGAGGGGCCCCCGGGGCAGCAGCAACAGCGCATAGGCAGTGAGGTGTGAATGGCGTGGGCTGGGAGGGACCTGGGTGCGGTTATGACACCAGACAGATCACTGGGTGCGACTGCAGGGTCTGGCTGGGCCACGTCCAGGAATGTGGGAGGGCTGTGTGGAGGGCTGGGCTTGCTCTGTGTGGCTGGGAGCCATGGAAAGGCTTTAAAGCAGGGGAGTAACGTGGCCAGATTTGAGTCTGAGCGCCCCGCTGGCTGCCATCTGCTGACTCATTGGAGAGGCTGGAGGCCAGAGCAGGGCCAGCGGGGTTGGGGAGAGTGGACAGACTGGAGGGCTCTTGAGGAGGCGGACTCCCCAGCCTGGAGCTGGTTTGGATGTAGGAGGTGGGAGCAAGGGGAAGGGTCCGGGTGAAGACTCAAGTGTCTGGGTGAGCCTTTGAGTGGATGTTGATCCCCTGTACGGAGACGGGGAGTTTGGGCAGCTTGGGGTAGAGGGAGGGAGTAAGGCTCTGAATTACAGTCTCTGCTCCTCATTTCCCCTCTCCCCTCCCAAGTGGCTGGCTTAGGTCCTGACCTTTATACCCACCCCCCACCCTCCCATAGAAGGGTACAGAGGAGAGAAGCAGCATCCTGAGGGCTGAAGGGGGTGGTCGGCTGCTGGGGAAGCAGGCTGGGCAGTGCCCTCTCCCTGGCCTTGCAGGCAGAGCTGGTGGTGGTCCCAGGGGCCCTGCACCCCCCCTCCCCCCAGCTCCAGGTGTGCCTTGGCAGGTGAGCACCAGGTGAGCCCGAGCTGGTGCCACTGCTCTTGTAACCGACAGCTGGCCACACGGGACGTGCAGGGAACCCACTTCCAGACACATTCCACGTGGGGCTGAGGGGAACATCCCTGTTCTGTCTAAAGTATCAACCCTGGTTCATTGATTCTTTAGAATGATCCCTGAGCCTGAGAACAGTGCTGGCGCGTGTAGGTGTGTGTCGGCGTGTGTGCAAGCTTGCCCGTGCAGGTGGACATGAGCTTTGAAGGCCCATGTGGGTGACTGTGTGGTATCTTTTTTGGCTTTAGCGAGTTCCTATGGTAACCACGAACATGCCAGTTTTGGGATCTGGAGTCGTGGGGCGTGAGTGGCTACGGGGAGAAGCAAGGCAGGCGGGTGCTTAGCCGGCGTTTGGGCTGTGGCCTGATTTCATTGCCAGGCACTGGGGGAAGCACCTAAAGGTGCCATTTGCCAGGCAGCAAGGTCTGCAAACCCCAGGGATTTGTGTGCTCCTGGCCCTCATCCTGGCCGGTCCCCATCATGCCCAGGAAGCCCTGGTGAGTCCCTGTTCTGATTTCTTGATGGACAAGCAGCTTCCTGAGTCTCGACCAGGTCTGGTGGGTATCTGATGATGGGCAGAAGGGAGCTGGCTGGCAGCTCTGGCCAGTAGGTCCTGGGCACTGGGGCTCTTCTGAGATGCGTGCGGGATGGTGGGCAGGAGGGGCTCTGTGTATTCCTGGGGCCCTGTGGGGGTTTTTCCTTGTGGCTGGTGAGCTGAATGGTGCTTGTTGATCCCGTGGGACAGGGCTAATGGCCACAAGGGCAGGGATGCAGGGGAGCAGAATGCAGATGGGCAGCCTGTGGCCTGCCAGCCCAGGTCCAACTATCCTGGGGGGCCTCCCCTCACTCCAGCTCCCTGAAAGTCCTTGTGGACGCTCAGGGCTCTGGCCATGCCCTTGAGCTTCTTCAGAGGCCTGCTGGCCTGTCCTGGATGGAAAGTCTCAGGGTCCTGTGGGGAGGAGGCCAGAGGGCTCTGCCTGGCTCACCGGGAGCTGGATTTTGCCAAGGCTAGGGGAGAATTGCTCCCACTGGGCTTTGGCGAGAGGCTTTGACTCCCCACGCTGTGCATGCCTTGTGCTTCCTGTCCACACGCTGTGGACCCTGTGGGTGTGTCAGGACCCCTGCATCCTCTTGGAGAGGCTCCTGATGGACAGGTGCCCAGGAAACGCTCAGAGGTGTCTGGAGTTGGGGGAGTGCTTGCTTCTATCGCCTTCCTCCTGCTGGTTCCTCTGGGGCTGGGAGCAGGGAGTGCGGATGGGGGTGTCAGGAGGGGATGTAGATGGCCCCTCTGGCTTGTGCTGGGAGCCCTGCTCAGGAGCTAGCTGCTCCCCCTGCCTCTGAGGGGGTGCTGGGTGAGGCTGTGCTGGGATGGGGGCTGTGTGGCAGGGGTTGCTGGGGGCTGTGGTCCTTCCTGGTGAAGGGCAAGGGGAGCAAGGAAGTAGACATTCTATGCTCTTTCCAGACCATCTCGGCCTTCCCTCTCTGGAAGAGTCTAGAGCCTAATCCCCAGCACCTTTCCTTGGGAGTGCTGGAAAAGGGAGAGGGGAGCCTTCAGGAGAGATCCCCAGATCTCTGGAGTCCTTGAATCTTAGGGCTTGAAATAAAAAGGTCAGATTAGCTACTATGTGAATCCCTTGTGCCCCTAAAACTAGTCACCCAGCCTGAGCTTGGTTACCTCCAGTGACGGGGAGCTCATTATCTTGTAAGGATGCCTATTATATTGCCATACAGCTCTGATTGTTCAAAGCTGACCATTATTTTCATCTGGAATTTCTGTAACTGCTACCGCTTGGTCGCTCATCTCCCACCCCTAAACAAGGCTAATAATCCTGCTTTCTCCTGAGAGCCCCTCAGAATTTGGAAGGCGGCTCCTGTTCCCTGAGTTGTCTGTGCCCCTGGCGGGTCATCCCTGGCCTCTTTGGCTCTGTTTGGGATTTCTCACTGCCTGGCCTGATCTTTGTTGGAGGTGTTCAGGTTTTCTAGGCTTCATTTCAAAGCCTGGCCAAAGGGATTGGCCCTGGCCAGCCTGCAGGAGCCTGATGGACATGAGGATGGACAACGAGAGACCAAGGGCTTCATCCTCCTTGTTTACAGATCCGTACACTGAGACCCCAAGTGGGGATGTTCCTAACTTGAGACGGCCCAGCCCGAAGGCCGTGGGTGCAGGACCAGGACACAGGAGGTCGGCTGTCGGCCTCTGTGCAGTGCCTGGCCCCTTTCCCGCTTTCCTGTCAGCTCCTCCATCTTCACTACTTTCTGATTTAGGACCTGGTCTCTTCTTCCTGAAGACAGACCTGATGCCTGCAGGGATCTGGCAGGGCCTAGTACAACTGCCAGGCGGGGCCTGGGGGCACCGGCAGGCACACATCTGTGCTCTGCAGGAATGCCGCCTGTCTCCCCAGATCTTCCACGTTACAGGAGAAGCTGGAAATCTGGAGTTTTGGGCAACATCTTGACAACTAGCTCAAGAATTAAAAAAAAAAAACAAAGCCATATGTAACCCATCCTGCAGGCCAGATTCACCCCATCTGTGCGCCACTTGTGCTCCAGGTGTGTCAGCCCTGTGGGTCTCAGCTCCTGTCTCCCTGTGGCCTACTCCCTGGTCCCTTCTCCCCAGTTCACCCCTCCCCTGGTGCTCTCACCACTGCCTTCAGCCACTGACTGGTCATTTCCTGCTCTGGCTCCAGACTGGACTCACTCTCAATTAATCTTTTCTCTCTTCCTAATCCAGTTCTTTCTCTGTCACTGGGTTGTGAAGGCCCTGAGTCACGGGGATGGGTCCTCTCCTGCCCTCCTCCCGGTTCAGGCCCATTATCTCCTGCCCAGATGGTGACAGAGCCTCTCTAATTAACCTCCTCCTCAGGCCTCCGCCAACTCTAATTCATCATCCCCACAGCCATCTCTAACTGCTCCAAGGAGGCCCGTATCCACAGCACCGATGGTAGACCTTGTTAGTCCTGATTCTGCATGGGCTTGTCCCTGGGACCCTGGTTGGGGACTGGGCCATCTTTTTTTTTTTTGAATTAACTTATTAATTTTCTTTTGGCTGAGCTGGGTCTTTGTTGCGGCACGTGGGCTTCACTAATAGTGTCACGTGGCTTTCTCCAGTTGCAGCACGTGGGCTCTAGAGCGCGTGGGCTCAGTAGCTGTGGGGCATGGTATGTGGGATCATAGTTCCCTGACCAGGGATCGAACCCAGGCCCCTTGCATTGGGAGCACGGAGTCTTAACCACTGGACCACCAGGGAAGTCCCCCTGGGCAGTCTTTGTTTGTGTTTACTCCCCGATGACTTCTCTTTCTGGCATTAGAAAAACTAACTGTCCATGGTCCACAGAAGATAGTTGGATCCTCTGTGCCCTCAACCAAAGCACTGGTTCTCAAGCTTTTCTGCACTTTGGTATCACCTGGGAGGCTTAAAAAAGTTCTCATGCCCAGGTCGCACCCAATCCCAGGCTTGGAAATCAGAGTGTCTAGGGTGGGACCCAGCATCGGCACTTTTAAAAGATTCCCGGGTCATTCCAACGTGCAGCAAAATTTGGGAACCCCTGTCCCAAGGGATAAACGAGTGTGATGAATGTCAATGGCTCAGGTGGGGCTGGATGTTAAAATGGGCTGTAGGTGGGTGAGCCTCTCTAGCCCAGGGTTTCTGTTGACAATTGGGGCTGGAGAATTCTTTGTTGTGGGGACCCTCCTGTGCACTGTAGGATGTTTAGCAGCATCTCTAACCTCTGCTCACGAGATGCCAGCAACCTACCCCCTAGTAGTGACAATCAAATATGTCTCCAGGCATTGCTGAGTTTCCGGGGCAGGGGTATAAGAGCTCCCCCCAACCCACTGAGAAACATTGCTCCCAGTCCAGGCAGGCCCACCTCTACAGCATTCTAAAGCACGTGCAGAAGAAAAGGCTACCAGCCGGTGAGCCCCATCTTAGTGGTTAATTCATGGGCTTTGGAGTCAGGCAGCTTATGTTTAAATACTGATTCTACCAGCTGGGTGACCTTGGGCAAGTTATTTAACCTCTCTGTGCCCCAGTACATATCTAGTTGTTCCCCCCGACCCCCTTACAACTGTGTCTCCTCTTTTTTTTCTTTTTTTTTTTTTTTGCGGTATGCGGGCCTCTCACTGTTGTGGCCTCCCCCGTTGCGGAGCACAGGGTCCGGACGCGCAGGCTCCGGACGCGCAGGCTCAGCGGCCATGGCTCACGGGCCCAGCCGCTCCGCGGCATATGGGATCCTCCCAGACCGGGGCACGAACCCGTATCCCCTGCATCGGCAGGCGGACTCTCAACCACTTGCGCCACCAGGGAGGCCCATCTGTGTCTCCTCTTGACCTTTAGCTCCAGCCGGGTGATGTGATTTGCTGTTTCCTGGCACTTTTCAGCCTGGATGTCTGCTTATGCAGAAATGCCCGGCATGAAATGCCTTTACTTCCTCCTCTCCCATCAGCATCATCCCGCCTGTCCTTCCAGGACCAGCTTAGATGCTGCTTCCTCCGTGAACACCTCCTTCCCTTTGAGGACAAAGCACTCTGTTCCTTGTGCTCCTGGAGCAGCTGGAACCTCAAGGGTTCCACATTTAGCTCCTCCTGCCCTGTGCTGGTCCAGTGGTTTCTGTCTGTGTCCCTTTCCCCTTGAGGGCTGAGGCTGTGGGAGCCTCTGGGGTGCCCAGCCTGGGCTCCGTCACTGTTTGTTGTCCAGGTGAGGCGGTTGACCCCTCCCTGCCTTGGGCTGAGCTGTGAACGGGCGGGGCGGGGCGGGTTACCGCACTGTCATCCTCCACCCACGGCCCGGTTCATTCTGAGAGGGTGGAGTGAGCGGAAATCCGTGCCTGGCAGGCCACAAAGCCACATAACTGAATTGTGGAGCCCTGCCCTGGGTGTGTGTGTGTGTGTGTAACAGCAGCTCTTACCTCTTTCTTGGTTGCCTTGCCACCAGCTGATGCCATCTGGAATCGAGGAGCATTGAATCACAGACTTTCCCAGGACTGTTTCTGGGCCGAGGAACAGCCCCTGACCCCACCCTGCCATGCCTTATACAACCCTATCAGTCAGCTCAACACAGGGGACCACTAGTTGTCCACCTTGGCTGCAGTGCAGACCCACCCTGGGGACTCTGCTTCCTGAGGCCTGGGTGGGGCCCAGGAAACCTGTGCGTTATCAGGGCCAGAAGTGGTGCTTCTGATGCAGCAGGGTTTGCAGCTGTTTGGGAACTAATGACGTTTAAAGATCTCTTTTCCCCACAGTACAGATTCAGTTGTTAGGTTCATGTGCTCTGGGAGATCTTGGGCAAGTTACATAACCTCTCTGTGCCTTGATTTCTTTATCTGGGGATAATAATAGTACCTATATGTAGGTACTGTTGTTGTGAGGTTTAAAGGAAATAGTCCAGGTGGAAGCATGGAGCACAGTGCCTGCTACATTGTTAGTGCCAGGTAAGTGTTCCCTGCTTTAATATTTCTGATATTAGTAATAATAGTCCTGGGCTGGGTAGATACACGTAACCATGTGACATGCCCGCATGCATGCAAGCACACCCCTGTGGGCAAACCAGAGCGATGTACACCCAGACCCAAGCCTGCTGCTGAGGACAGACACGTGCAGGTGGCAGTCACTGCAGGCTCACGCATGAACACATGGCTCCTTGATAAATATATCAGGAGGGCAGAGGTATGTGTACACAAGGCCCAGATGATCGGGGTTTTTATTTCATTCGCACTCTGACATTATTCCTGGAGTTAGCAGCACCTGGGCTGAGCTCTGGGAGCTCAAGGTGCCCCTTGTTTCCATAGCAACCACAATGCAGTAAAAGTAGGAGGACCAGGGAAGAGATGGAAGAGGCCTGAGCCAGCTGCGAGGCTGTGGGCCTGGTCTCCACCTCCTCGACCACACCGAGCCTCCTGTTTTGTTAGTTTTTTAGAACAACGACATGGCAAACCGCTGAGGACTCATGACCCAGAATTGACAGCTGTTAACATTTTGTTGCATTTTTATCAAATCTTTTTTTAAAAAATTGTGGTGAAATACATACAGTGGCATTAAGTACATTTATAATGTTGCCCAACTCTCACCACTATCCATTTCTAGAACTTCTTCATGATCTCAAATTGAAACTCTGTACCCATTAAACAGTAACTCTCCATTCCCCGCCTCCCGCCAGCCCCTGGCACCCACCACTCTGCTTTCTGTCTCTATGAATTTGACTACCCCAGGGACCTTATATAAGTGAAATCATGCAGTATTTGCCCTTTTGTGACTGACTTATTTTTCTTAGCATAATGTACTCAAGGTTTATTCATGGTGTAGCATGTGTCAGAATTTCCTTCCTTTTTAAGGTTGTATATTATTTTATTGTATGTAAATGCCGCATTTTGTTCATCTGCTCATCAGTCAATAGACGCTTGGGTTGCTTCCACCTTTTGGCTGTTGTGAATAATGCAGCTATGAACATGGGTGTACAAATATTTGAGTCCCTGCTTTCAGTTCTTTTGGGTTATACCCAGAAGCTGAATTGCTGGATCATGTGGTAATTCTATATTTAACTTTTTTTTTTTTTTTTGCGGTATGAGGGCCTCTCACTGTTGTGGCCTCTCCCGTTGCAGAGCACAGGCTCCGGATGAGCAGGCTCAGCGGCCATGGCTCATGGGCCCAGCTGCTCCGCGGCATGTGGGATCTTCCCGGACTGGGACACGAACCCGCGTCCCCTGCATCGGCAGGCGGACTCTCAACCACTGCGCCACCAGGGAAGCCCTATATTTAACTTTTTGAGCTTTGTTTTTTTAAGAAAATAAGTAAAACATCATAAAGTTAAGTTCCTGGAATCACTCCTTCTTGGCCCTGTTACATTGCCTCTTCCATCAGTAGAGGTGAGCTCTGTCAGCAATTTGGTGTGCTTTTCTCAGTCCACATTTTTAATACTTTCACATTCATAAGATAGGTATCTAGAAACACAGTATAGTTTTTTGTGTGTATTAAAAATTCACCTGCATGATGTCCTTTTGAATTTATACGTCACGGTGGTGTTCTGGCATCAGCCTGCCGGGGTTCAGGTCTTGGCTCTGCCACTTAAGAGCTGTGAGACCTCAGGCAGGTTACTTAACTTCTCTGTGCCTCAGTTTGTTCATCTGTAAATGGGAATAAGGGTGGAACGTAAAACCTTCTTGTACGGTTATTTTGGGGATTGTGCAAATTTACATATGTCAAGTGCTTAGAACAGGGTGGGCACGTAGAGTACACTAAATATGTTAGTTGTTACCATTATAGTTCTGCATTTGTGCCACTCCACATGGATTTTGGAATCCATCCATGGTAGCAGAGATAGGTGTAGCTTCTCCTTTTTAATTGCCATGTAGTATTTTTTGTTTTTCTTTTCGCACAAACATATCACATTTTTTGTTTCCCCCGTTGTATCTCCTACTGATGGAAACTTAACGTTGTTTGCATTTTCTGATGTTGCAAACAGTGTTGCAGCCCTGTCCCCTCACCTGACCCTCTCTGCATTTTTGTGAGAGGTCACCTGGAGAGGGACGTTCGGGGGGATGCTGGTGGGTTGCACCTCTACCGGATGCAGCCAGATTGTCCTCAAGAGAGGTTTTACCATCGACACTCCTACCAGGGATGTGTGAGAATTCTCCTAGAGTTCTCTTCCCCACGTCCTCACTGATATTTAATTTTTACATTGATGTGATGGACCACAGCACATTTTATTTTATTATTTATTATACAAACATTAATTAATTAACTCTGAATAAGTGAATGAAAACTTACATAACCTCTTTGAGTCTCTCTCCACAGACCTGGATGGATATGCTTCTGTCCTTTTTTTCTTTGTTGTAGCACAAGCATTTTCCCATATTGGTACAGTCTTTTTTTTTTCCTTTTAAAACTAGCATTTTTCCTGATGATAAAAATAAGTAAGGGCTCACTGTAGATTTAGAAAATACCCACCACCTAAAATGTTTTCACGTTGATGTGTTTCTTTATAGTCTTTTCGTGCTTTTTAGCTTCCTTTTAAAACTTACTATATAATGACATTTTGAACACCATTAAATATTCTTTAAAAACATAATTAAAAATATTGCATACCATACTATCATTATGATTTTCCATAGTTAACTTAATCACTGTTTTATTTTTATTTTTAAATTTATTTATTTATTGTTGGCTGCTTTGGGTCTTCATTGCTGCACGCGGGCTTTCTCTAGCTGCAGTGAGCCGGGGCTACTCTTCGTTGTGGTGCGTGGGCTTCTCATTGCAGTGGCTTCTCTTGTTGAGGAGCACGGGCTCTAGGCGTGCGGGCTTCAGTAGTTGTGGCTCTTGGGCTCTAGAGCGCAGGCTCAGTAGTTGTGGCATGTAGGCTTAGTTGCTCTGTGGCATGTGGGATCTTCCCGGACCAGGGACTGAACCCGTGTCCCCTGCATTGGCAGGTGGATTCTTTTTTATTTATTTATTTATTTTTTATTTTTTTATTTTTTATTTTTTATTAGTTTCTGCTTTATAAAAAGTGTATTTTTTTTTTTTTTTTTTTTTTGCGGTACGTGGACCTCTCACTGTTGTGGCCTCTCCCGTTGCGGAGCACAGGCTCCGGACGCACAGGCTCAGTGGCCATGGCTCATGGGTCCAGCCGTTCCGCAGCATGTGGGATCTTCCCGGACCGGGGCATGAACCCGTGTCCACTGCATCGGCAGGCAGACTCTCAACCACTGCGCCACCAGGGAAGCCCGGCAGGTGGATTCTTAACCACTGCACCACCAGGGAAGTCCCTTATTTTAATTTTTATTTATTTATTTTTTTTTTTGCGGTACGCGGGCCCTTCACTGCTGTGGCCTCTCCCGTCGTGGAGCACAGGCTCCGGATGTGCAGTTTCAGCGGCCTTGGCCCACGGGCCCAGCCGCTCCGCGGCACGTGGGATCTTTCCGGACCGGGGCACGAACCCGTGTCCCCTGCATCGGCAGGCGGACTCCCAACCACTGCGCCACCAGGGAAGCCCTAAGTCCCTTATTTTTAGGTGTTAAGGTTGTTTTTAATTTTTTAAAAAAAACACTAAAAAAATTTTTTTTTGGCCGCACCGTGTGGCTTGCGATCTTAGTTCCCCAGCCAGAGATTGAACACAGGCCCACGGCAATGGCGCCGAGTCTTAACCACTGGACCGCCAGGGAAGTCCCTGTTATTATTATTATTTTTTAACGTCTTTATTGGAGTATAATTGCTTATAATGGTGTGTTTCTGCTTTATAACAAAGTGAATCAGCTATACATATACATATATCCCCATATCTCCTCCCTCTTGCATCTCCCTCCCACCCTCCCTATCCCACCCCTCTAGGTGGTCACAAAGCACCGAGCTGATCTCCCTGTGCTATGCGGCTGCTTCCCACTAGCTATCTATTTTACATTTGGTAGTATATATTAAGTCTATGCCACTCTCTCACTTTGTCCCAGCTTACCCTTCCCCCGTTTTTAATTTTTAACTATTAGTTTTTAATGCTGCAAAAACGTCCTTGAATATAAATCTTTGTGTGTGTCTTTGATGATTTCCTTTGGCTACCAATAAAGGTAAAACGTTTTCACACATTTATTTTTTAATTTATTTAAGAAAATATTTCTTAATGGCTCTTGACTATTTTTCTATTGGTATATTCCTATTCTTCTTGTTGATTTCTCTCTTTTAATTAAAGCTGTTAACTCATTGTCATTCATATTTTTATTTACAAATAATTTTTCTCAGTTTACCCTTTGCCCATAAATTTGACTCTGTTGTTTTTTGTTGCAAAAGTTTTCAATTTTAAGATAGTAAAATCTGTCAATCTTTTTATTTGTGACTTCTTTTTTTACTTTTATGCTTAGAAAAGTCCTTCTCCATTCAGAAAATTGGTGGTTGCCTATATGTTCTTTTTTAAAAAAAAAAAGTTTTATTTTCTTTTTACATTTAACTTTTTAATCCATTTGAAATTTAGTTTGGGGTAAGACGAGAGATAAACTTACACTTTCATTTTTTCCAAATAATCAGTCAGTTGTTCTAGCATTAGACTTTAGTTTTCCATTTCCACCACTAAATTCTTACATATCCAAAGATACCTTTTTGGGCTTCTGTTTTTTTCCATTGACCTGTCTCTTGAATCTTGTATGGCCCAGAGGTGAAAAAGAGGAAGTTTGCTCAGGGAGTCGGTGTGGCTGGGGTCTCAGAATAATGAGGATTCAGGTTCAAAAGGTGGGGGCCTGGTTGTGCTGGTGCGCCCTGAACGTCAGACTTCAGAGTGTGTGTTCAGTTTATTGAGCTATGGGGAGATAGATAGTTGGAGGTTTTGAGTAGCAGTCTGGAGGGTCACTGTGGCTGCTAAGGTAGAGCCAATTGGGACCCCACTGGAAGCAGATGGACCTGGACCAGTAACTGCTCAAGAGAGAGATGAAGGTGGCTTCAGGTGTGATGTGGAAACAAGATGCTCCATGGTAGAATCTGCAAAATGTGGAGACTGGCCGGACTTGGGTTGGGGAGAAATGAGGGAGCCAAGGACTGTGCCCTGGTGTGGCAATCCAGATAATTGTTCTATTAATCAGTTTTTTTTTTCAGGCTGTGAAAACTTAGGTAATGATGGTTTGATGTAAAGCTATGTAGGACTAATAATTATTTTAGCAAACACTGAGTGCTTGTTCTGTGCATCTGTACTGTGTGAAATGCTCTTATATGCATTATCTTAACCCTCACCCAATCCCTGTAAGATATGTGCCCTGATTCCTATTGCACAGATTAGGAAAATTAGCCTCAAAGAGGTTGTTACTTGCTTCAGGTCACACAACTGGCAATCTGGGAACTGAACCAGATTTATGTCTCCAAACCCATGCTTGTGTCTGCAGTATAAAGACACAGAAAGGCCCTGGGTAGATCTCCAGTCACGTGGGGTCCCAGCTCCTCCAGGACTGGGGTGTGCAGCATTCTGGAAGCGTGGAGCCCTGCCTTGTACCCACCAGCAGCTCCAGGGGCGTGGGCCCTCTTGTCTTTCAGTAATAGGCATCCATGCCTTCCTCCTGCCTTCCCTGAATTGGCCAGAACCCAGGTCTCACCAGCCTACGTGAAAAGGGGGTATCTTCGTTTTCGTAACTGGAAGGACCAGCGAGCCAGTCTATCTGCCCCGAGGCATAGCTAGATTCCAGGTCTCAAACAATCCTCCAGACCAGTGCTGTCCAATACGGTCACGTGTGGCAATTTAAATTTAAATTACTTAAAATGAAGTACAATTAAAAATTCAGTTCCCCAGTCACACTAGCCACATTTCCAGTGCTCCATAGTCACCTGTGACTGGTGCCTCCTGTATTGGACAGCACAGATACAGAACATCTCCATAATTACAGAAAGTCTGTTGGACAGCGCTGGACAGACTCCCCTGGAGATCTCCAGACAAGCCCAGAGATTCTACCCAGTCTGTGACAGGTCAAATGCTGATGTTGAGAGATATTCCCAGATCTCCAGTCCAGAAGTTGTCTGCGCTGCATAAATCCGGAGCCACTAGGTGGCGCCAAGGAGGCGGCCACAAATTTGATCTTGGGAAGCTGGGAGCTCACACCTAGCCCTTGCCTCCCTGGGCCCGAGAACAGAACTGGTCCGCACCCAGTTCAAGTGTATTAAGTCGTGGGTCCTGGCTTCTGCATTCTCATTCAGACACCCCAGCCCCCCCGCCAGTCTCACACACACACACACACACACACACACACACACACACACACACACACACACACACACACACTCTAGTCGCTCAGGGCTACACTCTGAGAAACACAACCCCTAAAAGGCACGAGCTTGGTCGATGCCACCTTATGTTATAACAGCAACAAAACCAGCACCGGCTTTCTTACCTCATTCCACCCTCACCACTGTCCCGTGAAGTGGCTCCTGCTGTTCTTCCCATTTTAAAATGGAAGAAACCAGGAATTCCCTGGCAGTCCAGTGATTAGGACTCAGCGCTTTCACTGCCATGGCCTGTGTTCAGTCCCTGGTTGGGGAGCTAAGATCCCACAAGCTACTCAGGATGGTTAAGTGACCTGCTGGGTCACGTAGCTGGTACGAGATGCAGTGGGTTCTAACCAGGGTTGTCTGACTCAGAAGGCTCTGTCATTCTCTTCTCTTTTCTTTTTGCTGCACGCAGGCCTCTCACTGCTGTGGCCTCTCCCGCTGCGGAGCACAGGCTCCGGACGCGCAGGCCCAGCGGCCATGGCCCACGGGCCCAGCCGCTCTGCGGCACGCGGGATCCTCCCGGACCGGGGCACGAACCCGTGTCCCCCGCATCGGCAGGCGGACTCCCAACCACTGCGCCACCAGGGAAGCCCCATCATTCTCTTCTCTTGATCGTACTTAATTCTGAGCACAGGCCCAAAGGCAGACCCAGTGATCACGCTCGAGACAGGTTCAGGTGTGGAAGGGTAGACCTGTGCTCTACACTCGCACAGACACACATCGATGCCGTTGGTCCCACCGAGACTTGAGGGGCACATGGAGTAGCGGAGGGAGTAGAACGGGAGTGACGGCTGCTGCTTCCCAGGGGTGCGAGGCACGGTGTGTGGAAGGTCTCCTGGTGAAGTGTCAGATGCTGTAAACAGTGGTGATGGTGCCTGGGTCCGAAGTATTTCGGGTGTTATGGGGATGGAGGATGGGGGTGACCTCCGACACTTTCTCTGTTTACACTTGAATCCAGGACCTCCAGGTGCAGTTGTGGAATCCCTATCAGCCAGGAAGCTGGAGCCGCTCCCTCTTTCCCTTGGGACCATGTTAGTTTTTGGTCGTGTGGGTCTGGGAGGGCTGTGTTACAGAAGACACGCAAGACAGATATGTTTTACATGGTGTGGTGTCCCATGCGGGGGCCTAAGTTCCTCGCAGTGAATGGGACCCAGGCTCTATCAGGGGAGCCCCAGCAGTGTCTGCATGCCTGTCCCCCAAATGGCATGGGTTCAGGAACTTGTAACTGTCTGAGACAGGAAAACTGTTAGGATTCTAAATCTGTTAAAAAACCGTTTCTGGGGCTTCCCTGGTGGCGCAGTGGTTGAGAGTCTGCCTGCCAATGCAGGGGACACGGGTTCACGCCCTGGTCCGGGAAGATCCCACATGCCGCAGAGCGGCTGGGCCCGTGAGCCATGGCCGCTGAGCCTGCGCGTCCGGAGCCTGTGCTCCGCAGCGGGAGAAGCCACAACAGTGAGAGGCCCGCGTACCGCAAAAAAAAAAGAAGTGACATTTGAGCGGAGACCTGAAGAAAGAGGAAGAGCCAGTCATGAAGATAGTTGGGGGAAGAGCATTCCAAGTGGTGGGAAGAGCACATAAAGAGGGCTTGAGGCGGGAACAGGCTTGGGAGGTGTGAAATGAGGAGGGGCAGGAGAGGGGATGGGACGTTTGCATCCCCAGGTGGTGGGCAAGATGGGAACATAGACAGTTCTCCCCAGCACCAGCAGGTGGCGCTGTCAGCACAGGACTGCCAGCTCTTGGGTGTGGCCAGTCGGGCAGGTGGGCGAGCAGGTGCTTTGACTTGAGGTTTGTAACTTGGAATGTGTACCCCTGCCCTCTGGGGAGATTGAGGTGGGCACACGTGGATGCCCTGGCCAGGGCTAGCAGACCAGGTGATCATTTCCTGACTGTTCTGCTCCCTCGGCTGTATCGTTTTCAGTGTTTCTTCGCTCATCTCTCCTCTGGCTTCTGGGTATCTGCCTCTCTTCCCTCTCTGCTTCTCTGTCTTGCTCTTCCAGTCTCTGCTCCTCCCCTCTCCCATTGCTCCCTGGTGCAGCTGGTTCCTATCTCAAAGATTAATCACTTTCCTGATGGTAGCTCTGAGGGAGGGCTTGTTAGAGTCGGGAATAGACTGTTCCTAGTCTCTGTGCCTGCCTCTCCTTCCTGGGGCTTCAGTTCTCCAGGGAAGGCCATGGCTCAGGCAGTGACCTTCATCAGAAGAGAATGTTCCTAGGACTCCTCACTCCAGGACCCCTCGGGCCTGCCTCCCAGTTCCAGGCCTGTCTTACCTCTGGCACCTCCAGCAAGCAGCCCTGGCCTCACATCATCCCTGACAGTGGGAACCAGGGCTTGAGCTGAGACCGGAGATCTGGATAGTAAAGCAGATGGCATCAGACAGCAGAAGAGCGGTCACCTTCAGGGACTGTTATAATGGGTCATTTTAGTCGGCAAAGATAAAGCATCTCCCTTACCCCTGTTAGGACGTGCTTTCTGGATTATTTCTCAGTGGAGACTGAACTGGCCTCAGCCTGGAGTTGACCTCCTGGCTGCCATGATCAGGGTTAAGTCTGTTGGGTGAGCACAGTGGTTAAGAGCTTAGTGTTTTAAAGCTTCCTGCTGGGGGCTTCCCTGGTGGCACAGTGGTTGAAAGTCTGCCTGCCGATGCAGGGGACACGGGTTCGTGCTCCGGTCCAGGAAGATCCCACATGCTGCGGAGTGGCTGGGCCCGTGAGCCATGGCCACTGAGCCTGTGCGTCCGGAGCCTGTGCTCCAGAACGGGAGAGGTCACAACGGTGAGAGGCCCGCATACTGCAAAAAAAAAAAAAAAAAAAGCTTCCTGCTGGGTGGGAAGTCCAGCTCTGCACCTTACCGTGGGACCCCCAGCCAAATGCTTAACCTTTGTGTCCCTTGGCTGCTTCATCTGTAAAATGGGAGCAAGAGTAGTAACACCCGTGTAGATTGTCATGAGGATTGAGTTAGCATGTGTAAAGTGCTTCCCACTGCAGACATGGTAAATGCAATGAAATTGCTTGCTCTCGTAACTTCATCTTTTTTTTTTTAAATAAATAAATTTATTTATTTATTTTAGACTGCGTTGGGTCTTCGCTGCTGTGCACAGGCTTTCTCTAGTTGCGGGGAGCGGGGGCTACTCTTCGTTGCAGCGTGCGGGCTTCTCATTGAGGTGGCTTCTCTTGTTGCGAAGCACGGGCTCTAGGTGCGCGGGCTTCAGTAGTTGTGGCACGCGGGCTCAGTAGTTTTGGCTTGCGGGCTCCAGAGTGCAGGCTCAGTAGTTGTGGTGCATGGGCTTAGTTGCTCCACGGCATGTGGGATCTTCCTGGACCAGGGCTTGAACCCGTGTCCCCTGCCTTGGCAGGCGGATTCTTTTTTTTTTTTTTTTTTTTTTTTCTTTTTGCGGTATGCGGGCCTCTCACTGTTGTGGCCTCTCCCGTTGCGGAGCACAGGCTCCGGATGCGCAGGCCCAGCGGCCATGGCTCACGGGCCCAGCCGCTCCGCGGCATATGGGATCCTCCCAGACCGGGGCACGAACCCGTATCCCCTGCATCGGCAGGCGGGCTCTTAACCACTGCGCCACCAGGGAGGCCCGGCAGGCGGATTCTTAACCAATGTGTCACCAGGGAAGTCCCTACATCTTTTTTATTAATAATTAAGACTGCAAAAAAAGAAAGACTGCATTTTTAATTACAATATATTATGAATTAATTGATGTTAATATAATAACAGCAATGGAATGGTAACATATTATTAGTATAATATATAGAGCTTTCTGGTCTACCCCCCAGTTAAGACTGAGACATTTGCTTCCTACAGAACTCACTCTCCCATGCTTGTACTTACATATAAAAATCCTTGTCCATGCATGTGGATATCCATGCAAGTCAGTTTCTTTACTGGGAAGATACCATAACCCACTGTTAAAGAAAACAAGAGACAAGTGAGCCAGAAAGCTCCTGTGATTAATCCTCCCTCTCTAACACAGAAAGTATTTACAAGTTTGTATTGACACAGAGGACAGTAGTTTTCAAAGTGAACCACCTGGGGTACTTGATAAAATTCAGATCTGGGGCTTTACCCCAGACCCACTGAACTGGAATTCGGAGGGTGGAGCCAAGGAATCTGCAACTGTCATGATGACCAGTGGTTTTGCTCAGGCACACGGAGTGTGAGGCTCAGGCTGGAAACCCTGAGTGCCGGCGGATTTCACCTGTGCTGTCAGTTATTCCATTGATCTGCACTAAATGGTCACTGTGCTGACACCCATGTTTGGCCCATGTGTGTGTGGAGGCTGGTGTGGAGGAGAATCCCTAGGGAGCGAGCCCTGGACTGTCCAGTGGCCTTGTCGCCAGAGCATAAATAATAAGCTGATCCCCCACTAGTGGGCATTTAGGTTGCTTCCAATTCTCTGCTATCAGAAACACCGCTGGAACGACCATCTTGGTGCATGTAGTTTCTGCATGTGCAGGATTTATTTCCTTAGGATATATTCCCGAGAATGGAATAACCGACCCCAAGGGTCTGGACTTATGTTCTTATGACTATTGCTGATTGTCTCCACGATGCGATCTAATGTATTGTGGTTATCCTGACTGGTCTATTTATTTATAATTTATTTTGAAGAGTAGATTTATTTACATGTATTTGGTTCAGAAACCAAAGTGATTAAAAAATATATAGGGTGAGAAGAGTTGCTCTTCCTCCAATCCACCTGGTCACCTCCTTCTTAAATCCTCTTATCAGGTATTTCTAGTGCTTCTGTATTCCTATATAATACGAACATTTATTTTTCTTATCTCCATTTCTTACATAAGAAGTAATATCCTACGCAGCATGGTGTTACATCTTACTTTTCTCACTGGAAAATATATCTTGCAAATCTTTCTATAGCTATCCATTGAAAGCCTCTTCCTCCTCCCCCTTTTTCTTATAACTGTGTATCATTTCACTATGTGGATATACTTTTAAAAATTGATGATTCTTTTAAGAAATTTAATTCTACATTACACAAGTAATATAAGAATACATTTTCTTTAAAAAAAAATCAGAACATTAAAAATACAGTCTCGGGCTTCCCTGGTGGTGCAGTGGTTGAGAGTCCACCTGCCGATGCAGGGGACACGGGTTCGTGTCCCGGTCTAGGAAGATCCCACATGCCACAGAGCGGCTGGGCCCGTGAGCCATGGCCGCTGAGCCTGCGCGTCCGGAGCCTGTGCTCCGCAACAGGAGAGGCCACAACAGTGAGAGGCCCGCGTACCGCAAAAAAAAAAAAAAAAAAAAAAAATAGAGTCTCCAGGTCGGGGGGAGAGATAAATTAGGAGTTTGGGATTAACATATACACACTGCTATATATAAAATAGGTAAATAAGAAGGTCCTACTGTATAGCACAGGGAACTATACTCACTATCTTTTTAAAAAAAATAAATTTATTTATTTATTTTTGGCTGCATTGGGTCTTCGTTGCTGCGCGTGGGCTTTCTCTAGTTGTGGCGAGCGAGGGCTACTCTTCGTTGTGGTGCGTGGGCTTCTCATTGCGGTGGCTTCTCTTGTTGTGGAGCACAGGCTCTAGGTGCGCGGCTTCAGTAGTTGTGGCACACAGGCTCAGTAGTTGTGGGTCTCGGGCTCTAGAGCGCAGGCTCAGTAGTTGTGGCTCACAGGCTTAGTTGCTCCACAGCATGTGGGATCTTCCCAGACCAGGGATTGAATCTGTGTCCCCTGCATTAGCAGGCGGATTCTTAACCACTGTGCCACCAGGGAAATCTTATACTCACTATCTTATAATAACCTATAATGGAAAAGAATCTGAAAAAGAATATATATATGTGTATAACTGAATCACCTTGCTGTACACTTGAAACTAACACAGCATTGTAAATTAACTATACTTCAATAAAAAAATACATATGTTACAACAAAAAAAGAAACAGTCTCCTGTGGCCACAATGCCAGTCTCTTCTTCTCCTCCCCAGAGTAGCCACTGTTCAGAGTTTGGTACATATTTTTCTGAATATTAAAAAATATTTTTACATGTATCTTAAGTAACTGTCAATGTCCATACATATAGATTTAGTTCATTCCTTCTAAACGTTGTATAGTATCTAGCTTATGGATATATCACATCTGCTTAGCAGTCTTCACTCTAAATGGTTGCTTCTGGGTTTTTTGACTCTTTTCCGAAAGTGCCGCAGTGAACAGCCTCAGACTCATCTCTCTACACACATGCGAGTGTTTCTCTAGATTTGAGTAAATCTTAGAGGTGACATTGCTGGGTGATAGGGTGGGTGACTTTTTATCTTAATAATACTGCAAAATTGCCCTCTGGTTTCTGCGCCCACCGCTAGCAGGCGTGTGCATTTTGCCAGTCTGTTGGGTGAAACGCCCTCTTTGTTGTGGCTGCATTTTTCTGATTGCTCACCCCTGAGTTTCTCCAGCTGTGCGTTGCCTGCCACACCCTTTGCCCTTTCTGGCACCGTCCTCCCTAAGTCAGTGGATTGTTGCCCTCTGAAGTTCCTTCACCTGCCTGGGATCTTTTTTTTTTTTTTTTTTTTCTGCCTGGGATCTTTGCAGGATGTTTTTTTGCTGAGAGTATCCTCAACCTCTCCTTTTTCAGAAGCCCAGGAACCCAGAGAACTTTATTAACCGGAGGGGTGGCCATCGATTTGTCTGTGAGACTGAATGCACTGACTTCCCCAGCCAAGTTCAAAGGGGTTGGCCTTAGCTTTTCATTGGTTCACACTTGTTAAGGCACTTCTGCCCCGAGGGTCCCTTGGGCACAGCTTGGAGCCCAAATGCATTTCCTTTGCTGATTGAACCGAGAGGCCAGTTCTCATTGGGCTGGTCCTGGATATTGCGTGCTGGTCTCAAACCCAAGTTCAAATTCTAAGGTTCCTTGAGAGGCCTAGAACTGGGCAATTGGGTGGGAAGGGGGTGACTTTGGAGACAGTTTCTGTCACCTACACCCACTTCCTTAGAAAGGAACCTTAAGATAGAAAAGACCATCTTATCTAGGCCTCTGGCTTCAGTTCTCAACCCCTTCACAGTACTGCTCCATCCACCTAAATGCTCATACTGCATCTCATGGGTGTATATAGCATTTTCAGCCCTCATTTTACAGCTGAGAAAATAGACTAGGATAAAAGGATGTATGGATACTGAGAGGACAGATCTGCTCCAGAGGCTGGTTCTGCTGACTCAGGCCCAGTGCTCTTTGCACACCCATCTGTTGGGTCACAGAATGCATGTACATGTGTACATGCATGCTCCCTGCATGCATGCACATATGTGTGCAGATTTGAGGGTATGTATCAGCAAGGGTGATGTAGTTTCTTTTCAACTTTTTGTTTTGAAAAATTTTGTTTGAAAAACTATGCAAAAATGAGGATAATGCAATAAGCAGCTGTATTCACCCAGATTCACCACTTATTAACATTTGCACAGTTCTCATTTTCTCTGTATAATGAGAGTAAAGTAGAGAAAATAAGTGGCAGATATCAAGATACTCCATACGCTAACATTTCAGCAGGTGTCTCCCCCAAACAGTATCATTTTCTGATATAACCATAATACTATGATCACATGTAAGAAAGTGAATATTAATTTAACAATGTCACTTAATATACAGTCCATTTCCAAATATAGTATTTCCCAAATTTAAATGTGGGTTGTATATTAGATTATGTTATTGGCTTATTATTAATGGTCACTCTTTGTACTTGGTTATCACATCTCTTTAGTTTCTTTAAATGTGGAACAGCAGACCTGGCAAAGTTGTTTTTGTAGAATGTCCCACATTTTTAGAATTGTCCAAATGTTCCTTTTTTTCAGTGTTTTCCTTGAATAGGCCTTGATTTTACTGAAGAAAGATAAAAGGAGTGACCCACATGCTGACAGTGAGGAGGAAGGGAGAAATTCCTGTTTTATCTTCAGGGTCGGATTTAGGCCATTCTACCTTCCCCGTGAGTAGGGTCAAGAGGATTGTCCCCAAGCCTGTCACTCATGGGCTGGGTTGGTGACCCCTGGTCTGTTTGGTGTTCCTAGGGGCTCCTCCTGGAAGGACTTTCCTATGGATCACTTTGAGGGATGCTCCCCTAAGGTAAAGGAGTGATGTGCTTTTCTTACTTGTCTAAAGCTATTATTTTGCATGCCCATTGGGTAGAGATCTCATATGTTAATTAACTAATTTACTAGTGACAGAAATCTAACTCAAACTAGTTCAAGGGGGAAAAAACAGACCCAAAAAGGAAAAACAGATCTGAGAACTGACTTCAGGAATGGCTGGATCCAGGTGGGTCAAAAAATATCATCCGTCTGTTTGTCCCTATCTCTTGGCTCTGCTTTCCTCTGCATTCACTCCACTCACAGGCAATTCTCCCCTCATAAGACAGTTTAAACATAAGACAGCCAGCAACTTTGGAAATCCCAGGGGGTAATAAGCTGCTTCTTTCTATGGTGCCAGCAAAAATTCAGGTCTTCACTTGTTTGGACCTACTAGGTTTATATGCCCATCCCAGCAGAATACATGGATTGGCCAGACCTGGACCATGTACCCACCCTACAGCTCAGGGTGGATAGGTTGAGAAAGGGACAGTCCCATCTGAACCACAAAAACCAAGAGTGGTGTTAGGGTATTCCCCAAGGGAAAGTCAAGTCCTGTCGACCAGAAGAAGGGGCCTGAGTGCTAGGCAGGTGGAAAAGCCAACTCCAGTTTGTCTGGTGACAGGCATGGTGAGCCTCTGATTGGTTGTGTCGTCTCCTAATCCCTTGGGATCTCCATCCTCTTCATTATGAATTTTGTAGGAGTCAGGAACTATGAAGACCTGTGTCTGGGCACCAGCTCTGTTTCTTAGGAGCTGTGTGATCCTGGACAGAAGAATTAACCTCTCTGGGTCTCAGTTTACTCATCTGGCAAATGGGGATGATATTAATATTCTTTCTTTACAGAGTTGTGAGTATCCAGTGGAATAAAAGATGTGAATGTGCTTGTAGCTGTCAAATGCTGCATCAGGGGGGTGGTGTTTATTCCCCTCTGAGGTGATTCTTCTGCTTCAGGGTGAGCCGGGCCTGCCCTCAGAGCTGCTCCTTGGATACTTGGGATGGTGACCTACACAGGGCCATGGACCCTCGGAATTGGTGGGGTGATTCCTCCACAGGTGACCATAGAATGGGGCACAGCACTGTCCCCCCAGGGGACTATCTGAGCCCTTTGGTCATTCTTTGATGAGGAAGGGAAGATGGTGGAAGTAAATGGGCCGGAGGAGAGGGCTCCAAAAATACTGCATTTCCTGCCAACCCTAGAAGACTTTATTTATTTATTTATTTATGGCTGTGTTGGGTCTTCATGGCTGCTTGTGGGCTTTCTCTGGTTGTGGTGAGCGGGGGCTACTCTTCGTTGCGGTGTGTGGGCTTCTCACTGCGGTGGCTTCTCGTTGCAGAGCGCCGGCTCTAGGCGTGCAGGCTCAGTAGTTGTGGCACAGGGGTTTAGTTGCTCCGCGGCATGTGGGATCTTCCTGGACCAGGGCTTGAACCCGTGTCCCCTGCATTGGCAGGCGGATTCTTAACCACTGTGCCACAGGGAAGTCCAGAAGACGTTTTAAAAGGTATTTTTAGAAAAATAAAGGAATGTAATTTGTTTCATACCCAAGGGTGAGTGGCCAAACCCATACCTGTCACCCAAGTGTGGGTCCCAGAGTCAGACCAAGCTTGTCCAGGGTTGGCCCTAGAGAGGTCCCTCCCCTCATCTATAAACATGAGAAGGAGACTAGTACCCTCCTCCGTAGGGTTGTCTAACAGTCAGGGGGACTTTCGGGTGTCCTGAAAGAGACCTTGGGGTTGGACCCACTGATCTGAGGTTTCTCCTTGCCAGACTCACGAGGCTGTGCCAGCCTGGAATGGGGCGTTCAATGCAAGCATCCTTTTAGCCACCCTTTCTGAGTTTTTGCACCTGTGAGAGGGTGGAGGGTGGTTCTCCATCCCTGGAACAGCGATGTTCTGCCCTCCCGTCCAGCCAATCCAGTTCAACTCCAGGACACATGGTCCTCCTAGTGGGAATTCCCTCCCTCACTTTCTTTCTCTCCTCCTCCTCCTCTCCTTCCTCACTTCCAACAATATTTATTGAGGGTTAGAGTGCATCAGGTGCCATTCTGGGCACGGGGTGAAGAGGGAGCAGGTGATGGTGACCTCTAAGATATGTACTGTGTCTGAGCTCATGGGGTTTACAGTCCACTGGGGCAAACAGACCAAAAAAACCGGCAAACAGACAAATCAATACCGCCCCCCCCACCCCAATCCCCTCCCTAACCTAGAATAATTGCCACAAAGGAAACAAACCGGGGGCTAGGTGCAGAATAACTAAGGGATGTACACTCTACATTTGGACAGGTCAGCAGCTTGCAAGATTAATTTCCCCATTGGATTTTTGGGGATCACACTGCTAGTTGCCCCTCCTACACTAATTCCCACACATCCCACGGCCTCGAGGGCTGGATGGGTTGAGACTGTTTCTGCTCCAGGTTCTCCAAGAAGGGACCCTCACAAAGGTCACTGCTGGTCTTGCCTGGAGACGGCGTGACAGCATCTTCTTACGTGTCCTCTGCATGACAGGTTTGATGGATGGTGTTCACACACAGCTGGCTGCTGTGCCCAGCTCCCCGTAACCTTGAAACTGCTCTAATGCATTAAGAAGAAGGAAATAATTGGGAAACTTTGGTCCTTTAGTTATTAGCTGTGACACATGCAGCCTCATGACTATGAGTGAGGGGGGCTGGGCAGGGGAGAAAATGGATGGAAGCAAAGTGTTTGGAGCCTTGGGGAGAAAGGGAAACAGCTGGTGCAGTTTCTGAAGCTGCTTTGGGACTTGGAGGAGGGGTAAGATAGTGGAACTAAATGGGGTTTTCCCAACAGTGGAGGAAATTATTCACCAGAAGAGCTTAGATTACAATAGGAGTCATGCAGGCTAGACAGCCAGAAGAACTTTTCCTGGTGGAAAGGGCAGAAAGGCCTCAGAAAGCAGTCCTGGCGAAAAGCTTGCAAATTGCAGACTCATAGCTGCTCACTGGGAGGCTCAAAGCTTGGCTCCTGGCTGGGAGAAGCTCAGGGAATCTGTGTCTACAAGGAAGATAAACTTTGTGTTTGTCTTTAAGGCTAATAGGACTTAAAGTCATCATGGGAAAAAGCAATGGACACATCAATGAGTTAGAGTCCAGAGTCCGTTGTGAAGCAAACTCTAGTTTGGGTTAGGTAGAAAGCGCTTGATTATGTCCGCCCATAGGGGCAATTTCCCTCTAGAAAGGAGTGTCTGACCCAGAGTTCTTCCGGGACCCATAGAAGCAGGAGATTAGTTCAGACAACAGGAAAAAAAAATTAGAGTTTATTAGGAATCAGGTCAACAGGGCCACAACCTATGAATTTTCTGGTTGACTAGGCTTGTGAGTGATCTGCAGTCCACACAATCCACACAGTGTGATCTTCATGTTCTGCTTGGCGCGCGCGCGCACGTGCACACACACACACACACACACAGTTGGGCTGCACCCCGCAGGCCTGCAAGCTGTGTACTTGCCCAGCCTTGAGATGGAAGAAAGAGCCTGGAGTCAGCGAGAGGGACATCGATGGTTTAATGGACAGGGGATCTTACATGTCTGGTCCTGGAGTGACACCCCACTGTGTGAGGCAGACGAGAGCAGGACAGGGCAGCAGTCTTCACTACTGGAGGGGAGAGGGAGGTTACCAGTTATAGGGGGGATTGATGTCAGGTTGGCTCATCAGTTACCAAGGAAACGAACAGAGAAGCACGCCCGTCACCCCCTTTGATAAGCTATTGTACAATCAGTAGCTGGGGCCAAGGGGAAGTCTGTAGGCATTTACTGATTAGGAAGGTCAGTCATATGAGGAGGGAGTAGATGAAGCAGGGGCTGGTCGAGCAGGGGATGTACAGAGAGGAAGAGAACAGCCATCTTGGGCGGCCTGATCGTGCTCTCTCAGGACGTGTAAGGTCTGTGTGTCTGTGCAAGTAAACACTCGCCCGCTTGCTGGTACCCAGGATGCTTGGCCTAATTGTTGTCAAGCTGAGTTACATGCGTACCTCATTTTACTGCACTTTGCTTTCTTGCGTTTCTCAGATATTGCGTGTTGTTTTTGTTTTTACAAATTGAAAGTTTGTGGTAACCGTGTTATCAGACAATGGCTAGCATTTTTTTAGCAGTAAAGTGTTTTTAAATTAAAGTGTGTGCATTGTTTTTTTAGACATAATGCTATGGCACACTTAGGAGACTACAGTATAGTGTAAACATAACTTATATATGCACTGGAAAACCAAAAAGTTCATGTGAATCGCTTTCTTGTGATTTTTGGTTTATTGTGGTGGTCTGGAACCGAACCTGCAATATCTCCCAGGTACACCTGTATTTGGTTTCCCAGGGAGCAGTCACTGTGAGCAAGGACTTAAAACAGCACAGTGAGAAAGGCCACTTAAAGAGTACCTGCGAAGTGTTTTTGCATGCATTCTCCTTTAATTAATGATAACATCCATCTTTTTACTGATTTACAAAACTAACATGTAGTCCTTATAAATTTATAGATAGAAGAAAAGCACAAAGACAACAATAAAAATCATCATAGTTCCATAGATAAACACTATTAACCTTTCTTCCCCCCACCATGAACATTTTCTTTTTACTTTTTTTGGTCACGCTGTGCAGCTTGTGGGATCTTAGTTCCCCAGTGAGGGATTGAACCCCCGGCCCATGGCAGTGAAAGCTCCAAGTCCTAACCACTAGACTGCCAGGAAATTTCCTCTTTTTTTTTTTGCTGTAATGGGCCTCTCACTGTTGTGGCCTCTCCCGTTGCGGAGCGCAGGCTCCGGACGCACAGGCTCAGCGGCCATAGCTCACGGGGCCAGCCGCTCCACGGCATGTGGGATTCTCCCAGACCGGGGCACGAACCCATGTCCCCTGCATCGGCAGGCGGACTCCCAACCACTGCGCCACCAGGGAAGCCCCCTCTTTTTATTTTATATTGTGGAAAATATCAAGCATATACAAAGTAAATGGAATAGTATAATGGAATAGTAAATCCCCCCCAATTATCAGCATTCTGCCATTCTTGTTTCATCTATACCTCTACCCACTCCACATCCTCCCTCTATTGTTATTAATTTCAGTTTTTTGAGGGGGAATTTACATACGTTGAAATGCACAAATCTTAATTATACATTTTGGACAAATGGATCCCACCATCCTGTCCTAATAGAGAACATGTCCATCTCTCCAGAAAATCCCCCACCTCCAGAGGCAACCACTGTTCTAATTTTTTGTACCTTAGATTGTCTGTTTTAGAATGTTGTATAAATGGAATCATACAGTAAGTATTTTTTGTATCTGGGTTTTTTTCACTCCATAATGCTTTGAAATTCAGCCATGTTGTTGCGTGTGTCAGTATTTTGTTCCTTTTTATTGCTGAGTGGTCTTCCATGGTGTGGATAGACCACAGTTTGCTGATGGACCGTCTATTTTGAATAAAGCTACTATGACCATTTTCATACAAGTCTTTGTGTGGACCATGCATGCTCATTGAAGCCTTGCAAGAACGCTAGGAGAATGGCACTGTTGTTATGCCCATTTTACAGATGACCAAACCAGGGCTCAGAGAGATGAAATTTCTAGCCCATGGCCACACAGGTAGTAAAAGCTGAGGATAGGATTCTAGCCCAAGTTCATCTGACTGCGGGGTCTTTAAGTTTTTATTCCCTCGCTGTAGTATCTTCGCATCACAGCTGATCGAGGTCATTAAGTATAGAGACAAATGAGTCCTCACCTCAGTGACCTGTTCTTCATAATTGAGTTTTAGCTTAAGTACAGTAGGTGGTATTGATAATAATGGCTCTGAGTTACCAAGAAAAGTTTCCATTAAACCTATATTTGAAGTGGACAAAAAATCTGTAAGACATTTTAGAGAAATTTCTAGCCAAGGTCAAAACAATAAAAGCAAGCAAGAAAACAAAGAAAAGTTCTGCTACTCAAAACTCTGTTGTCTGGAAATCTCACTTAGCTATAATACGTCCTCTCCTGAGGAAGCCAGCACAGAAGGTGTTACTGGTATAGACTGGTATATAAATAATGCACATATAAGAAACCACTCTGTTCTTTGTAGAGCCAAACAGAATAGGTTTTTGGAGAGTTCTGCTGGTTCTTGCTTTGAAAGATGTTGCTAAGCAATGTTGCTAATATTATGGAAAGACAGCTTTCCTCCCCACTTTTCCACTCAGCCCCAGAAAGCCTAGAGTTGCAAGTGGTTCCACTGGTAGCAACAGCTAATCAGTGAGGTGGGGAACGACTGGGGACCCTGAGCATGAGATGACTATGCCGCAGGCCTCCCACCCTTGGCCCCATCTGCTCCCGATTCTCTGGAGTGACCCCTGGCAGCCTCCATGCAAAATCTGCTTCCTGCTCATCAGAATTTTCACACATGGAAGAACCCTTTTGAGTGTTTCGACTGTGGGAAAAATTATAGCCATGCCGTTTAGATTCATGGCTTCAAAATTCCATAAATAAACCAGAACGAAATATTTTAAATACCTTCAGTAGCTCAAGAAATAGGTGAACTCCTTTCTTCCTCCTCCTACCCCCTTTTTTGTAATTCCTGAACAGGAAATCAGCAAAGTCCTGATTATCATCATGCATTGCAGGCTCTGGGTACTAAATGATGTGCAGCCCAAAGGCTGGATGCCTGCCACTGAGTGGGATCTGTGGGTTTCCTCAGGCATGGTTTCCTCTCCCTGGAGCTCGGAAATGCCACACAAGTCACCGAGATCCCTTTCCAAAATCTGAGCCACTTTCTCGGCAGATCCTCTCTTCAGTGTGACATGTGTGGCTCCGGGGAAGTAGGCTGAGCTGTGGTTCCCAAGCTTGGCTTCCAGGCCCAGCCTGGGTGTGGCCTGTTGCTATCCCCAAAGGAGCCTGTTGTGGTGGGAGGGACCCCCTTGGGGGCTGGGCGTAGGCTCTGAGAGGGGAGGTTAGGAGCTGGGTGGAGAGTCAGTGTGTGGCAAAGATCCCTCCTGCGTCTCTCTCTCGTTTCAAAATAGAAACTGCTTCTCCGCTTCAAATGACCTTCCCAGTCTTTCCCTTCCCTCCCCTTTCCCTCTCCCCGTTCCTCTTTCTCCTTTTCCTCCTATGGTGGTATCCCAGAGACGCAACTGTGACGTGGTCCAGCAGGGGGTGCTGACATACCTGCCGAGAATGAACGTCAGCGGCTCCTTGCAAGCACAGGTGTGAATGCTCTGCAGAGAGACGTGAGGGGGGCTTGAGTGATTTCTCTCGGAGCTGGAGCTGGTGTGTACCCCCAGAGGCATAAGAGAGTGGGGATGCTGGCCTGTCCTGAGCAGGCCTAAAGGTGTATAACTCTTGAATTGCTCCAAAGGTTGTGTGATCCACCGGATGGCTGGGCACACTGTCCCCTGTAGAAGGGGAGAAGCAAGATATCTGAAAATAGCTGGTTTTCGTAAAAGGCCCTACCCCGTAGCTCCACAGTCCCTCTTGCCTCACATCTACCCGTGATCCTAGCCAAGGAGGGTTGCAATCCTTCTGGGGAGCAGTGGAGGCACTGGTAGTGGAGGTGGGGTGGGGTGGGGTGGGGGGGAGGAGCGCTTGCTTTGGCCTCTCTCTCAGACCTGGGCGCTGGCAGAGGGGCTGATTCCTGCTTTCACGCGGATGTGTCTCCTGGAGCGGCTTCCCAGGCACAGAAGGCCCTTTTCTTCAGGACCAAGCATGCGTGTCTGTCTGCTTCACCCCACTGGCCCCTTAGGAATGGGCTGTGCAGCTGTCTGCCCTCTGTTCATGATTAACTGCCCTGTCCCCTTCCCCACCCAGCTCCCACCCAGGCCCCCTGAGCCTTTGGGTTTCCCCGGATTGGGACAGAGACCCAGGCTGGCAGCTGCCTGGCACTTTGTTCTCAGGGACTGTGGGCTGGGAAGGGGGGAGGGCTGGAACAGACCTTGGAGGTCCTGTGAGCTGGGACACCGCTGAGGATAAACTGCTGCTCAGTGGCCTGGGAACCGGGAGAAGACCGCTTCTCTGACCACTGTGGTCCTCACTGACCTCACTCCCTGTGGTCTGGAAGTGTCCAGTCTTCTCCGTCCACCCCAAAGTGCCCCATGGATGTGGCCCTAGAAGACCTTTGAGTCACTTATCTGAAAAATTGTTCCCTTTTGGTTCTCTTTCAAACTTCGTGATTTTTTCAAGGACAGTGTCTTCATTTGGTGCAAGTGTGTAGCTAAAAACTAATGCTTGTCTATTTTTCTCTTTTAACGAAGGTGCTTCAGGTGCCGAGCCTTCGCCAGGCAACAGAATTGAGCTAGAATTTAATAAGTTTGTGTATGTTTGTATGGGATGAAAAACAAGCAATAATAGATTTTAGGGTGGTAATAATGTTTTCTTTTAAAATTAGTTAACAAGTGAGTGGATTTAATTAAAGCAAAGTTAATAAGTAAATAACTGAGTAGTGTGGTATTAAGACATTGTGAAGGTGGTATGTGAATGGCCTAACTTGGGGGAACAGTGGCCCCAGCCACATTGGATAAACTGGATAAGCCAGGAATGGGATGGTTTTGTGGTTTCATGTGTGTTAGCCCTGCTTGTTTTGAGCAAGGATGGTCTTACATTTCTCTTACCCTAGTTTCTTGCACAAAGCTGGATATATCCTAATTGTTTCATAAATGTTGGTGGAATGGCCACATCTAGCAGATGGCCATTACATTCTCTGCCATTGATGGGTTTCCTTATGCTTTGGTGTTTCCTGTGTGGGGTGTGGGCAGAAGGAATGGCTCTCCCACCCCCAGGAAACTTCTACCTCTTAGGGCGCTAGGAATCAGATCAGGTTACAGTCGTTGGGGGACAACCTTATATTTTCAGCCACACTGGGGCTGGAAACATTGTGGTTGTAGATGAGTTGAGAGGGCCTGGAAGCCCAGAACAACAATGAATAAAGTTACGTGCTTGGTGGAAAGATTTTTCACTTTCATCCCAATGCCCTGTTTCTCACTGATAAACTTGGCCTAAAATACCTCCCAGGCAGTGGGGCACAGGTGGAGGCCATCCACATTCACCCACCTGGGAGGGATTCAGGTCTTGCACCGAGGTGTGCTCTACCTGTGTGTGGATAAAATACACCCCATGCTGGCCTAGACCTACAGCCAGTGCCTCCAGCACCCTCCTGGCCATGGAGAGTTTCTGTGTATGGCAAAGGCTGGAGGAGCCCTGGGCTGTATGTGCTGCAGCGCTGCCCTCTCACCCACTGAGGACATACTCATTTCCCCATTCTTTTTCCAGACTGATTCTCAGGTCACTTACTGGTGTAGTCCTTGAAGCCAGGGTAGCTGCAATCCCAGGGGTGGGGCCTGGGACACTCCTCTGTGGCTATAGATAGACATCCATGGCTATATTTGTGATCTCCCACCACCCAGGCAGGCTCAGGGGGGCTGAGGCCATTGCTAATGGATGCTTCATAAATAAACCAGGCACGTTTTGGCACCACTCTGGCGCTCCCTGCCCTCCCCCCAATCCCAGTGCCAGCAAGACTGGAGAGGCGGGGTTGAGGCCTCAGGCCCTTGAATTCATTCGCAGCCCCCGACCCCTCTCCAGCAAGGTCCCCTTCCCTGTCTGGATTGTCTCGGCTTGCTTGAACTGCAGACTGTATAAAAAACAAGGCAAATTGCCTCAGGGACCTCTTTGGCCCCAGCAGGGCTGTTTCCAAAGATGGACTAATTGGCTAGTTTTAATTCCCTCCAGTCCTCTGCCGATTCCCTTCCCTAGGGGGATGGAAGGAGAAGCAAAGCCAGTAGTTAAGCAGGGGACGGGGGTGGGGGTGGGGGTGGGGTGAGGGTGGTGAGAGGGTGCTAGGCTTCCTGGCAGCAAATGGAAGTGACTGAGTGGGGCTTAGGAGCACCCCACGCCCGTAGTAGAGACCGGGCCAGGGCCCTTTCCCCACCGCCTGGCTTCTGAAGTGAAGAAGAAGCGTGCACGCGGTGTGCAGGAGGAGGGGAAGAATGCACGTTTGGGTGTGTGAGGCGGCCCGCGCTGGGGCCCCAGCTGCCGTGGAGTAGGGTCCCCCTCCCCCCAACCTGCGTCTCCCTGGCAACCTGGGACGCGAGGTGCAGGTGTAGCAGCCAGGAAATCTATCATTGACCCTATGTCTTGTCAAACTCCCAGGGCCGGGAAAACAAATGTTAACCGGGGGACTGGCTCCAGCCCACATCGATGCGGACTCTGTAGTAGATCCCTCTACCCCCGCATGACAATCCTTTCCCGGATTTGGGGAAAGGTGAGAGGTAGCATCCGGCCGAGTCAAAACGCCAGGGATCCCTGGCCCGGGAGGGCGGGCGCCGCGCGCTGGGCGCGGGATGCCCTTCTAACCGCCCGGCAGCCTGGCCCCGGGCAGAGGAGGCCCGAGGCGGTGCCCGCGCGCGAAGGCAGTTTCGCTTGGACTGAGGACGCGCGTTTCCTCTCGGAGCATGTTTTTTCTCCCTCTGTTTTAAAGACAGTGACAGCATCGGAGAAGTATCTCGGCGGGCCGGGCTGGGAAAGCGCGTCAGCCGCCTTTGCCTGGGGAGGGAGCCCGGGGCCCGGCCAGCGGGGGCGGGCGACACGGAGCGCTGAGGAGGGGACCGAGGAGAGGCGAGGGAGCCCTGGGGCCTGGCCGCCCGGCGGGACGGGAAAGAGCCGGGGCGCGGGGCAGAGGGCGAACGCGGGCGCCGAGCCCCGGGAGCGCTGAGCGCGAGCCGGCCGCCTTCCTTCGGGGGCGGCCGGGCCGCTTGAACAGTCCGCAGCCGGGGCGCCCCGGGCCGGGGCCCGAGAGGCGGGTCCGGGGCGGGGTCCGGGGCGCGGGCGGCGCGTCGGAGCCAGAGCCCCGGAGCCGCCCGTCCGGGCCGCGCCCCTAGCGAGCCTTGGAAATGCCCGCGCTGGGGGAGCGGGCACCGGCCGCCCGGCGGGCCCCGAGGAGACACTGAAGGTCGCCGGGAAGTGAGCACCCAGTCACCTGACCCCCAGGGCGCACCTAGGCGGGGCGGGGCCCATGCGAGGCGAGCAGCCGGGGACCCGGGCGCGGGCGCAGGGGCCGGGAGCGGGCGGCGCGGAGCGCGCGGAGCGGGGCTGGCGGGGGCGCGCGGCGGGCGGGCGAGGGCGCGGCCGGGCACCGCCAGCGGCCTCGCCATGTCCCAGCCCGCGGGGAGGATGCATTGCCGAAAGGCGGGGATCCGCGCCGCCGTGGTGCTCATCGGACTCCTGCACAAATCCCGAAAACAGAGTAAAGAGAAAAGGTAAAGCCTGGCAGCGCCACCTCCCCCTTCCCGCTGCTTTCGGGCTAAATTCCCGTTTTCTTTGGGGTGGACTTTTCCAAGAGGGCGTTTGGCTCCGAGCTGGATGGGGAAAAGCCTCTACTCCGGTCGCTGTCTGGGGAGCGAGTTCGGAGCTTAGCCGCCGACACTGGCTGTTATGGGAAAGCCCAGGCAGGGCATTGGCTGGGTCGGAGGGCGGCTGGGAGAACCCTTCGGACTTCATCCCCAGCAGAGGGTCACCAAGTCCTTCACTCCCACTCCCCGAATTTGCCTATCGCGGCGCCCTTCCCAAAGCCTGCAGCGGGAGTAGTATTGATCCGACCCGGGCGACCGTCCCTGGCTCAGGCCCGAATGGCCCAGTACGCTGGGGATGCCATTTGCTTCTCTGCAACTTGGCTGAGCCCGCGAGGTGCCGGCCAGGTCGGAATCTGCTAGCTTTGAGCAAGGTGCCGGCAGGCGAGGAGCAAGTTTGGAGGTTGCTTACCACCTCCACCCCTGTCTCCGTGTCCCTCTGTCTTTGGGTTTTTCTGTCTTTGACTCTTCACCTTTCTTGGGTTTACTCTCTTAATTGTTTGATCCTGGGTGTTGAAAATCATTCTCTCAGGCGATTTCAGAGATAGGCTGGAGGACCTATGGGGTGAGAGATGTGGGGTTTGGGATGGACAAAGGAGCTTTTGGGGTTGCTTCCGGGGCTGCAGCCCCCAGCTACAGACGTGATGTCCACGAGACCCCAGGGAGCTGCCCACACAGGCTGGCATAGCCTCCCTCCTCTGCTAGGGTATATGAGCCCAAAGCTTCCCAGCAACCAGGGGTCATTAGAATTGACTGTCCACAGAGATGCTGTGGGGATTTGGGGTAACCGCTGGTGGCCCTGCTGCATCCTAATTTCCAGAGGAGTTCAGAGTTAGTGCTGCGTTCTGCACTGGACAAGGGCTAAGACAAGGGCAGTGGAGCAATAGATGCCTGGGTGGTGACTGGTGGCCCCTGGGCTTGCCCAGAAGCTGGGTGTGCCTGGGGGAGGTGACCGGCAATGAACTAACTGGAGCACTTGGGGAAGCTGGCATGGGTTGCCGCTTATGGTTTGGTTGTCTCTCATCCCTCCTGTCCCCCTTCCTATGACCTAGTCTAATTTGATGTTTCCCACAGCACAGGATGAATCTTCAGTGAAGTAACTGAAGGTGGTTAAGCATGAAGTAACATTGAGTCACCTAGTGAGAAAGTTCTTCCCTTTTCAGTTCTCTGCTAATCCTTGTAATTTCCTTCAAGGGGAAAGTTTTAGATTGGTGCTAGTCTGGCTTTAACACTTTTTTAACACTTGCTAATCTCCCTTTTATAACAAAGAGAGCAGACCTCTGGCTCAGGGCCTTTAAATTGGGGAACAGTGTCTGCCTATAACTTAGGTTGTTTTTGTACTATTTATTTTTAGGATTCTCTCCTGGTTTGGGCCAGTGGTACTAATTTTCCCTCTTGCAGTGGTGACATAAAGCATCACTTTAAATTAGATGTATCAAGTCACAAGAATGAACCTATTTAGTAGAAACAGTAGTAATAGTACAAATGGTATAGAATATGGCAGAAATTCTGCAGGTGATCTAGGAATGCCTGATGCTCAGGGCACACTTGTCTAGCAGAAGAAGCTGCCAGCAGGACTCCGGAGCTCAGGGCTCCAGGTCTGGGCCCCATTCTCCCGTAGACTTCGATTCTCATCTATTCCGTGCCCTATGGCATTTTATCTGTACAGGGGGGGATGAACAATCCAACCCTCTGAAGTCAGAAGGATATGGGATGGCTGTTCTGAGACAACCTGGACCTGTTTTGAGGGGTGAGAAGGGAGATGTGCTCCCTAGAAAGGCAGATGCATCAGAACACTCCTGTCTCTGAGTGTAGAATGTGGGAGCGTGGCAAAAGCCCTGCACAGAGGGCTAGAAGCTCTAGTCCTGGCTCCTCCGTTGAATGTGATGTGATAGATTTCACCTCTTTGAGCCTCAGTTCCTGCATCCACACAAAGGGCGCGTGCAAGGCTCAAGGGAGATAACGTGGGTAAACATGCATCTGAAAGGTAGGAAGTGCTGCATAGGGATGGAGAGGTTTGATTGGAACTGCTCCCATTCTCCTCTCTCTGGGCCCATGTCCGAGAAACGAAGGTAAGATGTTTGGTGATGACAGCCCCACCAGTAGTCCAGACCAGCCATACATGGGCCGAGGAGGCAGCCAGGCAGGTGTGGGCCTGGGCAGAGGTATTCTGGGGGTGGGGGGCTGCAGTGAGGCCACAGGGAAGGGCGTGGACAGGGGACAGGAAGGGATTGGCCGGGGTGAGGATGTCCCAGGCTCCGGGTACTTGTCTTTCCTCCTGGATGCACTGTGCTCTTCCCTGCAATGCAGGCATACAGTGGTGACCCTCCTCACCTCTGCCTTTGTCCTGTTCTTCTGTTGCTCCTGCCATCCTGATGGCTTTGGCCATGGATTTAACCTACCAAGGAGAGAGAGGGCTTGCATTCATGTTTGTGCTAAATGACCTTTGCTTCCCTTGCTGTTTGTTTTCTGGAGTTCCTTTGTCTTCAAGCGTCTGAAATCAGTGCCGTGTACTGATTGACCCTTGCTCTGCAGGCACCGGCCATGGGGCGGCCTGGAGCAGGCTGCAGCTGCCAGCCTCTCTTAAGCACTTCCTAAACTCCATAATGAGTGTTAAATTTGCCGAGTTCCTCCTCCCTTCCCCCTCTCATCACAGGGTCAGGTCAGATTCAGGTCCCTTCCTCATCCCTCCCAGAAGGCTTGATTCACCCATCGATCTTCCCAGCACCTCTACTGACAGACTTGTGCAGATAACGCTTGTGGCTATTGGCCATAAGGGATGTAAAGTACTGTATGTCTTGCAGTAATGGCCCAGTGGTCCTTGTCACCCTCCTGTCCTCTGCAGGCCACTTGGAGATAGTGTATATGGGGGGCAGGTAGGTGTGCCAGGGAGAATGGTAACGACACAGGTAACCCATAGGGGCTCAGAAGCAGGAGACTCCCAGGCACTCTTGGTAGGTCCTGAGAACTGTACCCAAAGCTCCAGCCTCAGTTTGCCTCCTGGAGAAATGTGGATAGGACTCATCAGCCTTGACCTGACGACTCTCTGGGAGTTGTGGGACAACCTGGAGGTTCTGCTTCTTTCCCACCATCTTCCAGGGATTCCATCACCTGCAATCCTACAGAAACAATGTTGTGTTTGAGGGGGGACTGAATTTGAGCATGGTTCCAAGGAGGCACCTGAATGAAGCCTTGCTTGGAGATGGCAGTTTGGAAAGCCCTGTAATGGAGAGCTCCTTTAAAGCACTCTGGGGGTTTCCCTGGTGGTGCAGTGGTTAAGAATCCTCCTGCCAATGCAGGGGACACGGTTTGAGCCCTGGTCCGGGAAGAACCCACATGCCGCAGAGCAACTAAGCCCGTGTGCCACAACTACTGAGCCTGCGCTCTAGAGCCCACAAGCCACAACTGCTGAGCCCACGTGCCACAACTCCTGAAACCCACGTGCCTAGAGCCCGTGCTCCTCAACAAGAGAAGCCACAGCAATGAGAAGCCCGCGCACCTCAACAAAGACCCAACACAGTCAAAAATAAATAAATAAATAAATGTTAAAAAAAATCACTCTGATTTTCAGAGCATATAGATGTGGCAGAGTAGGGTAAATCCAGAGCATCCCTTCAATGATAATAGAAGTAGATGGTGAGGGGAGTGGTGCCCTCTGAGGGGGAAACGGGGATCTTTAGCTGGAAAGACTGAGGTAGAGGAACAGTCAAATTTTGTACCTTCTGAAATGTATGGGTAAAGTCTGTGTGGTTGCGGGTATGACATTCTGAACTGGAGAGAGGTCAATTAGCATAAATGAAAGAGAAATCCACATTTTACAGGGGGTAGTTATTTTGGGACAACTCCCACCATGGGACTTATGAGGAGGAAAATATAAATTCACTCATCGTTCAGCAAATCACAAATGGCAGGCTGTGGGGAGGCAGAACAGTGAATCTAATGAACCTGGTCTCTCGTCTCTGCATTGTCAGTAAGATGTCTAGTGGGTTATTCCTGTGTACGGTGTTAGAAAAAGCTCATCCGTAGCTTAAAAAAACCCCTTTATTGTGGAAATTCTCAAGTGTGCTGCAAAGTGGAGAGAATCGTGTAATATAATACCCAGTTTCAACCCTTATCAACTCATGGCCAATCATGTTTCATTTATTTACCAATCCACTCCCCCACAAGATTATTTTGAAGAAATCCCAGACATTATATCGTTTCATTCTTAAATATTTCATGCGTCTTAAAGATAAGAATTCTTCTAAGAAATTAGCAATTATCAGACCCCCTTAGTTAACAATAATTTCTTAATATCACATTCAATTGGTGTTCAGATTTCCCTAATTGCCTCCTAAAAGTTTTTCAAAAGTTTTTTTGGGTCAGGATTCACAAAATCCAGTGTGATTGGTGATATGTCTCATTATAAGTTTTCTCCTCCAACTCTTTTTTCCCCTTACGATTTCTTTATTGAAGAAACTGTGTTGCTTGTCTTGGGGAGCTTCCCAGAGTCAGAATTTTGTGGATGGAGTCTCTGAGTGTTATTTAACATGTTCTGCTGTCCCCTGTGTAACTGTAAGTTGGTATTTAGTTTTAGAAGCTCCATCAGATTTGGGTTTGATTTTTTTTTTTTTTTTTTTTTTTTGGTAAGACCATGCCAGTGGAGGTTGTCCAGTTGTCTGCTTTCTTGATGTTAGCAGCCATTGAGTGCTTTGTCCTTAGGGTTTGAAGGCTGGTGTCATGGATGATACTTGGGTTCTCACATGGGAGAGCCAGTGACAGCCCTGCAAGCTGCCTGGATGAGGGTGTCCGAGCCTCAGGAGTGTCCAGGAGTCCTGGTCTTGGAGTCCCAGAGTCCCAGGGCAGGAAGGGGCACAAGGCAGGAGCTAGTCTCCTCCCAGGCCCCAGAACAGATGGCTGCTTGTTCTCTTCTTAGGAGGTGGCTGGGTCCTGCCCTCTGTGGAAGGGCCTGGTACTCGCCCTCTCTTGTCTCATGTTTGACCCGGTTGGCTGTCGTTGCTTTAAAGAACAAACATCTCCGTTTAACCAGCTTCCCATTTCTAACTTCACTGCGAGTCTGAGGAGCTAAGGAACAGAATTTGAGGCATAAATGAGTTTATTAGATTCCTTTTGAGCCATTATTTTAATCTCCTATTTGGTCTCCTCGCTTCTTGTCCCCCTTACCCATTCTCCTGATGACGGCCACAGCGGAGTTTTAAAATTTCAAATAAAATTAAGTCTGTCTACTCCGTAGGCTTCCCATCACACTTTTTTTTTGGTTTTGTTTTTTTGTTAGAAAAGACCCTGATTACTTTTTAAAATTTTATTTATTTAATTTATTTATTTTTGGCTGCGTTGGGTCTTTGTTGCTGCGCACAGGCTTTCTCTAGTTGCGGTGAGTGGGGGCTACTCTTCATTGCAGTGCGCGGGCTTCTCATTGCAGTGGCTTCTCTTGTTGCGGAGCACGGACTCTAGGCACGCGGGCTTCAGTAGTTGTGGCATGCGGGCTCAGTTGTTGTGGCTCGTGGGCTCTAGAGCACAGGCTCAGTAGTTGTGGTGCACGGCCTTAGTTGCTCCGTGACATGTGGGATCTTCCCGGACCAGGGCTCAAACTCGTGTTCCCTGCATTGGCAGGCAGATTCTTAACCACTGCGCCACCAGGGAAGCCCTCCATTACACTTTACTTTAATTTTTCTTTTTTTTTACTTTTTTTTTTTTTGCGGACCCGGGCCTCTCACTGTTGTGGCCTCTCCCATTGTGCAGCAGGCTCCAGGCGCTCAGGCTCAGCGGCCATGGCTCACGGGCCTAGCCGCTCCGCGGCATGTGGGATCTTCCCGGACCGGGGCACGAACCCACGTCCCCTGCATCGGCAGGTGGACTCTCAATCACTGTGCCACCAGGGAAGCCCTAAATTTTTTTTTAATGGCTTTATTTTATTTTATTTTATTTGGCTGCATGGCATGTGGGATCTTTGTTCCCTGACCAGGGATTGAACAGCGCCCTCTGCGTTGGAAGCGTGGAGTCTTAACCACTGGGCCACCAGGGAAGTCCCTCCAAGACACTTTAAATTAAATCTAAACTCTGAAGCTGGGTCTATTTCCCCTGCCTGGTTCTGTGAACCTATCTCTTAACACTTCTCCCCTCACTCACTGTGATCACTGTACTTCTGTTGCAAAGGCCTTCTCTCTGTTTCTAGAACATGCCAAGCTTGCTTCTACCCCAGGCCCTTTATACATGCTCTTTACAGTGACTTTATTGACTGTGCTTCCTCATCATCAGGCTCTCAACTCAAATGTCATCTCCTCCAAAAGGACTTCTCTGATCATCCAATTTAAACAACTCAGTTCAGCCGTTTTTACCTTACTCTGACTTATTTCCTCCATGGCACTTAGCATTAACTGATATCATCTAGTGTAGGTAATAAATAATTTATTGGCCATTCCCTCCCCTAGAAGGTGAGATGTCTGAGAGCAGGGACTTTGCCTTTTTCACATCATTGCCTACAATAGGAGCGTTCAGTAAATATTTGCTGAATGAATGAATGAATGAGTGAATGAATGAACTTACTGACTCCCCCGGCGAAATGTGCCCATTGCTTCTTACCTCGAGGTCCTCTTAATACTGCAGTGCCCTCTGACACAGGTTTCAAGATGCCTCTTTTCTGTCTGAGATTTTTCCCCTTTCCTCTCTTTCCTTCCCTTCCGGAAGAAATTTTGGAGAGAAATGAACCTGATTGCTTGCACATGTGTATTTCCATTGTTAGTCCTCTAACTCCTTCCTGCCTCTGCATGGTATGGGGACCCATAGATGTGAGGGTCCAGGCTGAGTCCAGCCCACCCTGAAGCTGGGTCTGGGCGCCAGGACTGTCCTGACTCTGGGTTCCTAGATTTGGGGTCCTGGGGCTGCTGTCTGATAGGCAGAGTCAGGCTCCCTTCATTTATGCCCAAGAGGGGCCAGTGGGCGCCTGAATTAGCGAACAGTCGCCATTAGCAAATATACATTTTTTTCTAAATGCAGCTTTATCTCTTGGGAGCCTGCGTGGTGCACAGATGGCTGGTTACCAGGATGTTGCCAAATAGAGGGCTTGCCAGGCCTGCTCGGTTAAACCAACGAAAATCACTTCTGTGCAAACGGGGGCTGCTGAAGGGCACAGGAAGTTTCTCAGTCATTTTAAGCAGATGAGGCCCGCCCCCCGCCCCTATCCCCCCCGACCGGCTCAACAAATGGAGTTTATTTGCCTCCCAGATGCACAAAAAGTAAAGGAGGTAGGCAAGATGATTTCAGGTGGACAAGTGCTTTTTATTTTAACAGCTATTTTAAAAAAATGAATTCTGGCAAGTGACGTTTTTCCTTGTATGACAGTTACATAACATTTTTTAAAAGTAAATTTGTTTAAGTGAAAAATGGCGAGTCATTTAAAGAAAAATGTTAAGAAAAGTAATAGGTGGTACATGGATTTGGGGAAAATTGGGAAGAATGTGAGGAAATGCCTACAGTTTAGGGAGCACTGTTGGCAGGAAGGGGACACTTTTCTCATATGTTACAATGGACCCTACGGCACCAAAGTCCCGGGTTGTTGAGGACTGAATGATTGTAACAAGCCAACACCTTAAAAAAATTTATTTATTTATTTATTTATTTATTTGGTTACACTGGGTCTTTGTTGCAGCAGGCGGGCTCCTTAGTTGCAGCACTTGGGCTCCTATGTTGCAGCAGGTGGGCTCCTTAGTTGCGGCTCGCAGGCTTCTTAGCTGTGGCGTACGAACTCTTAGTTGCGGCATACATGTGGGATCTAGTTCCCTCACCAAGGATCTGAACAACGGCCCCCTGCGTTGGGAGCGCAGAGTTCCAGCCACTGCGCCACCAGGGAAGTCCTAGCCAACACCCTTTTTTTTTTTTTTTTATTCCTTTAATGTCGTATCTATTTTATTTATTTATTTTTGGCTGCATAGGGTCTTCGTTGCTGCACGAGGCCTTTCTCTCGTTGCAGCGAGCAGGGGCTACTCTTCGTTGTGGTGCGTGGGCTTCTCATTGCGGTGGCTTCTCTTGTTGAGGAGCACGGACTCTAGGTGCGCAGGCTTCAGTAGTTGTGGCACGCGGGCTCAGTAGTTGTGGCTCATGAGCTCTAGAGTGCAGGCTCAGTAGTTGTGGCGCACGGGCTTAGTTGCTCCGTGGCATGTGGGATCTTCCCGGACCAGGGGTTGAACCCGTGTCCCGTGAATTGGCAGGCGGATTCTTAACCACTGCGCCACCAGGGAAGCCCTAGCCAACACCTCTTGAGGCTTACTGTTTTTGAGGCCCTGGGCTAAGGGCTCCCGTGCACATCTGTCTTAATTCTACCAGTTATTGTCTTTGTTTTCCAGCTGAGGGACAGAGGCCCAGAGGTCGAGGAGTCTGCTGGGGGCAGAACCAGAGGTGGAGGAGCAGGGATTTTAACTCGGTTCTGTTGCGGTCCAGAGACTGTGCTCTTAACTATTATATTATCTGGAGCCCAGGATAAGCACTTAGGCTGTGCTTGCCTTCTGAGAAGTGCTTCCTCCATGCTGTTGCTGTTATTATGAATGTAATGAAGGGTAACATCCACATAATAAGTGCACAAGTCTTAAAGGTACAGCTCAACGAATTGCCACATATGTATCTGCCTGTGTAGACACCACCCGGATCAGATGTAGCACTTTCCAAAACCCCAGCAGGCTCCCTCAGGCCTCTCCACAGTCCAGTTATAATTACTGTGGAGTCAGGCCCAGTGCCTCGCATCTATCTGGGTGGTACCTGTGATAAAGGGAACTCCTGTCATGAGGTGGTATTTCTGAGTGGGGAGTCCCAGTTCAACCATGGTGGATGGGGTCAGACTCCACACTGGTTTCTAGGGGTGAGGGAGCCTGGTTTCACCTTCCCTTCTCCTTCCAGACGTGCTCAGTGGGGGCCTGGAGCCGATGCTGTGTTTATTTGCTGCCCTTGGAGCAAGGCTGGGTTGAAAAATTGTCACTTGCTTTTAAGCTTATCAGTTATGAACACTGTTTCATGAAGGCTGGAGCTCTGGCCAAGTCCTTCCCGGAGCCCTTCGGGGGTGGGCTGACCCTGCGGGGCCACTTCTCCAAAGGCAGGAGGGAGCCGGCTGTTGGTTAGAGCCATCCCCTCCCCTGTCCTTCTCCTCCTCCCCACTTTTCTGTTTCTTTACTATTAAGATCTTTACCAACCACAGTGAATGTGTGTGGTGGAATCAGGGCGCTCTGCTGATACCTGTTGTCTTAAGTGCTTACTCTCGGGGCTAGAACAACTCGTAACAGCCCCCGAGCAAGGCGCAGCTCTCACCGGGTTTAGAGGACAGGCCCTTGTAAGGGTGGAGGTGGGACCCCCCTCATTTTTCACTGTCATGTGCTACAATACCACAGTGTCCTGTCTGCAGAGAGTGGGGACAGCAGAACTGCTGGTACCTGGGAGTTTGTAATCTGAGGCAGAGGTGGGGAACTGGCCCCTGCACACTCCTCAGATCCTCATGAAGCCTCCACTGTGTACCAGACACTGTTGCAGGCGCAGGGGAGGCCACAGGGAACAGCACAAAGCCCTGCCTGTTCTCGAGGGGGTTTGTTAGACCCACATATGTTTTCTACTTTTAAGCTGATATTTTTAAATTGGAAGGTTCCATGTTACAAATGTGTATTTCCATCTTCTCTTGAGAAATCAGAAGCTCTGGCAACATTGGCTGGGCCCGCCTTCTGCATGGCACCTACAGTGCCAGCTGCCGGTTCCATATAGGGCTGGTGCCCTCCTGCTCACCCCAGCACCCATACCTGGCTGCACCTGTGTCACCTACCCCAGCCCTGAGGGATTGGATGTACAGTGTGGGAAGCAAGAGGCTCAGGGTTGGGGAGCTCTATGTGTAATTAACTGAACGTGGAGGCTGGGGGTTGGGTCTCAGCCCTGCATGCCCTTTCGGTCTCCTTGGTTTGGGGCAGGTCCATTGTGATTGGAAATGAGGGGTCCTGGCAGCCTGGCTGGGTGCCGTGCAGGAGCTGGGCTGCAGAATGGCCACTGTTAATTTGCCTGTAGATGTTCCTCCTCCCTTGCCCTCCCTAATTACCCACAAATAAAATAACAGAAATTATGCGAGGCTGGGTTTTACAGAACAAAAACTCAGGAATCCCAAGAGAAGGGACAGGGAAGGGAACTAGTATTCAGCTCCACTCTGGGCATGGCACTGGGCTGCCACTTAAACCTCACTAATTTCTTTCTCTGCACGACTGATCATTGTCATCTCCATTTTTCATGGAGGAGAAAACATGTTCAAAAGGGGTGGCAGGGGACTTCCCTGGTGGTGCAGTGGTTAAGACTCTGTGCTCCCGATGCAGGGGGGCTGGGGTTCGATCCCTGGTCAGGGAGCTAGATCCCACATGCATGCGACAACTAAGAGTTCTCATTCCACAACTAAGGAGCCTGAGTGCTGCAACTAAGGAGCCCTCAAGCTGCAACTAAGGAGCCCATGAGCCGAAACTAAGGAGCCCACCTGCTGCAACTAAGACCCGGTGCAACCAAATATAAATTAATAAATAAATAAAACCAAAAAACACAACAAACAAAAGGGGTGGCATATTCAATGTCACTCAGCTTGTATAGCAGAGCTGTGATTCAAACCCAAGTCTGCTTACTGCCAAATTCTAGGCTTTTCTCCTATCCCTATTACATGGTGACCCTGGCCAAGTTACTTGACCTCTTTGCCCTTGACTTTCACCTTCTATGAAGTGGACTGTAATGCATTTCAGGTGTATAAAATGCATACCAGGTATATGAAAAGGTTTCAGGTTATATTGAGCTATGACACATTAGCACATTGTTGTTATTTTGTAAGGAAGGGACTGGATAGGTCTCTCGGGTAGCTGGGCTTCTTTCGAACACCAGGCCTTAGCCGGGGGTGGGATGCGCGTGGGGGACTGTGGAGCCTTAGTTGGGGGAGGGGTCTGTCCTGTCAGGCTTCAAATAAGCTGAAAGGTCTCTCTTGGCTGCTGTCCTCAGTAATTAGAACAGAAATTCCTGCTCCTTTATGAGAACGGAAGGTCTGGGCTGGAGCCCGGGTTACTTGTGCCATCTGTATTTTAATAGAGCATTTATTTTAATAAGATATTTAATCTGAGATGCAAAGGCAGAAACAGTATGTAAATCAAGAGGTAACTGAAACAGGCTGTCTGAAAACTCTATCTGCAAATGTGCCAGAAAGGGCTTTTGAGTGTGACCTCAACAAAGACCAGTGACTGATAGCCGAGAAGGTCCCCCAGGGGCACAGCCGCGCGGAGCAGGTCACAGGCTGTAGTGCAAGTGATGGGAACAAGGCCACCTGGCTTCCGCGTCTCAGCTCCTCTGACCTCTCCCCGCTTCTGGAACGTGCTGCCACCCCCTCTGCAACATCGCCTTCTCTTTCTCCTCCGTAAATGCAAATGCAGGCGGCAGCCCTGTTTCTGAATGAGTTGGGTTCCAGACATTCATTCATGCTGTTCCAGTTCACATCCATCACTATACGTGGAGCACTGGATGTGTACCAGGCCCTGGAAGACAGGGTCCGGGAGGAGAATGAGACACACTCCCTGCCTCAAGCAGTCTGTGTTCCCAAAGGAGAGACCAGACTTGTAGTGTGAACCCAAGACCGGAGATGGTGGGTGCTGGAGAAGAGGTGCCTGGTGCCCTGGAGGCCACCCGAGGAAGGCTTCATGGAGTTGGTGGTGTTGGAGGTGGGCCATGGACCCTGGACAGGATTTCTGAAGGGAGTGGTGAAGTGGGGAAGTACCTTCTAGTTAAATAGGATATGTAAGCAAAGGAATGGAGGTAGGATGAGCAGGGGACATGCTCAGAACCCAGTTGGACTGTGGTGTGGATTTCATGTTGAGGAATAGTGGGAAATGAGGCTGTCAGGGTCACCTGAGTCCATGTTGTGGTTGGTGCTGAGTGCTGGGGAGAGAAGGGCAGGTTAGGCAATGGGAGACTTCTATGCTCTGGGCCTCCCCCAAACCCACGTGGCCGTTTGGTACCCCAGTTAGCATAGAAAAGCAGAATCAGCATTACGGTTGAGATAGAGTTCTGTAATATTTGTTTTATTGCAATCTATTTAGTCAGGGGTTTGGGGCTAGGGGGTCTTTATGTTGGAGGAGAGGTGGGTGGTACCTCCAAAATGACTCTTTTGCTGGGCAATTGAGCTGAATTAGTCAGGGATCTTTTGGTTTCAAGTGACAGACCCCCATTCCAATTAACCTAAAGGAAAAAAAGAAATGTATTGGTTTAGGTCAACTGGGAAGTTCAAGGGAGCACAGATTCAGGAATGGCTGGATCCATGGCTCCAGTGGTGTCCTTGGGCACCAGTTTTCTTTCTCTGTCTCTAGGCTGTGTTTTTCTTTGAGTTGGCTTCATCCTCAGGTTATCCACACAGTTGGATGATGGCCGCTTCAAGCTTACATTCTCCCAGTTTAGCAACACCAGTAGGAAGAGCGAACCTATTTCCCAATAATTTTGGCTGGAGTCCCAAGGATGACCTACTGGATACAGTGGGTAGTGCGCCCACCCCTGACTTTGGCCAGAGGGATAGGATACACTGATGAGCCAGGTCTGGGTCTTGTGCTCACTCTTGGTTCCAGAGATGGAGTTGCTTGGGCTGAGACAATAGGAGGGGTGGGTCACCTAAGGAAATTTGGTGTGTTGCTATCAGAAGATGAGGGGATGGAAGCAGGGCAGGAAAAAACCAACAGCTGTCCACTCTCCTGGCCCTGGTATTTTAGCTGGTGGTGGTCTTGGTTCAGTCTTTGCTGGAGGCTGCAGCTGTTGGTACTCTCTTGATGCCTCCTTCCACCTCTGCGGTGAGGTGTTCACTCTTCTTCCCTGATACAGCATATTGGATGCAGCCTTAGTAAACACGCTCCCTGGGCCACCTTTTCCCTGAGTCCATCCTGAACTTTGAGGCAGTCAGATGTGTGACTGTGCTAGACCTTGTCCCGGAGGACAGCCAGGCCTCCCTCAGGGTTGGCCCTCAGCTCTGGGGTTGGATCATGCTTTGAGTCCTCTTTTGCTGATGTTCAGTGGGGCCCAGTTGCTTCTCAACCCAGAAAGTCTGGATTCCTTGCATACAGATTGCCACTCCCTCCAGCCATGTAGCCAGTAGGTGCTCTAGGTCACAAGGCCCCGGCTAAGAGTGATCCATCCCCCTGTTGGAGGCCCAGGCCCAGCAGAGGTCTCAGGTGTATGAGACCTAGGGACTCCTAGGTAACAAGGATGTAACTGCAGGAGGGCAGAGGGGCAGCCAGGAGCCTCACAGAAAAACCCAGGGAAGCAACACCATATGTGATCCTCGATGCATAGGGTGTTCAAACTGTGACCCTCCGTTTCCCTATCTGTGAAATGGGACTAGAACTAATGAATGATTGTCACTTGTTCTTTAATGGAATTATCTGTGTAAACAAAATTCTTATTTGGCAATTCCATTCCTAGGTATATGCCCCAAAGAATTAAAAGCAGGGACTCAAACAGATATGGTACACCCATACTTTGGCTACTTTAGTCACAGTAGCCAAAAGTGGAAGCAACCTAAGTGTCCTTCTGCTGATGAATATATAAACAAAATGTGGTATATCCATACAATGGAATATTATTCAGCTATAAAATGGAACGGAATTCTGATACGACATGGATGAACCTTGCAAACATTATGCTGAGTTAACTAAGCCAGACACAAAAGGACAGAGATTGTATGATTCCACTTATACGAGGTACTTGGAATAGGTGAATTCATAGAGACAGAAAGTAGAATAGAGGTTACCAGGGGCTGGGGGCTGGGGTGGGGAGAGTTATTGCTTGATGGATACAGAGCTTCTGTTAAGGGTTCTGGAAAAAGTTCTGGAAACGGATAGTGGTGATGGCTGCACGGTACTGAATTGCACACTGAAAAATGGCTACCGTGGTAAAAGAAAAAAAATCTTGTTCAGGACCCTAAAATGTAACACAGATAAAAGAGAGTATTTCCCTGGGTGGAGATGGGGTAGGCAGGTGGAGGTGTCTCTAGTCCCATTTCTGTGAAAACTGAGATGTGTGTGGAGCCAGAGTGCCTGGGGGACTCCAGGGAAGGGACAGCCCTTCCTTCCCTAACAGTCCGTGTTCTAAAGTTGGAGGTCGGAACACGGCCACTGTCCTGCCCAAGCCTCACTCCCCACTGATTGTCTTGTGGTGCTGGGGAAGGTCAGCCCAGGGTGCAGGCGCCGGAGGGACTGGGCCACCTCACGCGAGCTCTCCTTGTAGTCCGTGTTTTCTTTTCCTGAAGTTGACAGCTCAGGGATGGGCATTTGCCAGTGCGTTATGGGGCTCTCCTTGGAGGCGGAGGGGACCAGGGGTGGGTGGGGACTATGGGGATGGTGCTCAGCATGAGCTGAGTATGAAGAAAGGAGCCTTGGATCTGTGCTAACCTTGGACTACAGACCAGAGCCCACGGCCACACAATGGAAGGCTGGGGTTTGTGCACACAAAGTGGCCTGAAATGGGCAGCGGCCACCCCAGGGGGCGCTGACCATGCAGAGCAGACATCTCTGCTGTTCCTGACCAGGGCACGTGCTCAGAACCTTCTTTGAGTGCTCTCTGGGCTGCTTCTTGCCGATCTGATTTTTTAAAGAAACGTTTATTATATTTTTAAAATCCATGTTCCTTGCAGAAAAATTGGAAAACACAGAAAAGTACAAAGACTAAAATAAAACTCATCTGCAATCCCAGATGGGGGAATTGCAGAGATAACCACTATTAACATATAATGTATTTTCTTTGGTCTTTTTTCCTATCCAAACACGTACCCTCCTCCCACACGGTATATTCACATCTGCATCTACATCTGTTTCTCTCTATTATAACACAACTGGGATTATACTTTATACACAGTGTATTAGTCAGGGCTCTTGAGGGCAAGTGACAGAAGCCCAGGTTGAATTAGCCAAACAAGATCAGAGGATTTAATTGGCTGGCATAACCTATTTGCAGAAACAGCCTCAGGAACAGCTGGATCCAGGACCATAAACAATCTCTCTTCCTCTCTGTCGCTTGTCTGTCTCTGTGTTGGCTTCATTCTCTTGGGCCATCTCTCCCCATGATATTGAAACCACGGTTGCAGACCACTGTGGCTTTACATTTTAATCCCTTTTCCTCCAGAGAGGGAAAAATAGCTCCTTTCCACCAATTCCAGTTAGACAGATCCCAAGGAGGAGTTCTTTTTTTTTTTTTTTTAGTTTCTGCTTTATAACAAATTTAATCAGTTATACATATACATATGTTCCCATATGCCCTCCCTTTTGCGTCTCCCTCCCACCCTCCCTATCCCACCCCTCCAGGCGGTCACAAAGCACCGAGCTGATCTCCCTGTGCTGTGCGGCTGCTTCCCACTAGCTATCTACCTTACGTTTGGTAGTGTATATATGTCCATGCCGCTCTTTTGCTTTGTCACAGCTTACCCTTCCCCCTCCCCATATCCTCAAGTCCATTCTCTAGTAAGTCTGTGTCTTTATTCCTGTCTTACCCCTGTGTTCTTCATGACATTTTTTTCTTAAATTCCATATATATGTGTCAACATACAGTATTTGTCTTTCTCTTTCTGACTTACTTCACTCTGTATGACAGACTCTAGGTCCATCCACCTCATTACAAATAGCTCAATTTCATTTCTTTTTATGGCTGAGTAATATTCCATTGTATATATGTGCCACATCTTCTTTATCCATTCATCCAATGATGGACACTTATGTTGTTTCCATATCCTGGCTATTGTAAATAGGGCTGCTATGAACATTTTGGTACATGACTCTTTTTGAATTATGGTTTTCTCAGGGTATATGCCCAGTAGTGGGATTGCTGGGTCATATGGTAGTTCTATTTGTAGTTTTTTAAGGAACCTCCATACCCAAGGAGGAGTTCTGATTGGCTTGGATTATTTGCCCATCTCTGCATCAGTCCCTGTATGGGGGTGAGGGTGGGGAATGATGATGGCCCCGCCTGAGTCTGGGGATCACTCCTGTGGCCATTGTGGGTATTGTGCCTACAAGAGTCCTTTTTGGTGGGAGAGGATCAGATCCCTGAAGTAGGGGTGGGGAGTTTTAGTACTAGAGGAAGGGATAAGAGTGAGATGGGCAGGTAAAACGATAGACAAAAGCTGCTTTGGCATTGGTTCCAGACACAAGGGCTAGCACAGTGTGTGGGGTGAGCATGTGGGCCCTCTTTCTTTTCTTTCTTTTTTTTGGGGGCCATGCCACCTGGCACGTGGGATCTTAGTTCCCCGACCAGCAATCGAACCTGCGTTCCCTGCAGTGGAAGGGCAGAGTTGTAACCACTGGACTGCCAGGGAAGTCCTGGCCCTCTTTTTTTTTTCTTTTTGGCTGCATTGGGTCTTTGTTGCTGTGCGCGGGCTTTCTCTAGAGTAGCAGCGAGTGGGGGCTACTCTACGTTGGAGTGCACGGGCTTTTCATCGCGGTGGCTTCTCTTGTTGCGGAGCACGGGCTCTAGGCGCGCGGGCTTCAGTAGTTGTGGCGCGCGTGGGCTCTAGAGCACAGGCTCAGTTGCTCCACGGCATGTGAGATCTTCCCAGACCAGGGATCCAACCCGTGTCCCCTGCATTGGCAGACGGATTCTTAACTACTGCGCCACCAGGGAAGTCCCCGGCCCTCTTTCTTGTACCAGTTTAATGGGAGATCAATGGGTACCATCCTATAAGCAGCACAGTTTGGCAACACTTGTCTTCATTATGCATGCATATGCCCTTTGACAGGGAACCACTTCTGGGGATTTATCCAGCATGTATATTTCCACACTTGTGGAATGGTGTAGTACAAGGTCAATTCACCACAATGTTATTTGAAATAGCAAAACGTTGGAAACAACCAAATGCCTATCAGTAGAGAACTGGTTACCCAAATTATTTCAAATTCATGCCATGGGCTACTATATTACTTAAAAAAGAGTGGTGAAGCTTTCTATGTAGCGACAGAAAGTTCTTCCAAGATATTTTGAGTAAAGAAAGCAAGGTGCAGATTGGAATGTATAATATATTAACTTTTGTGTAAAAAAAAAAAGGGGGAAAATAGGACTCCATCTTTGTATTGGTTTATATTTGCATAAAGATGCTGCAGAAGGATGTGTAAAAGCCATTTCATGGGCCAGGTGGGAACTGGACAGACTGGGACAAGGGTAAGACGAGGCCTTTCACTGTAGACCTTCTGATAATTGTTGGCTTTTGGACTACACAAATGTATCACTCATTCAAAAATCAACAGGTCAGTTTCCTTTGGGGGTGACGAAAAAGTTCTGGAACTAAAACCTTCCTCGTGGTCATGGTTGGACGTTGTGAATATGCCTAAAGCTACTGAATTGTATACTTTAAAATGGTCAGTATGGTAAATTTTATGTTATGGTTTTTTTTTGTTTTTTTGTTTTTTTTTGGCGGTACTCGGGCCTCTCACTGTTGTGGCCTTTCCCATTGCGGAGCACAGGCTCTGGATGCGCAGGCTCAGCGGCCGTGGCTCACGGGCCCAGCCGCTCTGCAGCATGTGGGATCTTCCCGGACCCAGGCACGAACCTGTGTCCCCTGCATCGGCAGGCGGACTCTCAACCACTGCGCCACCAGGGAAGCCCCTATGTTATGTATGTTTTATTACAACTAAAAAACGTGAAAAAAGTCAACAGACCAAAAAAAAAAAAATAAGTGGAAGAAACCGAAAAAACATGGTATGAGGGTCCTGGGGTCAGATTGCCTGGGTTTAAATCCTGACTTTGCTACTTCCTAGTTTTATGATTGGATAGATAAATTACTTAATTTTTTGGAGAATTCGTTTAGTCATTTATAAAGGGTGGATAATAAAAGAGTGTATCCTGAGAATTGGATGAGAGGTGAAGGATTTAGCTGGGGAATCATAGGCCTCCCTGTGGGTTAGCTATCCAGAAAGATGAGGGTTGTAAGGGTGGCCTGAGTTGGCTCCCTCCTTCTGGCTAGCTGGGACATTTGCATTTTAATGGAGACTCTTGAAGACTAAAAACAATCAAGACTCAAAGGGAGGAATGGTTGGAATTTCAGAAAAATTTATGGTTCCCAACTGGGGAAAATGAGGTCTTTTCATTTCCTGGGCAGAGTTAAACTTTTACCTTGTCCTCATCTGTGGCCCCAGATGGATGAGTTGAAAGTAGCAGAGGTGGGCTAGGAGAAAGGGGAGAGGAGAGCTGAGGATCAGACCCAAGACTGACAGAGCATGAACCAAGCCTAAGGTTTGAATCTGGAGAAAATGAGACAGCCCGTCAATCAACCAAGAAATCGTGTCACCCCGCCCCCCACCCCCCAATCGCATGTCCACCTCCAGCTACTGCCCCTGGCTCTGTTCCCCACTGCGGTGGCTGCTCCAGTTACCAAATCCAGTGGTTACCTTTGGGCTCTCACCTTAGTCATGTGACACTGCTTAATACTCCCTCCTTCTTAAAATGCTTTCTTCGTTTTGCACATGAAAACACCCTCCTGCTTTCCCTCCATCTCCTGGCTAGTCTATCTCAGTCTTACCCTCCTTCTCCTACGTGGACATGTGCCTGGGCTGATCCCTCAGTGATCTCCACTTGGATGTCTGAAAGACATTACAAACTGAACACGTCCAAAGTGGAATCCCTGGTCTCTGTCTCTCCCCCCTCCCCCAAACTCATCCCTCCTGTAGCCTTCCCTGTCTCAGTTACTTAGGCCAAATTCCTTGGACCCATCCTTCATTTCTCTACATTGTCCTTATCCCACCCTCCGCCCCCATCCAATCCATCAGCAAATCCTGTTGGCTCTGCCTTCATTCTCCATCCAGAGTTGGACCACTTCCCACCACCTCCACAACGGTCAATCTAGTCCAATCCATCATCAGCTCTCACTTGGGTTATTGAGGTAACGTTTTAACTGGCCTCCCTGCTCTCAGTCTTTGCCCTCTTACAGTCTGTGCTCAACGCTGCAGCCAGAATGATCCTCTGAATCCATAAGTCAGATCACATCTCTGTTCTGCTTACAACCCTCCCTCCCATGGCTTCCCATTTCTCTGCAGTAAAAGCCAAAGTTCTTACCATGCCACAGGCCTTACATGATGTGCCCGCTGTGGTTTCTCTCCCCTCAGCTCCTATTCTTTTCTCATTGCTCACTCTGCATCAACCACACCAGCCTCCTTGCTATTCCTTGACCTGCTAAGCTATGCTCCTACCTCAGGGCCTATGCACTTGCTGTTCCTTCTGCCTGGAATGCTTTTCCCCCAAATATTCTCATGGAATGCTCCCTCACTTCCTTCAGGTCTTCCCTCAGATGACAGCTTCTCATTGAAGTCTTCTCTTGATGACCCTATTCAAATTTGCAAACGTTTTCCTGCTTTATTTTTCTTTGTAACATCTGTCTCCACTTGGGCAGGGTTTTTCACCTATTTTGTTCACTGTTCTCTTTCCAATGCCTAGAACAGTGCCTGGCACATAGAAGATACTCAATAAAAATGCAGTGAATGGGGCTTCCCTGGTGGCGCAGTGGTTGAGAGTCCGCCTGCTGATGCAGGGGGTGTGGGCTCGTGACCTGGTCCGGGAGGATCCCACATGCTGCGGAGCGGCTGGGCCTGTGAGCCATGGCTGCTGAGCCTGCGTGTCCGGAGCCTGTGCTCCGCAACGGGAGAGGCCACAACAGTGAGAGGCCTGCGTACCGCAAAAAAAAAAAAAAAAAAAAATGCAGTGAATGGATGCATGACCTTCGGTCTTCGTAATGAGGGGAACTGGATGCCATTTCAAGGCCTTATGTAGGGGACTCCTTTGATCAGATTTACATTTCAAAGGGTCACTCTGTCTCCTGGGGGAGAAGATATCAGAGTGGGGCAAGAGTGGGGCTACGGAGATTGGTTAGGAAGATGTCAGTGGCTTGAAGGTGATGGTGGAGGGGGATGGAAGGATGTGGATGGACTTGAGAGAATTGGAGGAGGCAGAATGAAAGGATTGTTGATCGTTAGAGCTGCGCTTCCTAGACTTTAATGTGCACACAAGTCACCTGGGCTTCTTGTTGAAATGCAGCTTCCTCTGCCATATGATCCAGCAATCCCACTCGTGGGCATATATCAGGAGAAAAACATGGTTCGAAAGGATACAGGCACCCCATTGTTCATTATGGCACTGTTTACAATAGCCAAGACATGGAAGCAACTTAAATGTCCATCGACAGATGACTGGATAAAGAAGATGTGATACATATATACAATAGAATATTGCTCAGCCATTAAAAAGAATGAAATAGGGCTTCCCTGGTGGCGCAGTAGTTGAGAGTCTGCCTGCCGATGCAGGGAACACGGGTTCGTGCCCCGGTCCGGGAAGATCCCACATGCCGCAGAGCGGCTGGGCCCGTGAGCCATGGCCGCTGAGCCTGCGCGTCTGGAGCCTGTGCTCCGCAACGGGAGAGGCCACAACAGTGAGAGGCCCGCGTACCGCAAAAAAAAAAAAAAAAAAGAATGAAATAATGCCATTTGCAGCAACATGGATGGACCTGGAGATTATCATACTAAGTGAAGTAAGTCAGATGGAGAAAGACAAATCTCCTATGATGTGGCTTGTGTGCGGAATCTAAAAAAAAAATGGTACAAATGAACTTTTTTACAAAATAGAAATGGACTCACAGACTTAGAGAATGAACTTGTGGTTGCCGGGGATGGGGGGAAGGGTGGGGAGAAGGGATGGACTGGGAGTTTGGGATTGACATGTACACACTGCTATATTTAAAGTTAAATGCCTTTCCATAAAAAAAAAAATGCAGCTTCCCATTGGTGGGTCTGGGGTGGGCCCGAGAACCTGCATTTTCAATGAGCTTCCAGGTGATGCTCCTGCTGCAGGTCCATGGGTTCACCTTGGGGTTGGCTGTCAGGCATAAGGCAGGAGGAAGAGTCAGGAGTGCTCGGGGCCTTTGATTGGGTGACAGAACCCAGCAGGAGGAATAGGTTGGGGGAAGTGTTGAGGTCGCTTTTGGACACTTTGAGTTTGAGGTGCTGAGATCCCAGAGTAGAAGTCCAGCTGGCAGTGGGATCTGACTCTCAGAGGAGAGGCCCGAGCTGGAGGCAGAAAAGGGGGTCATCACAGGGACGGCAAAGGCAGCCCCGGCGTGGGTGAGGCTGAGTGGGGAGAGGGTGCGCTGGGGGGGCGGGCAGGGCTGTGGGGAGCCCTCTCCCTCCCTGGGAGATCCACTGCCAAGGGAAGGGCCTTGGTTAAGACACCCCACCGGACACTGGGCATGGGACAGGTGTTTTCTTTTTTTTTTTTTTTTTGCGGTACGTGGGCCTCTCACTGTTGTGGCCTCTCCTGTTGTGGAGCACAGGCTCCGGACGCGCAGGCTCAGCGGCCATGGCCCATGGGCCCAGCCGCTCTGCGCCATGTGGGAACTTCCCAGACCTGGGACAGGTGTTTTCTTCCCTGGGCTCATTCACTGCCACCCTGACCTCGCTGGTTCAACAGCCCCACAAAGAAAACAGCAAGGCGGCCAGCCTGAGGGCACAGGAGGGAAGCCAGACAACTCCGGTTCTCGTGGAGGTGGGACATTCTCCAGTTTTGGTGCTGCTGTCCCAGGGGGCCTGTCCTGGAGCATTTGGGTGTCCCTGCTGCCTGGAGCCCCATTGCGGACTCAGGCAAACCTGGGCGCAGATCCCACTTCACCCCTTGGTAGCTGGGTAACCTTGGGCAAGGCACTCCACCTCTTTGGACTTTGGTTTTCTCATCTGTACGACTGGGGTAGTAACAGTGGTGGTTGTGAGGGTCAGTGAGATGGTGTGTCTAGCACGCGGAACCCAGAGGCTGGCGCTGGCCAGTGCTCAGCAAAATTATAATTATCTCCAGAGGCTGTGGTGAAGTCAGGATGGGCACTGGCTTTGCCCACTCCCTCCCTGCCTGCCCTCTGCATGCACTGGGCTTGGCTCCACCTCCAAGCACTTCTCACATCGAAGGGGCGCTGCTTCCTCCTTGGTCCCTCCCCTCGGCTTGAACCCAGTCAGCTCAGTCCCCATGATCTCTCTTGCTTTGAATCCCACCCCTGTTGGTGCCCATGCATTCAAGCTGGCCTCTTGTCCATTCACTTTTCCCTTCTGAGCTGACTGTAAGCTCCCTGGGGGCAGCATAATTGTCTGTTTGTCCATCCATGTCCCCCATTACATATCAGTCCTTGAGCCTGGGTAGGGGCTGAGGATCCAGCAGGGATGAGGCAGGCCTGATCACTGCCCTTTTGGAGTTCATAGTCCGGCGGGTGGAGCTGGGGAGCTGGGGAGAATGGCCTTTTGGTGAGGGTCTGACTTGATGGGAGCCGTCAAGGGCTGAACTGGCAGCTCTGAGGGCAGTGAAGCCTGTCCTGAGCTCCCCTGGCTTGGGGGGAAAGCACTTCCTGTCCGCAGGTCACTGGGATGTTAGGGCAAACGCTGCCACTCCTCAAGGGGATGCTCAAAGGTTTCCTCCATTCTTTTTTTTTTTTTTTTTGCGGTACACGGGCCTCTCACTGTTGTGGCCTCTCCCCTTGCGGAGCACAGGCTCCGGACGCGCAGGCTCAGCGGCCATGGCTCACGGGCCCAGCCGCTCCGCGGCATGTGGCATCTTCCCGGACTGGGGCACGAACCCGCGTCCCCTGCATCGGCAGGTGGACTCTCAACCACTGCGCCACCAGGGAAGCCCGGTTTCCTCCATTCTTGCCACTTCTTCCCAGAAAGACCTGGCCCAGCCCTTTGTGTGGTTCCACTGATGTTCCTGCCACAAGCCTCAGCTCTGGGTGACCCCCCGCCTGCTGGGGCTTCTTTAGCTCTGTGGATTTTGGCCGTTATGGGGAGGGAAGTGTCTTCCACCTAGAAGCTTCTAAAAGCTTCCATTTTCTCTCTTCCCCCTCTCTCCACCCTGTCTTTCTTTTCTTCCTCTTTTTTCATCCTCTGCCCTGTCCCCTTGCCCCACCCCCAATCCCCGTTCTGTAAATTTGTAAAACAAACACATTAAAAAAAAACCTCATTTACCTATTCCATCTGCAGCTCAGAGCAGGATAAAGCTGCCGCCTCCCTTGGGAGTTGGCTTTTGAGCTTCGGGCGTTAGTCAGCTCTGTTCCTGGGGCGATTGGCGGAGAATCCCAGGGCCCTGCCATGTGGCCTGGGGCCTTGTCAGCCAGGCCTCAGAGGCTCTGACCCAGATAGGCGGGTGGATGGCCCTGTCACTCTGCTCCGTGCTCACCTTCTGATCTGGAGAGGGACCCAGAAAGGACAGGCAGGGGACTGGGAGGCGTCAGCCAGCCTTTTGAGCGATAGCAAAGCTAGGACAGGCTACCGCAGTCACCCCTGGTCTGTGTGGACCCTGGGCTCCTTGTCAGACCTGGCCTCTGCCTGCTGTCCTCTCCCAAGGGAGAGCTGGGGCTACAGGGATGATTTGCGGGGGGCCACCTCCCCCTGATGGCTTGCGTTCCTGGCCTCAGCGGACAGCCCACGTGCTGCCTCAACAAGGACACGGCCAAGTCCTTTGCTCGGCCAGACAGGAATTCATTGTTCAGCACTGTTGGAGGTGCGGAGGGTGAGTGGTAGCTGTAAGGAGCTCAGGGTGTGGTTCCTGGAAGCCTGCCTGGAGTTTGCACTGCGAGTGAGAACCATCCTTACCTGGCGGGACCCTGACTGAGCAGGGAAAACCAGGTGTGGTGATTTCCGTGCTTTGCTGAGGAAAGGCAGAGGTGGGCGAGACCAGAGGGGACGCAGCTGCTCTTTCCTTCATTCTTCCCTTCGCTCATTCACTCCACACATAAACAGGAGAGCTCAGCCCACAGACCTTGAGTCATTCTTGAGTTTGAGTTCTAGTCTCTCCACTAACTCGCTGTGAGTTCTTTAGGAAACCATCCCGCCTTCTCCAGGCCTCAGCTGACACATCTATATATAAGACAAAAACATCACGCCTCGTCCTGATGATCTTCCCCAAACCGTGCTTGGCAGAGAAGGTGATGATAAACGTTGTCAGTGCAAATTGTTATATGAATGTAAGGTCTTAGTGTTAACAGACAGTTTTGAGGGTCTGCAGTGCTGCCCTGGGCCCTGTGTGCTCTACGGAGGTGGCCAAGACAGTTCCCGTCCTCAGATCACTTACAGCTTAGTCTGCGAGTAGATTCATTTCTTGGAGGATCTTTCATTTCTTGGAAAGTTCTCATCATGCTTCCTCATGGGGTACTGACCCGTCATAGCCCTCAAGCTCTTCAATTCATTCAACAGATAGTTACTGAGTGCCCAGAGGAGTCGGGTGATGCGTGGGGGACAGGTTGGAGGCCAGCAACGGGCCGTGGTGCCCCACTGAGTCTTTTCTTTTTTTAATTTATTTTTGGCTGCGTTGGGTCCTCCTTGCTGTGCGCGGGCTTTCTCTAGTTGCGGCGAGCGGGGGCTACTCTTTGTTGCAGTGCGTGGGCTTCTCACCGCGGTGGCTTCTCCTGCTGCCGAGCATGGGCTTTAGGTGCGCGGGCTCAGTAGTTGTGGCTCATGGGCTTAGTTGTTCCTTGGCAGGTGGGATCTTCCCGGACCAGGGCTCGAACCCATGTCCCCTGCATTGGCAGGCAGATTCTTAACCACTGCACCACCAAGGAAGTCCCGCCCCTCTGAGTCTTGAGCTGTGCCCGGCTCCTCTAGCAGAAAGAGCTGTGTCCTCTCCCCTTACTTGCTTCTCCCATCCCATCACACACACTAAGTTCCAGCAGTGCCTATTTATCAGATGATTTTCTGGCTGGCCGAGGAGTGGCCTCTTCCTGTCTCTCTTTGGTCTAGTCCTTGGGACAGGGAGATCTGGGAAAGGACAACAGAGGTCCTGGGCAGGGGCCCTTACTTCTCAGTGGCCCCAGCTGCCTGTCGAGGCTGACTTCATGCCTCCTGGGGAGAATAAGGCCATGTCCATGGACAGACCCTTCCAGCATTATTGATGTTGATGTATCATCTTGTCACTTAAGTGACCAGGGCAGCTGGAAATGATTCAGGAGGAAGGCTGAAACAGCAGCCTTTTCTCAGCCCTGATTCCCTGTGGCAGGTGCTGGGTCTGCTCCCTGGGGCTTCGCCTGCTCTGGTTTGATGGGTTGCATCAGAAGAGCAGAAAGCAGATGTGGCAGGGCCCCTCCCTGCCCCCAGTCCACTTCATGAGATGCCTCTGGATCCTCTGAATTTGTTCCCAATGAGTTTCTATTAATATTTATGATAAAATGTGAAAATCAGAATTGGAATGATAGTCTCTCAGTCGTGGTGTCCTTTGAAACAATCCAGAATAGATTATTTTTATTTAAAGGGATATTTTTTAGGCATTTAGCAAATGAAAAGTAACTTTCTCTTAAAAGAATACTCATCCCAGGCCCCTTTCCCGGCAGCATTGCTTTTGGACCCCAGGTTGTTGTAGGAGGGAACTTCAAGGCTCTTGAACTACTCTTTTCCCAGCAGAATGTTTTCTGTTTTTTGTTTTTTTTTTGTCATACACGGGCCTCTCACTGTTGTGGCCTCTCCCGTTGTGGAGCACAGGCTCTGGACGCACAGGCCCAGCAGCCATGGCTCACGGGCCCAGCCGCTCCGCAGCATGTGGGATCTTCCTGGACCGGGGCACGAACCCGTGTCCCCTGCATCGGCAGGCGGACTCTCAACCACTGCGCCACCAGGGAAGCCCCCCAGCAGAATGTTTAATGAATGATCCCAGTGCCCTGGCTGCCAGCTCTGCAGGGCTGCAGAGCTGAGTACCAGGATTGATGCTGAGGCCACCAAAGCAGGAGTGTAACAGAGGGGAGCCATCTAGAATTTGCCCTCCAGGGCCCCTTAGAATCCCAGCTTTGCTACTTACTTGCTGTTGGACCTTCCACAAGTCACTTAACCTCTCTGAGTCTCAGTTTCTTCATCTGTAAAATGACAGAATAATTCTGTATCTACCCCATTGTTGTTGTATCTACCCCAGGTTGTTGAAAAGATGAAATGAAATAATGCATGTAAAGAGCTTCACATAGTACTAAATACATCTTAGCTGGTATGATGAGGATGACAGTGATGATGAAGGATGCTTCTTTTATGTCCACTATCCATGTCCAGAGGAGTAATCCAAGCTCGGAAGCAGAATCAGTTACCAGGGAATGACATGAGCTTAGTAACAGATCAGACTGGTGGGGAATGGGTTAACTGTGTCTCAGACTCTTGAGCAGGGCACTGAGGTCAGTTGAAGCCACAACAGTGAATAGACCAGATTGTAGTGGAGATAGCGGCCTCCTGCCCCATGCTGCTCTAACTTAGCCCTCTAGGTCTGAAGGTCTATGAGTTTCTCATTTTCTTATTCTGAACTCTTATTGAGTTCATTCAGTGCCAGCTGCTATGCTGGGGATGGGCCGGTGGGCAGGGTACATGTTAGAGACCTGTGAAGGGGCCAGACAGAGGTGGCTTTTGTTCTCACTGATTCAGGAGGTGGGCCTGGCCTGGGAAGTAGGTTTCTGCTCATCACTTGGGGCTCTTGGTTATCCAGGGGTGCTCCAGGCTGCCAAGCCCTTCTTCTGAACCTTCCAGTCATAGAATACTGCAAGGATCACACCCAGATTCCGGGATGCTCCTGGAGGCTCTCACAATTATCCTTCCTTTCCTAGTGTCCACTAGAGAGAAGCCAGTGCTGGGAGGAGGCGAGAGGTTTGATTTTGCTGGGTTTGGTTCATCTGCTTGGGTTCTGTAGGCTGGGTCAGAGCATGTTGTTGGTAAGATGAGATTGTAGCCCTCACTCCTGTGGGCTGAGTCAGCTATGGTTGATTTCTTGGCCCCAGGGGCATCCCCCTTGCCCTGGACATTCATCTCCCAGTGGTGCAAGAATGAGGGTGGGCCGTGTGCCCTGTCTCGGTCCTGGAAAACAGCTCCAAGCATTTGTCTTTCTAATGAGTGAAATTTTCAGATAGGGAATGACATTATTAATTGAAAAGATCAGACATACTTACCCTGAAGTGCTATGATCTCTCCCCACTGAGACTATCATTTAGTTTGAACCAATGATGAAAATCCTTAATGTGGTATATCACCAAGTAATAACTTATTCGGAAGAGTTAAGAATTAAGAGGCAGTGGGCTTCCCTGGTGGTGCAGTGGTTGAGAGTCCGCCTGCCGATGCAGGGGACACGGGTTCCCGGTCCGGGAAGATCCCACATGCCGTGGAGCGGCTGGGCCCGTGAACCATGGCCACTGAGCCTGCGTGTCCGGAGCCTGTGCTCCGCAATGGGAGAGGCCACAACAGTGAGAGGCCCGCATACTGCAAAAAAAAAAAAAAAAAAAAAAATAGAATTAAGAGGCAGAGTCTTGGAGTGATAGCTTAGCTGGGAGGCTGGTTTGCTCTGTGATAGGGTGACTCCTAATGCCAACAGAGTGTTGGGTGGTTTCTTAGCATGGATGGTTTAAAACACCCCAGTGTTGGCCACTCTGGAGGTGGGTTCGGGGCGTGCTCCTTCCTTCCCAGGTTTTACCAGGAATTTAGCCAAGACCTGCGGACACTTAATGCGCAGTGTATCCTTCCACTAGCACCATTTTTTTGTTGTTGTTCAGTTCAATAGTCCATGTTTACTTATTATAACTGTGTAAATATTATTTATTGTTGAGCCAAAGAGGGTGCTATAATTGTGTTTCCCTTCTTGTATAACCTTTTATTTTTCCGAGAGTTAATGAGCAACTCATGTTTCCCCTGTTAGTGCAGTTTTCTATATACCTATCTTTATTTTTCTTTTACTATTTTAATTTATTCTACCATAATTCCTTTAATAGCTTTTCTTCCCCCACCCCAAAGCTTATGCCCACTGCATATCCTGTCAGTTCTACTCTTTCTAACAGGAGACCTCACTTCCAGAACTTTCTATCTTCTGCTGGATTGATGGCTGCTTTTTAACAGTAGCCTTCCAAGAAAGGGTGCAAGGTGGTAAATTTTTGGGGGCTTTTGCATATTTCAGAATATCTTTGTTCTACTCTCACAGTTGCATGATAGTTTGCCTGGGTATAAAATGTTAGGTTGAAAATAATTTTCCTTCAGAGTTTTGAAGGTATTATATCATTGTTTGTACTAGATTCTATAATTGCTGTTGAAAAGTCTGATGATATGCTGATTTACATTCCTTTGTATATGGTGTGTTTTTGTATTTCCTTTCTGGAATTGTGGATGATTTTTCATTTACCTAGGCATTCTGAAATTCCCTGACAATGTTTGGGGTGGATCCTTTGTCATTAACTATGCTGGGTGCTCAGTGGACCCAGAGACTCAGGTCCTTCCTTCAGTTCTGGGAAGTTTTCTTGTACTGATTCTCTGATAAATTTCTCCTGTTAAGGTGAAACAACAACCATTTTATTATGCTCAAACTCTGTGTGTTAGGATTTTAGGTAGTGCCCATTGGTGATGGATGGCTTATCTCTGCTCCACTATGTTTGAGACCTCATCTTGGGTGGCTCAGATGGCTGGTTGGGATGCTCAGCTGGGGCCATATGTCTGGGGCCTTGGTTCTGGCTTGGTTCCTCGGTTCTTTGCATGTGCTGGGGGTGAAATGTCCAGGATGGTTTCTTCACTTGTATGGACTGAGATGTCTGGGACATCTGAGAGCTGGCTGGGTGTCTCTCCATGCAACCTCTCCACGTGTTAGCCATGGCACAGCAATCTCAGGATAGTCAGACTTCTTACATGCTGGTTTGCTTTCCCTAGAGCAAATGTTCCTAGAGATCGAGGTGGAACCTTCAGGGGTTCCTATGACTCAGCCTTGGAAGTTAAGTAATATTATTTCTTTCCCATTCTGTCAGTCAAAAGTGAATCACAGGGCCAGCCCAGATTCAAGGCGGCAGCGGGGACGGTACAAGTGCATCAATACCAAGAGATATACTCACTGGGAGGCCACCTTTGGAGACTAGCTACCACAACTCCCTTCTCTCTTCTCTATTACCTCTTTCTGGAAACGTTATTGGTTAGATATTGGATCCTCTGATGTTTTTACCTTTTCTCTTTCATTTTCCATATTTTTATCTTTTTGTCCTACTTTTTGGGAGACTTCCTCAACTTAGCCTTCCAATCATATTTCTCTTTTCTGAGATCTCTTTCTTTCCTGATCATTCCATTTTTACAGTGTTCTCTCCTTGTGTTGTGCATGTAAAATCTTGTCTTATATCTGAGGCTATATTACTTTATAGTATATTTTGAATTTTCCATTGGTTCCTTGCAGTGTCTGTTTCTTTCAGGTTCCTCTTGTTTATTTTGATGTCTCTTGCTTATGTTGGAGGCTTTCCTCAAATGTCTGGCCACCCTTAGCTGTCCCTAGGTCCTTAAGAGTGAGGTACTGGAAGTGGGTTGGGAGCCCTGTGTGCTTGGGCTGGCGTGCACCTGGGGGTTTCCATGCAGGGTGATGATTGGGTAGTAAGCTGCCCTTTTCATTGGAGGAACCTAGATGTTGTCTTTTCTTAGGAATGGTTCAGTTTCTCGTGGTGGTGGTGGCGGTTGATGAGGTCATGTGGTTGGTGAGGAAGTGAAAGTTTGGGTGATGGGGTCCAAAGACTTAATGTCTCAAGTATCAAACACTCCCCCAGGTCATCCATCCCCCATCCTTCTTCCAGGCACTTGTAATCTCTTCTAGGCTGAATTTTCTTCTTCCATTGCATTTGCTTGTGTCATTTCACACCTTTTTTTTTTTTTTTGCGGTACACGGGCCTCTCGCTGTTGTGGCCTCTCCCGTTGCGGAGCACAGGCTCTGGACGCGCAGGCTCAGCGGCCATGGCTCACGGGCCCAGCCACTCCGCGGCATGTGGGATCTTCCCGGACCAGGGCACGAACCCGTGTCCCCTGCATCGACAGGCGGACTCTCAACCACTGCACCACCAGGGAAGCCCCCCATTTCACACCTTTTTAAGGGGCTTCAGAGAAGCAAAATAAATGCATGTGATCAGTCTCATATGTTCATCATAAAGTCTCAGCAGGCTTAAGAGTATATCTGTCTCTATCTCTAGCTCTATATCCATATCCATATTTATATTCATCTCTCCTAAAGAAAGTGAGAGAGAACTGCTTAACAATTATTTTTTATTGTGATACACGTCCTATGTCCAAACTGAAGCGCGAAATGAGCACCCATATACTTGCTATCCAGGTCAGGAAATCCGCACAGGTTGGGAAAATGCTGATATTCTGTGCCTTTTGACTCCGTGGCTTTATGATTTTGATTCTGAAGCTGTCTGGGGCTGTGACCTTGTGAGCTGGCTGCCTTTGCTCTGACCATGATGTAGCTTCCTCAGTTGAGGCCAGGCGGTGCTAAGCAGAACCGCTGACCACGTGAGGGAAGCTGCTCACTCAGCAGTTTTCAAGTGATGCAGTACATTAGGGGCTGGATGACAGGCAGGCAGGTTATTTCCTCAGTGCTGTGGACATGGAGCCTCTTGGACAATGGGGTGACTTGCCCACCATCGCTTCCTTGGCACTTGCCCTTCGCTTGGCTTCCAGACTCCATCCGGGCATGGTCCTCCCTCTCACCTCTTCTTATCTGCCCTGCTGAAGGCTCCTGTTCCTTTTTGCTTTTTCAGCCCTACCTGTTCTCCCTGGGGGCCTCCTTTCCTCTCATGGCCTCAGCTCCTGCCTCTGTTTTCCTTACACCTGTGTCTCTGTTTAGGCTGCAGTTCTTTTCGGATCCCACCTGGGGATCCCAGGGGCTCCTGAGCTGTAGCACATCCAGAATGAACGCTTTATCGTCCGCCTCTGCAAACCCAGTTCTCCTCCTTTGTCTGTGTCATGGTTGAAGCATCACTCAGTTTTCTGAAACCCTAGTCTTTTCACGTTTTTGGCTGTCTCTTCCTCCTTTTCTCTTAGTCACCAAGTGCCCTTAATTTTGGCTATGAAATGCCTGATGGATCGGACCCTTTCCTTTCATTTTTGTGACCATAAGCGGAATGGAGCCCCTCCCATGCTGTTCCTCCCTTCGCCCCTCCCCTTCCAGTCACTGCGTCCTCCGCTCTGCTGCCTGGGGCCCTCCAGCAAAACCCTGCAGGTCAGCCACCTGCCTTCCACGTCCACGCTCCCCTTTGCCCATGAGACAGAGTTCAGCTGGCTCAGTGCCTGTTTCCCAAACCACCTTCAGTGCTTCTGTCACGTCTGTGTGACACCTGTATCCGTTACTTAATAGTTTTCTTTAACTGGCTCAGTTTTAAAAACTTGAATGAACTCGTTTTAGAAGGTGACGTTATGTCACTAGCATAAAGGGAAGATCAGGGTGGCCTGCCACAAGTAGAAGATCAATAAGCGATTATTGCAATAAAGGGCACCCCAGATCACCTCAGGTGCCCGCAGGGAAGCGTGCCCCCCCCCCCAACCCGGGGAAGTGCGATGTGGATGCTTGTCCTGACGGGCTCTAGCTCTTCCCGGCAGGCAGGGTGGCACCGTGGTTAACATCGTGGACTGTGGAGCCAGACTGCGTGGGTCCAAGCTTTGCTCTGCTACTTTCCTGCTGTGGGAACTTGGGCGAATAACTTAACCTCTCTGAGTGTCAGTTTCCCCAAACCTCTCTGAGTGTCAGTTTCCCCATCTATGAAGTGGGGTTAATGATATTTGCTGCAGAGGGTTGTCGTGAGTGTGAAACGAGATAGGATATGTGGGTCACTTCCAACAGTACCTAGTACGTGAGAGGCCCTGAGGCCTGCTTGCTCGTTTTCACTTTTCCTTTTTGAGGGCCTGTTAAGTGCCAGGCATGTGTTTCCTCTGCGGCCCCATAGTGTTCCTTGCTTTCACTCCTCTGTGCCTCTGTTCAGCACCTTTCCCCTTCCTCTTTCTCTCCCAGACAGATGCTGGCCTTTCCCTCCAGGTCTGGCTCAGCTGTCACCTCCTCGATAACCTTAGCTGATCTCCCAAGGAGACCTGGCCCCCTCTTTATTCTGTATCTGTTTTAACCCATAACCCACAGTGCACATTTGGCAGATGGGTCTTTCACATGGGTGCGCTGTGCCTCCAGTATGGCTTTTGCAATTTCACTTCTCCCTCCCCGATTGTCTTCTCAGAGGCGTGTAAATAATCCTGATGTCACCGCCCATGCTAAGACACACAGCCCATCCTTGGTCCCCAAGAGCTCAAGCTTAAAGGACGTGGAAGCTGCTGGCCAGCGTCCTCCTTTCAGATGCCGCTGGGGCCCTTGGGCCCGGCAGAGCTGGCTTTCTCATTGTGACTGGAAGGAACCATGGAATTGGAGTCGGAGATCTTGGGGCTGAGGCCCGACTCTCCAGTTTTCTGACATTGTGACCCTCAGGCCCACATGGAACCCCTCTGAGTCTCTGCTTCCTCGTGCGAACCCTATGGCCTGAGTCAGTTCTAAAGCTTATGTGTTCAGTAAAGGCGTATTTTCCCGGGAGTGTGCAGGTTTGCCCTTGTGGACGGGTTGGTCCATCACCTCTGAGTTGTAATGCCGGGAGGGAGGCTGTGTCCACCCCCCAAGCCGGGGGCCACAGCTGGTTCTCATGGCTGGTTTGCCCTGTCATGTGCTGCTCCTCCTGAAACCTGCCCTTTCTCCTACCCCTGGCCCAGTTTAGGGATTCAGGGTCCTCCAGGGAAGGGCAGTGCCATCCTCCCCCTACACGCCCAGAGACGCCAGCATGTTCTTTGCAGCTGCAGGCACGGAGCATCGCCCCGGCCTCCCCTTGGTCCCACGTGCTGGCCTGCGGCAGAGTCACACCTGGCACACCTGCGCAGCCGTAGACCCGTAGATCCCCGGAGCCCCTGCCCCACCTCTCCCCTCACACAGGGCCCCGGCACTCATGCTTTATAAACGTTTGTCCATAAACCAGCCGTGCTTCCTCAGGTTCTTCCTGAGATGTCGTGACCTGCTCACCTCCCACGTTCATGCTGAGGTGACCCGGGGCGCCGCAGCTCTTCTCAGGAGAAGAAGAGAGAGGCTTGCTGTGGGGTTTGGGCATCTCCCTCTGCCTCTTTGGGCCTCAGTGTCCTCGTCACTGTGATCAGGCTGTTGGGTGGCTTCTATTGGTTTCTCCCGGCTCTGCTGGTCTCTGCGTCTGTGAACCCTGGGATTGGGTGGGCACGGTGGGGTGGGGTGGGGGTTGCATTCCCTGGGGAGTTTTGCATCCTTGAAGGTCCAGAGTTGTGCTCTGAGTCTCCTGGATCCTCTTAGAATGTGCATGGGAATAGGATGTGTCACCAGAGCCCGCCCTGCCAGGTGCGGACAGGTGAGCAACACCTGCCCCTTCCCAAGGGGCTCTCCAAGCGGGGGATCGGGACTCAATCCCTCTACGTGTTGGAGCCTCTCCTTCCTGAATCCCGTGTCCCCTTCCCTCCCTCCATTCCCCCGCCCGTTCTGCTGGGCTGGCATCCTTCTCCCCTTCTACACTGGCCCCTGCAGAGTGTGGACAGTAATGTCTTCACCCCCATGTCTGGGCCCTTGGGGCTTGGGATCAAGCCATGCGCACAAACCCAGGGCCTGGCGGCCCCCACACAGTGGCTGGACTCTCCTGTCTGAAGTAGGTGGGCATCCAGGTTCCCTCGGATTTGAAGCCGTCCCTGCCTCCTCTCTGCTCTCTGATTGGCTTTCTGCCTTCGTGTCCCACCACCATGCCCACTCCCTCCAGCTTATCTGACGGCAGCCTTGGCAATGTCAATGGCGGCCAGGTATTATGTTTTTGCTGTGGACCAGGCACTGTGCCAAGTGCTTTACAGGCCTTATTCAGACCACCCAAGGAGGTGAGTATTATTATACCATTTTACAGATGAGGAAGCTGAGGTGGGGAGAGGCGAAGTAACTTGGTCACGGTCACACAGCTAATCAGGGGTGGCACTGGAATTCAAACCCAGGTCTGTCGGACCAGAACGCCAGGGCTTTTGATCCACTGTACACATTGCCTGCCCGCCTCCCTCGAGGCTGGAGCCTGGCCCTCTACTCCAGCATCTGCCAGGCTGTCCTGCCATGATGGATAGAACTTCGCGGACATGTTTCCAACCACAGGGATGCCCCAGCACAGCTGGCTGCTGGAATGAGGGCTACATGATTGTGCCTCTGGCCTTGGGTCTCTGTAGACAGCAAGGTGGATTCCTCTGGGCAGGGACCCCCAGCCCATACCCAGCCCAGTCCCTGCTTGTCCCTCCCCCTGGCCCGGCTTGCCCAATGACCACACAATTCTCTGCCACCACGAAAACTGTCTAAGACTCTAGTCATATTGAAGAGTTGAGCGCAATTTTCCAAGTCCAGTGCAGGGAACAGGAGTTGGGGTTAGCCTGCCCATTCTGCAGAGGGGAAAGCAGAGATAATAAGACTCTGAGGGTCCAGCTTGTCACAGCTAGAGCTGGTAGGAGCCAGTCCTGGCTTCTAATTCCCTTTTCTTCCCATCGTATCTCCTTCTTATGATGATTTCTCTGGAAGCTTTTTAGTTTCATTTTGTTTTATTTTATTTCCTATCGTTTATGGTCTAGTTGGTTATGCAGGGTTTGGAAATGTGAAAAGTTGGAACTCCAAAACCCTCTCCTAAGTTCTTTTTTTTTTTTTTGCGGTATGCGGGGCTCTCACTGTTTTGGCCTCTCCCGAGCACAGGCTCGGCGGCCATGGCTCACAGGCCTAGCGCTCCGCGGCATGTGGGATCTTCCCGGACCAGGGCATGAACCCGTGTCCCCTGCATCGGCAGGCGGACTCTCAACCACTGTGCCACCAGGGAAGCCCTCTCCTAAGTTCTTAAGTACTATGCTGCAAGTACTTAAGAATGCTGGGGGTGGGGAAGAAAGGCACTGCTTTCAACAGGTGGGATTAGTCAGGAAACCGTACTCAGCATCTTCAGCATCTCCAGCATCTCCAGAATGTAAGACCCTGCATACAGCCCCCGGGGCCATCAAAAGGCAGCCAGAGGGCTTCCCTGGTGGCGCAGTAGTTGAGAGTCCGCCTGCCGATGCAGGGGACACGGGTTCGTGCCCTGGTCCGGGAAGATCCCACATGCCGCAGAGCGCTAGGTCCGTAAGCCATGGCCGCTGAACCTGCGCGTCCGGAGCCTGTGCTCCGCAACGGGAGAGGCCACAACAGTGAGAGGCCCGCATACCACAGGGAAAAAAAAAAAAAAAAATTGAGGTATGATTTACATACCATGAAATTCACCCTTTTAAAGTGTACAGTTCAATGGGTTTTAGTATATTCACAAAGCTGTGCCATCACCACTGCGTAGTTCCAGAACATTTTTATCACCTTCAAAAGAAACCCTGGACCCGTGAGCAGACCCTCCCTACCCCTTCTCCTTCTGCCCCCGCCCCCGGCAACCACTCATCTGCTTTCTGTCTCTGGATTTGCCTATTCTGGACATTGCGTATAAATGGAATCGTGTAATAGTGGCCTTTTGTTTCTGGCTTTTGTCATTTAGCATGTTTTTGAGGTTCATCCACGTTGTAGCATGTATCAGTACTTCATTCCTTTTTATGGCTGAATAATATTCCAGTGTGTGGAGGGACCATGTTGATTATCCATCCATCGGTTGATGGCTGCTTGGGTTATTTTCACCTTTTGGCTATTGTGATGATGTGTCTCGTTCCTTTTGGTTTGGTTTTCCTGGGAAGCTCTTCATAGCGGCCAGCTGTATGCATTTCTCTAGCTTGGCTACTTGGAAAGCAAGAGAAAGCAGGGCCGAACATGGCAGGGTGGCTGGGGAACGGGTGTAGTGGGAGATGCAGACAAGGAGAGTGTGTAGGTTTTGGAGAAACTCTGTGCCAGAGGGAGGGCTTAAACCTGTCCCCAGAGCCATCTGCTGTTACAGGGGATTTTTCCTGTTGTTGATTATTAACCAATGGTTACGATCCTGACAGTAGATCCCCGGGGCTAGAACTGGTGCTTATTTGAGATGCCAGAAATGTTTTCAAAGACACGTAAACAGCCCTGGACCCTTGCTTCTCTCTTTCCACTTGGAAACCTGATCCCCATTTTATGAGTTATAATAATAATGGTCTACATTTGTATAGGACTTTATATTTTATTTCACAGCCATTATGTTTAATTCCTCAGAACATTATCATCCCCATCTTTGCAGAGGAAGGAACTGGGACACAGAGAGGTGAGGTAACGTAACCAAGGTCACACAGTGGGGTAGCAAGTAGAGACAAACTTGAACCCAGGAATCTCTTGATTCTTAATATAGGTCCTTTTCATAGAAATGTGGGAGAGATGACAGCTGCAATGACTTCAAATGGTCTGGGGCAGAGACACTGGAGGCTGGAGGCAAGGACCCTGGAAGCCTGGGTGCTGTAAGTGGCGTCTTTGCCTGGAGGTCTGCCCAGTTCCCTGTGAACAGCCCCATCCGGGTGAATCATCCCCCTGCTTTCTCAGCTTCCTCTCCCGGCTCTTTGATCATTTCCTCCTGAGATTTACATTTGGCTAAAGCCAGATAGGACCTCTCCCGGCCTCCCTGAGCCCTCCTAGCTGGGGAAAGAATCCCAGAGTAGAGAACCTCAGTGCCAGGCAGCTCTGGGGCAGAGGGAAGCTGAGTGGGCTGCGCCTCCAGGATCCCAGAGGCGGGAGGCTCTTCTGACCTGTGCATTCACACCTGCTCTTACCACCCTTCTCTTATAGCTGAGTGTGTAATCTCCCTGCTTCCCTCCTCTGCCTGTCACCAGCCCCTCTTCTTCTGGGTTCCTGGGTAGGTCTGGGACCCTGCGGCCTTAGAGCTGCCTGTGGGCTGGCTTTGGCTCGAGAGGCAGTTTCCAACCTTAGTGCTATGACCCGTGTCAAGATCACTGTGGGTTACAAGAAAGTCATTACAAATAAGAGGGAGGTTACCATTTCTGCTAATAATTTACCTTTTGCTTATAATAAATGAGAGCAGATTCAAGGTTATCTCTTGAGATAATCATGTCACTCTCACCACTCAGTTTGTGTGATGTGTTTGGCTGAGAAAGGGCTAGAATTGCATTGAGCACCATGTTCTTACTCTGTCTTATCTTAGCACCAGCTGGTGGCTAGGCTGGGCCTGGCTGTCCTTGGGAGGGTGGCTCACACGCAAATGTCATTGTTTGTGAGGTCTGGGGCAGGGTGAGGTTGAGCCCAGCTGACCAGAGCAGGGGTGGTGAGGCTGAAGCAGGGATTTCATCCTTTTGGGTTTTGGTCTTCCAATTACAAAGCCAAGGCTAGAACATGGGACTCGGGCAGTGTATTTGTTTCCTAGGGCTGCTCTAACCAAGTACTACACACCAGGCAGCTTAAAACAACAGACATTTATTGTCTCAGTTCTGGAGGTGAGAAGTCCAAAATCAAGGTGTTAGGATGACCATGCTCCTCTTGAAGGCTCCAGGGAAGAATCTTCCTTGCCTCTTGTAGCTTCTGATGGTGGCCTGCAATCCTTGGCCTTCCTTGGTGCTCCGGGTGCATCATTCCAACCTCTGCCCCTGTTGTCACTTGGCATTCTCCCTGTGTGTCTGTGTCTTCAGGTGGCCACCTTCTCCTCTTATAAGGGCACTAGTCTGTTGAATTAAGGGGTCACCTTAATGACCATATCTTAACTTGGGTACATCTGCGAAGACCCTATTTCCAAACGAGGTCACATTCACCGGTAGGTGAAGACTTCAAAATATCTTGGGACTTCCTTGGTGGTCCAGTTGTTAAGACTCTGTGCTTCCAACGCAGGGGGCGCGGGTTCGATCCCCGGTCAGGGAGCTAAGATCCCAAATGCCGCACAGCGTGGCCAAAAAAACAAAAACAAAAACAAAAACTTCAGAATATCTTTAAGGCAGTTCATGATTCAATCCATAACAGGCAGTCAGCTCTTAAATAAGTACCTTTGGCTCCTAGGAGGGAGGGCTGAAGTCCAGAGTAGGGTTTGGTGCCGTGTGACCCATCCCCTCCCGTAAAGCCATTCCAAGCCACCTAGGTACCAAGGCAGGGTAGTTTCTGATTTGCGGCCATCAGTGTGCATGTGCTCTGTGAGGGCAGTGGTCATGCCTTCTGCCCAGCCTGGTGTCCCCTCTGGAGTCTTGGACAGGGCCCTGGAGCTAGCAGGAGGCCGGTAGCCACTGGTGCTCCTTCCTGCTCCAGCACCTTCCAGGCTCCAAGCATCCTTTGGGAAATCATTCTGGCAGATGTCCCGTGCTCCCATGTGATAGTCCTCACCACTTCCTGGAGACTGGTCCAGGGAGAACAGACTGGCTCAGGGGAGAGAGGCTTAGTCCACGAGGGGCTGGGTACGAGGGCCCTTTGCCTGGGACTCAGGGACCTTGATAATAATCTCAGCTGCTCTGGTCCTGCGGGCGTGGACATCTCCCACCTTATGGAGAGAACCGGACAGTGTGACTATGTATATGAGGGTCCCCCGATCACTGATGTGAAAAACCTGCTGGCATTGCCCTCCTTTAGGGTCTGTGTTCCCAGAGAGCCAGGGCGGCTACTGGTCACGTTTGCCCACAAGCCGTCTCCAGGGGGAGTAAGCCAGAGTTCCTCAGCTAACCCCACACAGTCCTGTAGACTCTGCGTGGGGGCTTGCCTCCCCTCCCTTCCCTGCATGGTTTTCCCTTCCAGGCTCCCAGACCCACCGAGGAACTGCCCTGTCCGTCCTCACCTCAGGGGACCTGAGGGTGATGCTCCCCTTCTCTGAGCATCTTTCCTCCCTTCCTTTTCCATCATCATGAGTCTCGGGCTGCAGGCCCTAGAGGAGGAGCAGTGCCTGCTTGGAAAGGGTAGAGTGGCTATAGGGGAAGCAAGCTTGTTTCCCACCCAGCTCTGTTGGACCCACAGGCAGGCGAGGGCCAGAGCAGCCGGATGTTACCCACAAGGGTGACATCCAAGGCCATAAATGCAAGGGGAGGCTGATGGCTCTGACTGAGAAGTAGAAGGAGCTGCGTCCGTTCCTTTGTGTGTGACCGTGTGTGTGCGCATGTCTTGAGTGTTGAGTCTTGGCTCTTTGGTTCTTGTGTTAGTTACAGTCTGGATCAGGAGGGAGGGGACCCCACTCTCCAGTCATCGGAGTGAGTCCAAGGTCCAGGAATAAAGGAGGAGGAAGGCAGGTGGAGGTGCAGAAAGGGGGATTGGCAGGGCTGAGGTTAATGGGGTCACATGGATCCTCCACCAAGCCAGATGTTCACACAGCCTCCTTACCTGGCTCCCTGGAGGACAGGTGACAGGGACAGGCAGGGGCTGTGCCAGGGTAGCTGGGCCTGCCTGGGCTGAGGGGAGCCAGGCTGGGTTGGTGTCTGAGCCCCAGGGCCAGGGTTTCCTCTGGAAAGACGGAGGGCGGGGGTCTGTAGGGAACATGGCTTCTCTCATGAAGGGGGCTTGGGGTTGGAGCTGTCACCCGCATTGGCAGGACATGGGCTGGAACAAAGTACAGAAGCATTCTCTCCAGGTGGCAGTGGGGGTCCTTTGGTCATTTAAGTGGGACCAGGTTGGGGGCTGACTCTTGGCTGCTTCAGGGTGGGGCTCTGGAGGAGCAAACAGTTGCAAAATTGGGGGCTTTGTGGCTCAGCCTGGTCTTCTTAGGCTCTTAATCCTGTTATCCTTGCCTCTCCCTCCTGTCCCAGGATATAGCCAGGGCACGTCCCGGACACCAGAGTCCCTCGTCCGGAGACTCCCCCAGGTTCTGCCCAGCTGGCCCTGTGCGTAACCATCGCTCTGAAGGCTTTTCCGTGGCACACATTCTCCCTACTGATTGGACTGTAAACTAGCACTCCCTGGTCACCAGCAAGGGCCAGATGGAAAGTGGGGAGTGTGTGAGAGCAGCGGACTTGTCGCAATTGTGTTGTCATGGTGACACGACTCTGTTTAGCTGCCTCTCCACGGTCCTAGCCCACATGGACTAAAATAAGTTTTACCTGCAGCATACACAGCAGGCAGCCCTGTCTTCCCAAAGTCTGACCAGGGCGTGTGTGTGTGTGTGTGTGTGTGTGTGTATGTGTGTGTGTGTGTGTGTTTAGGGACAAAGGGGTCCCCCCAGGGAGGATGAATTGAAAACGTTTACCCCTCTCCCCTTCTTTTCCTTCCCAGTCCTGTATCTTTTTAGACCTGTGGTTCTCAGAACTCAGCATCACACTCACCTGGAGAGATTGTTAAAACACAGATTCCTGGGCCCCGTCACCCGGGAGTCTGGTGTGCACCTGAGAATGTGCATTTCTAACAAGTTTCTGGGTGATGCTGATGCTGTGGTGCAGGAACCACACTGGGAATAGCTCTGCCTAAGATTTTAGCACATCCTGGCAAAGAAATGCACTGGCTCTATTTTCTGCATGTGTTAGACTGTGTCCTTAAGCCCAGCTGCTGTTAGAGGAGAGAGGGGAGGGGCAGACAGGCCCCCACTCACCTCCTCTGTGTTCTGTGGCCTAACAGGAAGCAGGAGCTGGCCAACAGCTCGGATGTGACCCTCCCAGACCGGCCGCTGTCCCCTCCTCTCACTGCGCCTCCCACCATGAAGGTAAGAGGCTTCCGGCTGGTAAGTGGGGAGGGGAAGTGGGTGGGGAAAGTGCTGTTGCTTTGGCCCCTGGCCCAGCTGCTTCTGTCCCCATGGGGGCCTTGGAGTGTCTCCACACCTCTGAGGGCAGCGTCCACTTGAGATTACCAGTGTAGGAGGAAAGTGTGATTGTGAGATTCAGGGGTGTCAGGGGGCGGTGAGGAAATAGACTGGGGCTGAATGGGGTGGGCGGGATCCTTGGTGATCAGCGAGAGGCCTTGTGGAGCTGTAGGTTCCGGCACAAGGGGCCCAGGTGGGAGTAAGTGGGGACACTCAGAATGCAGCTGGGAGCCTTACGGGGCTACTGCCCAGAAGGGCTGCCTGGGGCTGGGGGTGGGAAAGGAGGGGTCCTGTGGGCTGGGACCCTCCTGGGACTTGAATGGCACTTGTGTGCTGCTCTACCTGCCTCTGACTGGCCTCCTGGGCTGGCCCTGTCACCCTAATCTCTGTGGGAGTGTTGCCTTGGAGGTTCTGGGAGCCAGTAATTCTTTCCCTATTAGCACTTCATTCCCAAGTCTCTTTCCTGGGAGACTGCATCCCCCGACCCTGAGGGGGCTGCATCCTCCCTACACCGAGCTCTCCCCCTTTACTGTTCAGTCTTCCTGGCAGGATGGCCACATGGGCCTGAGCTGGCCCTCAGGGAGGACTTTGGTTCAGCCAGTAATCCTGCCTAGGCAACAATGCACCTCCCTCACACTTTGCCAGGTGAGGACTAGCTCTGAAGACGTCACCTGAGTCATCTGAGGTCCTGGGGTTCTGCTACAAGGTGACTCACAGGGAAATAATTAGGTATCTCTTTCCTGGGAGTCCCTGTTGTACCCCCTCTTCCCTGACCTAATCTGTTGCAAAGTGATACCCTCAAAGGAGGTAGATAAAAGCCATCTTCCCATTATCACCCCCCACTGAATGCCTATCACACACAGAACTGAGGGGGAATATCACAGAATGGCAGTCAGAGCCTGTCCTGGTTGAGTTAGGAATGCAGGAGTGAGTAGGGTGCAGGGGCTGACCTAGAAGACAGCTCTGCTGTCCTCCTGGTGGGGTACCCAGGGGCATTGAAAGCCAGACCACCTTCGTCAGCCTAGTCACAGTGCTGGCATCCGAGTCAGGTGCTGGCGTGGCTTGTTTGCACAGGGTATTGCTGAGACATATCGCCATTCTGAGTTTTAGTCCCTTGGTCTGCAGAGTTGGGTGTGGGATGCTTGTCTCTTTGCTCATGGATGGCGGGAGTTTGCAGGGAGGAATTCTGAAAGTCTCCTAGGAGGAGTCACTGAGTTCTCTTGGCAGGCTTTACTTATGTGCTCATTTAATTTACCCAACACCCAATATTTATTTGAATGTTGCGTTAGTCAAGACTCTTGGTGGCAAGTGACAGAAACATAACTCGCTTTGGCTTAAGCATAGAAGAAAATTTATTGCCTTTGTAATGGCAAGTATAGACTCCAGGCACGGCTGCATCTACGAAAACCGTCTCTTACCATTTCTCTTCTGTGTTTCATCCTTTGTCAAGCTCTGGCTCTGTGGTGGCAGATGGTGACAGTAGATCCTACTTGCTAAGTAACTCCAGTGGAAAGAAGAGTATCATTTTTTCCCCAGTAGTTCTAACAAACGTCCCAGGGAGGAAGCTCATTGGCTGGGCTTAGGTCACATGTCTATCTCAGAGATGGAAGGCTCTGATTGGCCAGACCTGGGTCTCTTGCCCACCGTGTAAACCAGCGGTCCCCAACTTTTTTGGCACCAGGCACCGGTTTCGTAGAAGACAATTTTTCCACAGACTGGCGGTGGTTGGGGGGGGGTGGAATGGTTTCGGGATGATTCAAGCACATTTCATGTATTGTGCACTTTATTTCTATTATTATTACATTGTAATATATAATGAAGTAATTATACAACTCACCATGATGCTGACAGGAGGTGGAGCTCAGGTGGTAATGCGAGCGATGGGAAGCAGCTGTAAATACAGATGAAGCTTCGCCCGCCACTCACCTCCTGTTGTGCGGCCCGATTCTGAACAGGCCGCGGACTGGTACTGGTCCATGGCCCGGGGGTTGGGGACCCCTGGTCTAAACTGTAAGAAAGGATAATGGGGGAGGGGTGGCGGTTTAAGGAAAATTGAAGGTGCTACAATGAGAGGAAGAGGAAACGGATGCAGGGAAGGCAAGACCAACAGCTTTGTGCTACACGTGCTGACCATGTGCCCGGTCTAGTGCTGAGCACTGGGCACCTAGTAGCAACAAGGCAGTATGGTCCCTGTTCTCTTGGAGTTTTTCATCCAGCTACGGAGACAGAAGTTGAAAAAATAATTTCAAGAATGAGGAATGGACAGTTAGGTGTGATGAATGTTCCAAAGGAGAAGCACAGCATAGCTCGGACAATATAAGGTCTGTGGAGGGGAGATCTAATCGAGCCTTGGAGAGGGTCAGGGAGGGCTTTGAGGAAGTGATGCTTAAGCTGAACCCTGAGAGTGGAGTAGGAGTTAGTGAAGCAGAAGTGCAGTCAAGGTGGAGGAGAGTGTTCTAGATGCTTGTCACTCAGAGTGAGGCCAAGAGACCAGCTGCACCTGCCTCATTTGGGAGCTCCTTAGAAATGCAGACTCTCAGGCCTCACTGCAGACCACTGAATGTGGATCTGCATTTTACGAACATTCCCTAGTGATTCACGTGCACATTACAGCTCCAGAAGCACTGCGGTAGGCTCCGTCCTCCCTGAGGCAGGAGAGACGTTTATTCTCGAGGAACAAGGATGGCTAGAGCGCTCACAGTTAGGGACAAGGAGGCAGACCCGTGGAAGTTTTGCTCAAGGTTTTGGGCTTTATCCTAACTAGGGGCATCGAAGTCATTGAAGATTTTAGTCAGAGGAGTAAGGTGACAGGACTTTTGCAAAGTCACCCTGGCTCGTATGGAGGATGTGTGGGACGGAACGGAGTGGAAGTGGGGTGAGTTGGGAGGCCACTGCAGGAGTCCAGTGGGAGAGGACTGACTCTGAAGGGCCTGCGGCCACCTGGAAGTGGTCAGATCTCAGAGATCTCCCAGGAGGTGGATTGGTGAGATACGAGGATTTGGGGAGAGGTAGGAAGCAAGAATGGTCCCAGGTTTGGATCAACCGGATAAACGATAGAGCCATTATCTGAGAGGGGGTGACCCAGGAGGGAGGATGAGGATTTAAGTTCTAAGTGCTGAGTTGGACATGCTTGAGACACCAATGGGGGTGTCATTGAGCTGCTGGGTATTTGGGGGCCAGGCTCAGAAGAAGGGTGTGACTGGAGATAAAAATCTGGAGTCATTTTTGTAGAGATGGGAATTGAAGCTGGGGATGGAGGGGTGGGTGGGTTGGTGAACTCTCCAGGGAGAGGATGGAGTGAGAAGATGGGAGATTCTGGGGGTGGCCTCCCCAAGGAAAGGCTGGTGTGGATGAGGCTGGGGACATGGTGAGAGGGATGGGCAGATGTGTCAACTACGGTGGAGAGGCCGAGTACCATGTGGAGCTCATGGTGGCCTCTGGGGTTAGTGTCCTGGTGGCTACTTAAAGCTACGATGCGGGCTTCCCTGATGGCACAGTGGTTGAGAGTCTGCCTGCTGATGCAGGGGATGTGGGTTCGTGCCCTGGTCCGGGAAGATCCCACATGCCGCGGAGCGGCTGGGCCCGTGAGCCATGGCCGCTGAGCCTGTGCGTCCGGAGCCTGTGCTCCGCAACGGGAGAGGCCACAACAGTGAGAGGCCCGTGTACTGCAAAACAAACAAACAAACAAACAAAAACTACGATGCTCATTTACCTCTCCCCAGCCTGCTCAGCACAGAGGGAGCAGCCGTGTCGGGACTGCATTTACCAAGTCATGTTGTTAGCCCAACGCGTCCCTGCGTTGAGTTCAGGGCAGCGACTGCGTCCTGTTCTGTGGGTTCCTAGTTCTGGTAGATGTTTATGGTGTGTTGACTATTCTGGAATCTAGGTTGGAGGAGCAGGCACTTCCCTTCCACTCCTCTGGTTTTGTCTGAATCTCCTATCCCAGCAGACCCTCTTTCTCCAGGTAATACTTTTCTAAATTAAGCCAGAATACAGGGACTTCCCTGGTCGTCTAGTGGTTAATCTCCGCGCTTCCACTGCAGGGGCCACAGGTTCGATTCCTGGTCGGGGAAGTTCGCATGCTGCACGGTGCAGCCAAAAAAAAAAAAAAAAAGCCTGAATACATGTGTTCTTCAAGATGTGGACTGAAGCCCCCTCCTTCCCTATCCGTTTCACCTGTGGAGTCACCTGTGCAGGTCTGGGCTCCTGCCTGCGATGTCCTCTCCAGGGTGGGATTAGGCCTCTGCTTTGCTGATACCTCCCAACTTCCCCAGGTTATTACTGCACGTCGAGGTCTGAGACACTGAGGGTGGAGGCTGGAATCTCTCCAGGGTCACTGGCCCTGGAGCTCCATCAGCACCCCCACCCTCCCAGCATCTGGGCAGTGGAGGAGGGTCTCACTTGGTTCCCTTGGCAGTGCAGGCTTGGGTTAGGGGTGGCAGTGAAACCCCTTTGGTATTGATTAGCTTGGGAGTAACAAAATGTCAGGGATGGGTGATCCATTTCCCTTTTTTAAAAAATTAATTAATTAATTAATTAAATTAATAGTGTGTTGGGTCTTCGTTTCTGTGCGAGGGTTTTCTCTAGTTGTGGCAAGCGGGGGCCACTCTTCATCGCGGTGCACGGGCCTCTCACTGTCGCGGCCTCTCTTATTGCGGAGCACAGGCTCCAGACGCTCAGGCTCAGTAATTGTGGCTCACGGGCCCAGTTGCTCCGCGGCACGTGGGATCTTCCTAGACCAGGGCTCGAACCCGTATCCCCTGCATTGGCAGGCAGATTCTCAACCACTGTGCCACCAGGGAAGCCCGATCCATTTCCTTTTTAGGGAAGCTGGAGGCCCGGAGGTGGGAAATGACTTGGCCAAGGTCCCATTGAAGATAGCTGTGTTCCTCCTGTAGTCATAGAGTAAATTTAGTTCTAAGACCCAAACCATTTTTGATAAGATGCTCTCATCCCACCCCACACACCAGGGACAACCTCCTCTAGTTACTTCCCCCATTGGGAAGGGACTGCTGGAGCAGAAGCTGGCCTCCAGCCCGAGAAGCACCCCCCGCCCCCCAGGCCCCTGCCCTCTACTGGCACGCCTGCTGCAACTGGTCCTTTACGCCCCCTTCTCCACCTCATTGCTTGTGGTTTTCAAAGGAATTTTTTTTTTTTTCTCGCTAATATGAAACTGAGAAAAAGCCACCAAAGAGACGCTGAGCAGATGGGCAGAATGAGAGCCCAGTTCCCGACCAGAATTCAAGCTGTGGATGGCGCAGGGTGGGCTGGGAGAGGGGCTTGGGGCTGTCTCCCTGGGAATGCTGTGGATTGTTTCCAAGCCCACATCTTTTATGATCTGGTTTTCATGCCCAAACGGATCACCAGGCACCAAGGAGAGCGGGTGTGTGCCCAGCATTGCGCTAGGCCCCGTGTGGTCCAACTGAGGCCGCCGTCCTCGTCCCTCAAAGAACCTGCTGTCTTCGGGGGGCCTTAACTGAGCAGGAGAAACCATATGGCTGAGCATGCGACAAGCTGCAGTGTGTCATGTGGCTTCTCAGTGGCAGGGAGAGGAGTGAGGATGGCTTCATGGGGAGGTGTGGGGGGGAGTTGGAAGGGACCCTAATGGCAAGCACAGGGGTTGAGCGACCCCCTGGGACCAACCATACAACAGCCTTTTGGGCTTGAAGGGGTTGGGATTGACCCTCCTGATTCTTTTCCAGCTCACAGTAAGTGCACGGGGCGTTCTATCGAAGGTGGTGATGCTGGGACTTGGTGTGTCCTTGATCTGAATTGTCACACTCGTCTCTGGAGCCCCACCAGGCCTGGGCTGGCCCGGTCGGCTGGGAGGTGACCCTTTCTCAGCCTTCTCCATCCCGCTTTGTGCCAGTCTGAGGGCAGCCTCCTCCACCCCAGACCTCCTCCTTTCCCGAAGAGAACAAGGAGGGCTGGGGTGCCCGCTGTGGGGGGAGCAGAAAGTCTCATGCCTGTACTTTGCCCCCCTGGTACTTTGCTCTCCATCACTCACCGATGCCCTCGAAACCCTCAGTGATGGGTCAGGCACGTGCAAAGTCCCCACACGTTGGGGAAGACAGAGGAGGTCAGAGGTGCCTTCTCTGCACTCCCTTCATTCCCTTTGTGCAGAGCTGTGCTGGGTCTCGGCCTCCTGCCCTCCCAGGCTCCCGAACTGTCCACCGGCCACTTTCTGGCCTGGGTGGGGAGGTGCTGGGGTTTCCTTTCCAGCTTGTAGCACTGCCCCAGGCCCGATGCCATCTCTTACTTTCCCTCTGGTTCCTGCCCCCTGTCTTCTGTTCTCACTGGGAAAAGAGACCACCCACCTGCCTCTGTCAGGGTTGAGTGAGGGGGTGTCAGCCCCCGTCACACCTACCAAGTTTGTATGGACGAGGTGAGGAGGCATTTGTGGGAAGGATGTTGGGGCCCCTCTTGGGCGGAGGCAAGAAGGGCTCAAGGACACCAGCAGGGGCTTTGCTTTCCCCTCTTCAAGAAAGCTCTGCAGTGGGGGCATGACAGTCGGGACAAGCGTTTGTTGCGGCCCATGACCACCGCTGCAGGAGGTTCAGCTGGCTTTCTTCTTGGCGTCCTAGGAGAGCTGTCTCTGGTCCCCACACAGACCCAATTTATGTCGCTGGTCCAGATGCTGTCTCCTCAGGAACCACTTCCCAGGAGGCCTCTGATTTCATACAGGCCAGTGGACAGGGGAGCCCAAGGGCAGTGCAGATGCGAGGGGAGCTTAACCTGGCTCTGCATCTGTCGGGGGGCACCTTGGAGGCTTAGAGAGCCGGGAGATGTCTGTGTGTGCACCACCTGTATGAACCCACCCCTCACGTGTGCACATGTGTATATCGTACCTGATTTTGTTCATTGTTTTTTTTTTCTTTTTGCTGTACGTGGGCCTCTCACTGTTGTGGCCTCTCCCGTTGCGGAGCACGGGCTCCGGACACGCAGCCTCAGCGGCCATGGCTCACGGGCCCAGCCGCTCCGCGGCATGTGGGATCTTCCCGGACCGGGGCACGAACCCATGTCCCCTGCATCTGTTCATTGTTTTAAGGCCAACTAGCCTACACTTCTTGCAAATTACTTTAGGTGTAACCGGATTTTTAAAAATTTACATACATTGAAATGCATAAATCTTAACTGTACTTTTATTAATGGATACACCCATGGGACCCATACTCTGATTCAGATAGAGGACCCTTCTCTTCCCCCAGAATGTTCCACTATGTCGCTTCCTAGTCAATCCCAACCCCCACCCCTCGGGAAGCAACCAGTATTCTGATTTTTTTTTTTTTCCACTGTAAATTAGTTTTGCCTGTTCTAGAACTGAATTTAAAAGGAGTCACGGGGACTTCCCTGGTGGTCCAGTGGTTAAGACTCTGCTTCCAGTGAGGGAGGCACAAGTTTGATGATCCCTGGTCAGGGAACTAGATAAAAATAAATAAATAAAAGGAATTACATAGTCTGTACTTGTTTGTGTCCAGCTCAGCATAATATCTGTGAGATTCACCCATGATGTAGAGTGTATCAGTAGTTTATTCCTTTTTATCCCCACTGTATGAATACAGCACAGTTTGTTTATTTTCCTGTTGAGCGACATTTGGGTTGTTTCCAGTTTTGAGCTATAATGAATAACCAAATGCTCTGAATATTCTGGTATAAGTTTTGTTTTGTTTTGGACTTGTGTTTTCATTTCTCTTAGGTAAATACCTAGAGGGAAATGGCTGGGTCAAAGGGGAGGTGAATGTTTAACTTTATATGAAACCGCCAAACTTTTAGCCAGGTGGTTGTACCATTTTATGTCCCTACCAGCAGTGTTATGAGAGCTCTGACTGCTTCACATCCTTGTCAACATTTGCCATTGTCAGTCTATTTAATTTTAGCCACTTGAGTGGGTGTGTAGGGAGGGATATTTCATTGTGGCTTTAATTTGCATTTGTCTGATGACTAAAGACGTTAAACACTTTCTCATATGCTTGTGGACCATTCTTACAGTTCCTTTGCCCCTCCTCCCCCTTTAAAATTGGGTTGTTTGTCTCTCTGTAGGCATTCTTTACATATTCTAGATACAAGCTCATTCCTTGTCTTAACAGCGTCTTTGATGAACAGAAGTTTTAATTTTGATGATGTCCAATTTATGGACTTTTTTTTCATTTTGTGTCTGTAGCTTTCTTTTTTTTTCTTTTCTTTTTTTTGCGGTATGCGGGCCTCTCACTGTTGTGGCCTCTCCCGTTGCGGAGCACAGGCTCCGGACGTGCAGGCTCAGCGGCCATTGCTCACGGGCCCAGCCGCTCCGCAGCATGTGGGATCTTCCCAGACTGGGGCACGAACCCGCGTCCCCTGCATCGGCAGGCGGACTCTCAACCACTGCGCCACCAGGGAAGCCCTGTAGCTTTCTTTGCTTATTCCATATCACAAAGATTTTCTTCCATATTTTCTTGTAGAAGCTGTCTAGTTTGAGCTATAGATCTTAGATCCATCTCAATTTAATTTAATTGTGTGGCATGATATAGGCATTGTTGGGCAGCAAGCCTTATACTGGCCCAGCCTCGAGAAGAAAGAGCCTGGAGTCAGTGACAGAGACATCGATGGTTTAATGGACAGGGGATCTTACATGTCTGAAGCAAGGTCCTGGAGTGACACCCCACTGTGTGAGGCAGACGAGGGCAGGACAAGGCAGCAGTCTTCACTACTGGAGGGGAGTGGGAGGATACCCGTTATAGGGGGAATTGACTTGACATCAGGTTGGCTTATTGGTTACCAGGGAAACCAGCAGAGGAGCACATCCTTCACCGCCCCTTTGCCCCTTTGATACGCTATCATGGTGGAGGTGTTCTGATCTAAAGAATAGAACTAGCTGGGTTGGGGGGGCAAGTATGTAGGCATTTACTGATTAGGCTCTATGACTAAGAGGGAAAGTCTGTCAGGTGAGTAGGGTGTAGGTGAGGCAGGGACTGGTTGAGCAGGGGTATGTATAGTGAGCAAGAGAATAGCCATCTTGAGTGGCCTGATGGTACCGGTATCTAGGTCCATTTATTCCCATATGGATATCCAGTCATTGAAAAGACTTAGGGTTGCTTTGGTACCTTAGTCAAAAATCCGCTGGCTATATACATGCACCCATGCACATGTATGGTTGTCTCTGTAAGCCGTGATGTTTCTCTAGATCAGGGCTAGCAAATGTGTGACACTTGTGCCTTCCCACCAGCCTTCTGCCCCCATGGCAGATGTTAGTAATGATCATGGCACCCTTGCCCATGAGTTTAGATGTGGATTCAGAATCCTCTCCAACAAAGCCCTGCAGGTAACCACCGCCAGTCATTTGGAGCTGACACTTGAGATGAATTGCTTCTGGCATCTCTGATTGAACTTGGCGGAAGAGGTTAAGTTGTTTGCTCGATGTCCCACAGCTGGTGAGGGCAGGGCCAGGATTTGGACTCAGGTCTGTCTGTGTGGCTCGGAAGCCTGTGCTGTCTTAACCACACTCCAGACTGCTTTCCGTGAGTCCTGTGAGCATGTTACTTAATCTCCCCGACCTCCAGTTTCTTCCCCTGTCGAATGAGGACAGTGGCCACCGGAGAAGCGGGTGTGAGGAGTAACGAGGGAAACCGTGACGCAGCTAGTGGGGTGCTTAACACATAGTGGGGGCTCAGTAAGTGGTTGTGATAATAATGATGATCATTATGATGGTGATGATGGTGATGATGGTGATGATGATGGTGGTGGTGTTGATGGTGATGATGATGGTGGTGGTGTTGGTGGTGATGATGTTGATGATGATGTAGTTCTTGCCCTTGAGAAACATACAGAGGGCTTCTCTCTAGGGAACTGGAAGCCACCAGCACATGAGAGTCCTTTGCCTGTTCCCATGGAGCCTTCTGAACTGGAGGCCCCAGGGGGTGCCCTGCCTCCTAGAAATTGCTAATGGAGCCCAAACCTCAGGCTTTGGCCTAGGCATCCAGTTCACTAGGGCCTTATTCCTTCTCTCCTTTGTTTCAGGGGAACAGGCCAGCTGGGCTTCTAGAATGGTCTCTCTGGGAACCCTACCTCTCTCCTTTGATTCTCCAGCCCATCTCCCTTTCCCTCTGACAGGCCACATGGTCTCCCCCATCAGGGAGGTTAATCCAGTTCCTTTGACCTGGACCCAGATCCCTTTGAGGTTCTTCCTCAAAAAGGTGACACATGTGGAGTAGTAGTTAAGAACACAGTTTCTGAAGCCAGCTTGCCTGGTGTAAGGCTTTGCCACTTCCTAGCTGTGTACCGTCTCTGGGACTCAGTTCCCTCATTTGTAGAGTAGGGATATGAGAGTACCTGCCGCGTGTGGTTGTAATGGGGATTGAGATGATGTACGTTTATCACCTAGAGGCACGTGGCGTGTGCTGCAGAACTGTTAGTACTTATTATTCCTCCAGAGAACAGCAGTGCTCGGAGGCAAAGTCTGGAAGGAAGTACACTGATTTTTCTGTTGCTAATATAGTTAATATAGTTATAGCTAATATAGCTAATATAGTTCCTCCTCAGGACTCCCTGATGCCCTGTCTGGTACCCAGGACTGAGGTGCCTCTCCATAACCAATGAACAAAAACTGAAATTGCATTTTGTGTGATTGGCCCCACCTGAGCCCTGTGTATCAGACCCAAAACCCTGCCTGATAAGTATGGATGACAGTAAGGGTATTGGAAAAAGGCCAAAACCAAAGATCCTGCCCCAAAACTCAGATGGACCTGGGGGAGGGGTCTTTAGGGAGGAAGCATCCCTCTGGGTCATGTTCCCATCGCTTGAAGTCAGGCTGCTCTGAGCTAATCAGTGTTCACAGACCAGGTGGTCCCCACGGTGATAGGGAGAAACTGTAAGGCCAGTGTCCTCATGAAGGGTTTTGGAATTGGACTGCGTGGAGATCTGGATAATTCAAGGCCATGGAGAGTCCCGGGGTTGGCCTTGGAATGCATTTTATAATCTGTTTGTCCCCAGCAGAAGGTTCCTTCCTAATTCCTTTTGCCTGCGGCTAGTATTGAAACGAGTCTATGTTTCTAGACAGATACTGACCTTGTGCCCTGATAGAGGCACTTGGCATTCAGGGCATCTCCTTGGGGATGCTTTGCATGCTGCTGTAGCCCTAGTCATGCCACCTGCCTTTGAAGGCCTGGCAGCTGTCCTACCCCATAACGTAGCCTCTAGTTTACAACATCCCTGCTTGTTTTAGGTCCTGCCTTCCCTGATGGACAATCCTGGGTCTGGCACACAGAGCCCGGGCCTGGCCCTGGGCCTTAGTAACAACTGTGTGACATTGTGCAGTTCGGTCATCTCCTAGGAACCTCAGTTCCTTCATTTGTGGGACTAAGCCCACCCTGTAGGCTTGCTGTGAGGATTACAGGAGGAAGTGGGTGGGCAAAGGCTTCATACCAATATAACACCACACAGGTGTTATATTGGTATGTGATGGATACTCGTGGTTTTTATCATGGGCAGTGAGCTAAATACTTGTGTGGTGGTTTCACTGATTATCCCAGTCCTCTTCTGGCTGCCATAGACACTTCTGTACTGAGACCGGCTCAGGAGTGGGGTCCTGCCAGATTCCATGCCCCGCCTCGCATCCCCACCCCATGCATGCCTGGGGGTCATGTCATTGACCTGACACTCAAGCCCAGTGTGTCTGGTACTTTGTGGGACAGTGGACAGTGGGTTTTGTGTTTGTTCCTGGAGGGAGTCACCCCTGCAGTATGAGTCCCGTAGGTACCTCCTGTGTGTCCCCCTCCTGTTGGCTTTTTTCCCCTGGACCCGTAGTAGATTCCCTGTTCTTGGATGAGTGTGGAGATGGTGTTTCAGGCCTTAGGGTGTGTATTCATTTCCTGGGGCCAGTGTAACAAATTACCACAAACTTCGTGGCTTAAGACAACAGAAATTTATTCTCTCACAGTTCTGGAGGCTAGAAGTCTGAAATCAAGGTGTCGGCAGGGCTGAGCTTCCTCCAGAGGCACTAGAGGAGGCAGATCCTTGCTTGCTTCTTCCTGTAGGCGTGTAGGTGGCTATAGGCATTCCTTTGGTTTGGGGCTGCATGATTCCACTCTCTGCCTCCGTCTTCACATGGCTTTCTCGTCTCCCTGGGTCTGTGGGTCTCTTATAAGGACTTAGGACCCACCTGGATCCACCTGGCTCTCATCTCAAGATTCTTAATTGTACCTGCAAAGACCGTTTTTCCAAATCAGGTCACATTCACGGATTCTTGGGTGGACATATCTTTTTTGGGGGGCATCATTTAACCCACTATAGACTGTGAGCAGCCCTCTTTCAGGAGCCCCCAATGGGAGCCTGGTGAGGCCCAGAAGCTATGCCAGCACCTGCTTAATCTTGTGTAGTTGGAGGTCATTCAGGTGTGACTGCAGGTGTGTGTATGTGTGTGATGGGGCAGGGCGTTGCTGGAGCAGGGCTGGGAGGAGCTGGCCCAATGCAGCCCCAGCTCCATGGCCCGAGGGGACAGGACGTGTTCTCCTATCCTTGTTGTCACAGGGCCTGGTACATAAGGGGCCCAGAACAGGTGCTTCATAAACACTTAGTGGTCGGTGCTTAATACATACTCATAATAGGTGATTTATGAATTCTCATCGATTGATCCAGCCTTGAGAATGTGGCATTGAGCTAAAAAAGCCCAGTATTTTCTTGGAGAATTTTTTTTTAAAAAATAAATTTATTTATTTATTTATTTATGGCTGTGTTGGATCTTTGTTGCTGCACGCAGGCTTTCTCTAGTTGTGGCGAGCGGGGGCTACTCTTCGTTGCAGTGTGCGGGCTTCTCATTGCGGTGGCTTCTTGTTGCGGAGCACGGGCTCTAGGCACGCGGGCTTCAGTAGTTGTGGCACGTGGGCTTCAGTAGTTGTGGCACGCAGTCTCAGTAGTTGTGGCTCGCAGACTCTAGAGCACAGGCTCAGTAGTTGTGGTGCATGGCCTTAGTTGCTCCAGGGCATGTGGGATCTTCCTGGACCAGGGCTCGAACCCATGTCCCCTGCATTGGCAGGCGGATTCTTAACCACTGCACCACCAGGGAAGTCCCATCTTGGAGAATTTTTATAAGATTTTTTTTTTTTGCAAGTGAACAGCAACCCCTCACCCCACACCCTATTTTAAATAAAGTGATACATGCTTCTTATAAAAAAGTGTAAGCAATTGTAAAGTATAAAGTAAAAAAATCCAAAACAGAACTCTAGTAATAATCCCCCCATCCAGCCATATTCATCACTGCCATTTGCTAAGCCTCCAGACATCTCGGCATCATGCACACAGACAGAGGCATAAATAAATGGGATCTGACTTACTTCACTCTGTATGACATACTCTAGGTCCATCCACCTCACTACAAATAACTCATTTCGTTTCTTTTTATGGCTGAGTAATATTCCATTGTATATATGTGCCACATCTTCTTTATCCATTCATCTGTCGATGGACACTTATGTTGCTTCCATGTCCTGGCTATTGTAAATAGAGCTGCAATGAGCATTGTGGTACATGACTCTTTGAATTCTGGTTTTCTCAAGGTATATGCCCAGTAGTGGGATTGCTGGGTCATATGGTAGTTCTATTTTTAGTTTTTTAAGGAACCTCCATACTGTTCTCCATAGTGTCTGTATCAATTTACATTCCCACCAACCATGCAAGAGGGTTCCCATTTCTCCACACCCTCTCAAAGTGAGAGAGTGGCATGGACATATATACACTACCAAATGTAAAATCGATAGCTAGTGGGAAGCAGCCACATAGCACAGGGAAATCAGCTTGGTGCTTTGTGATCACCTAGAGGGGTGGGATAGGGAGGGTGGGAGGGAGAGAGATGCAAGAGGAAAGAGATATGGGGATATATGTATATGTATAGCTGATTCACTTTGTTATAAAGCGGAAACTAACACAGCATTGTAAAGCAATTATACTCCAATAAAGATGTTAAAAAAAGAAATTGCAAAAATAAATAATAAATAAATGGGATTGTACCATTTGTGCTCATTTGTAATAAAAAAGAGTTAAATTCGATTTTATTTGCATTTAACCAGTGAAGAGAAAACCAGGTGGCTCAGAAGGAGTCACTGACGTTTAGATAAATGTTTCTGCTCCAGAAGAGATAGTAACCACTGTAAGAGTCCTCTAAAGATGAGGTAAATTATTCTATTAAATTATTTTATTAAAAAAATACGGACAAATTTTTGGGGTTTTTTTTTGTCTGTGTTGAGTCTTTGTTGCTGCGCGTGGGCTTTCTCTAGTTGTGGCGAGCGGGGGCTACTCTTCGTTGCGGTGCGCGGGCTTCTCATTGCGGTGGCTTCTCTTGTTGCGGAGCATGGGCTCTAGGCGCGTGGGCTTCAGTAGTTGTGGCATGCAGGCTCAGTAGTTGTGGCTCGCAAGCTCTAGAGCACAGGCTCAGTAGTGGTGGTACATGGGCTTAGTTGCTCCACGGCCATGTGGGATCTTCCCGGACCAGGGCTTGAACCTGTGTCCCCTGCATTGGCAGGTGGATTCTCAACCACTGTGCCACCAGGGAAGTCCCCAAACAAATCTTTGAGGGTGGTGACATTAATTTTTTTTAAATAAATTATTTCCACTTTATACATAGTGTTTGGCTCCCTTCTTTGGGATACGAGAACCAGGTGATTTTGGAGGAGCGGTAGTGCAGTCTGTGAACGGCGTGGCTCACTCCTTCTGAGGGGAACAGCCATGCCCTTACCAGTAGCCTGGGCTGCCAGGGTCTGCATCTCCAGGTATGTGGAGAGGTGGAGGGAGCCTTTCAAGAGCTCCAGCCCAGGTCCACGTGGAAATTAAGCAGAACCTGTTGCGGGAGTGAATTGGGTTTGCTAGCAAATGACACGGCTGAGCTGATTTGATTTGGCAGCAGGACCGAGAAGCTTCTGAAATGTCAGATGTTAATTTGATGGCTGGTTGTCTCTAAATGGGAAGCCAGGGGTGAGATGTGGGTGGCCTGGTGGCGTCATCTGCTGTGGAAGGGGGAAAGAGGAGGGACTGGGGAGAGGGGAAATAGGAGGGGGGAGGGGAGGGAAGAGGAGAGGGAAGGAGGGAAAGCAGGTGGGAAAAGGCAGGAAGCGGATGAAGGAGGTCAGGTGGATGGGCTGGGCTTGCTTCTTTGAGGATCACTAGCTGGTAGGCCTGGGCCCAGTTTGCCCTCAGATATGCTTTGTTTGACCAACATGATATTGAAAAATTGATTTCCATACCATTGGGAGGGATGTGCTCTCTCCAACTATTTTGCCTTATATCCTGCCTGTGCCTAAGGGCATCCAGGTTTAGGACCTTTTCCAGATGCTCTGCTACTGTTTCTAGAGTGTTCCCTTCCCAGGGACTCACCCTGGTGGGTGGCCTGGGCTCAGAGGAGACCAGCATTGCATCTCGCCCCAGAGATGATGATTCTGAAAATCCACTGGATCCCTGGTGGCTCCCAGCATCACTGCCTTGTGGATGTTCAGTTGGGTTTCAGGACAGCATTTGAGGGTCCCTTTGGGGTGGTTATTCCGTGGTCGGGAGAGCCAGGCTGTGGGATGTAGGAGACAGGAGCTATTCCTTGTGTAGCTCCGCCTCCTCATGCTTGATGGCCCTTTGTTGAACTGGGAAGGTGTGATGTCCACCCTTTGAGGGTATGATGGCTGCGAGGAGGCAAAGCCCCAGAAACCATCTCTGAGAGTGACCCAAGAAGGAACATGACCTCCACTGAGTGGTCTGGTGGTCCCTGCTTGGATGTGGAAGCGAGGGTGGCCTGGGTATGCTCAGAAAAGCAGAAAATCCTTGGATGATCCTCTCCCTGTCACTTCCCCATGAGGTGATATGTCTTGGGGTCTGGGGTCGGGGGAGAGTGGGTCCCTCAAACATTAGAATAGTGAAGGAGAAAGTAGGTCAGGAACGATGGTGAGATCTGAAGAGCAGGAAGGTGGGTCTTCAAAGCCTGGGAGGATTCAGTAAGTGTCAGGGATGGGCCTTGTCACCCCAACAGCAAAGCTGAGCCACAGATCCAGAGCCTGGGGGTACCTGAGGTTAGTGCTGGCAGCGGAGGTGGGAACCTTGAAACCCAGGCCTCCCAGGTCATCGGTCCAGCCTGAGTTGTCATGGACAGGCAGGGGCCCAGGTCCTGCTGGCATGGCATGGTCCTCTGCCATCTCTTGGGCAGCCTTTCTCCTTGCTTATGGGTCCCAGGCCCAGTGAAGGTCAGGAGTCCACACCTGGTTTCCTGAAGATCAGCAAAGAGCTTCAAGGCAGTTATCAAAATATCAAAATAACGTTCATCCCAGAGTGTGAATATGTGTCACAGAACATTTCAGTTTGGCAGAGCAGGGGCGTGGTGCTGGAGTGTCAGAGTTCCTTCCTGCCCATGGTGATATTGGACTTATATCTGTTGAGAGGTCTGTTTTAGTGTCTTATGGCTGCTGAAACATGATGACAAACGTAGTAGCTTAAGATAACACAAATTTATCATCTTAGAGTTCTGGAGGTCAGAAGTCTGAAATGGGTCTCATTGGGCTAAAATCGAGGTGTCCATGGGGACACATTCCTTCTGGAGGCTCTAGGAGAGCATTTATTTCGTTGCCTTTTCCAGCTTCTAGAAGGCCACCTGTATTCCTTGGCTCCCAGCCCCATTCCACCATCTTCAAAGGCAGCAACATTGATTGGGCCAGGTCCTTCCCACACTGCCATCTCTCTCATTCTCTCTCTCTTCTGCCTCCTTCTATTATAAGGACTCTTTTGTTTATATTGGGCCTACCTGGATAATCCAGGATCCTCCTCTCACCTCAGGGCCAGCTGATCAGCAACCATAATTCCCTCTGTCACCATTAACCTCACATATTCACAGGTTCTGAGGATTAAGGACAAGAACATCTTTTGTACGTGGGTGTTATTCAGCTATGACTAGCTCAGGCCACCTTCATGGTTCAGTAGGAGAGGCTGGGTCTTGTTAGACCTGGGTTCCTTATCCATAAAATGGGGGAGATTTTTTAACCCCTAGTGGAAACCCTAGAGGCCCAGCACACAGTAGGTCTTCCATCTGTGGGATTCTATGATTCTATGACTGATACTTTGCTTGCCTGATTTCATTGCTTTGTGAGCCCATGACTGATTATATGATTTCAAATGTCCTCGCCTGACCATGGGGTTTGAAGGGTAGGCATGTCACATGTCCCTAAGCTTTTCCACGGAGAAAAGAAGGTCACACAGTGCTCACATCGTCAATCTAGAGCTGAGATGTGACCTTGATTTTGTTACCTTCAGTCAGCAACTTGCCGATCTCCCATCCAGGTGGAAAGATAACCCCTCACGGAGGAAAAAAATGACACACGTGAGCTTCCAGCCCTGATTTGGCGTTGTCCAGTCTTCCCTTGGAAGGAGGTGCCATGGCCTGTCTCCATTCATACGTGTTTTTTTTTTTTTTTTTCATACGTGTTTATCTTCCTCCCATCTAGCCTGAATCTTTCTTCCTGCAAGTTCAGCCTGCTGGCTCTCAGTTTGGCCAGCAGGGAAACAGCAAAGCTGGCCACCAGGTTGATAATGACACCAAATCCCAGTGATCTGCTTCTAACACATCCTGTTCTAAAGTGTCACCACTTCTGTCGCAGGACCACCCTCTGCTTCTTGCTGTTAGAGTGGACCGTGTGTTGTGGGTGTGAGGTCACCTGGGGGCTGAGGGGGGGAAGGAGTGGGAGGGGAGAGAGGCACTTCATTGTGCGGAGACTAGCCGTGCTTAGATAACCCTCCCCAGGTGACCTGCCTGGCATGGAAAGTCCCCCTCCTGGTCCCCCAGGTCAGATAGTGTTGCCTGGCTACGGGGTAGCCAGCAAGGCTCTGGCAGGGAGAGTAAACAGGCACACACGTTTAAAATTTAATATCCCTGGGAGGGTAAACACCCGAGCAGAGCCTTACAGCGCACCGATAATCTCTAATTCTCCTTGCTCCGTGAGTGTGTGTGTGTGTGTTGGGGGTGAGGCATCACCAAGACCCAGATGGTCTCTTCTGGGAATCGGCCATCAGCTGTTGTGAGGGCTTCCCTGGTGGCGCAGTGGTTGAGACTCCGCCTGCCGATGCGGGGGACATGGGTTCATGCCCCGGTCTGGGAAGATCCCACATGCTGCGGAGCGGCTGGGCCTGTGAGCCGTGGCCGCTGAGGCTGTGCGTCCGGAGCCTGTGCTCCACAACGGGAGAGGCCACAACAGTGAGAGGCCCACGTACCGCAAAAAAAAAAAAAAAAAAAAAAAAAAAAAACGAAGGGGGCTTGAACCTGGGAGGGTGTTGGCAGTGGAGATGGAGAGAAATGGATGGATTAGGATCATGGTGAGGAAGTCGAGATGACAGGAGGTGTGGTGGATTGGACCTAGGAGGTGAGGGAAAGGGAGGAATCTAGATGTCTCATCATCCTCGATGAGACTTGAGCAATGGGTGGGTTTTGGTCCCATTTTTCTGAGGAGGAGCCTGCGGAGAGACAGGTTCAGGATGGAAGATCAGGGACTCTATTTTGGACATGCCAAGTTTGAGATCCCCATGAGACAGCAAAGTGTAAAAATCAAGAATGCATTTGGAGATGTTAATTTGGAGGTCCAAGGAGAGGTCAAGGTTGGAGATATTCATGTAGGGGAAGCAGCATGGAGATGGAATTAAATTCAGGGGAATGGATGGGTACCCTGGGAAGGCAGCAGAGACAGAGATGAGGGAAGGTCCCAGGTTGAGCCTTGAGGGTCTCTACAGAGGAGGAGGAGCCTGCGAGGAGAGCTGAAGGAAACCCCAGCACACTGCAGGGAGGAGGAAGTGGTGCTAAGGGATGATGATGAGGGGGAAGTTCTTCTGGGATTTGCCAACATGGAGGTCACTGGTGACCCTGACAAGAGCAATTTTAGGGGAGCTGCGGGGCCAGATTTATCGACTGATGGAGGCAGGAAGACTCTGTTGCTAAAGGTGTGCAGAATTCCACAGCTGACCAGAGTGGCCAAGCGTAGGAAGACCATGACTCTGTCTGCTCCAGCTGGAGGTGGGGTCTCCCATGTGTACAGTCAGGCTACCCTCCTGGTAGCTAGGACCCCATGACCACCCTGTTCCTCGAAGGCACCAGGCTTCCTTCACAACTTGGCACACAGTTTCCTTGGGTAGAACAGATCCAGACTGCTTGGTGGTTCTAGGAGGGGATGGTCATGAGGGTGAGCGCCCAGCCTGAGCCACGTAGACTCAGCCAAAATCACGAATGCACCTTCCTTCTGCATGGCTTATCCTTTAGGCCTGGGAGAGCAGGGTCATGATTTCACCTCCTGGTGGCCCTTTCAGACTGGTCACTCCCTGGGCTCCAACTCACCCTTCCCTCTGCATAGCCATGTGGCCAAAGGAACTCCCAATTCAGTGTAAACAGGACTGTGTCTTGGGACCAGAGCATGCCACCTGCCCTTTGGGGAGCTGAAAGGAGCCTGGAAGTGTGTCTGGGACTGGAAGAGGCCAGAGCTCTCTTGAGATAGATCTGCTTTGCAATCATCTGTCTCGGCCGCATCCATCCACATAGCAGGGAGCTACCTGGATCTCCACCTGTGGGTCTGGAACTTCCATATGGCTCACCTGGCCCCCTTGTGGCTTATACCATCAACACCAGATGGTAGGCTGGGGGGAACTGGGGAGCAGTGACAAGCCCACCATCTGCCTGCTAAGACATCTGGGCAGACCCAGGGGGTCAGGCTGCCAGGAGCTGGGGCCCCACCACTGTGCCCACTTCCATCCTCCCCACTTGGGTGTCCCTGGAGACCTCCTTAGGGGAGACCAGGCCTGGGTCAGAATGCGTCCCGTGTTCCCAGCCTCACAGGCTCCTCTGCTGTTTCAGTCCTGCCCAGCCTACAGCTTCAGGGGAGGTCTGAAAGGTGACACGAGCTCTCTGAGCCAGGCACCAGCACCACTTCCAAAACGTCTACTGGGAACTTCCCTGGTGGCACAGTGGTTAAGAATCCATCTGCCAATGCAGGGGACATGGGTTCAAGCCCTGCTCCGGGAAGATCCCACATGCCGCAGAGCAGCTAAGCCCGTGTGCCGCAACTACTGAGCCTGTGCTATAGAGCCCGCGAGCCACAACTACTGAACCCTCATGCCTAGAGCCTGTGCTCCACAACAAGAGAAGCCACCGCAATGAGAAGCCCACGCACCGCAACGAAGAGTAGCCCATGCCTGCTGCAACTAGAGAAAGCCCGTGCGCAGCAATGAAGACCCAACCCAGCCAAAACTAAATAAATAAAATAAATAAATTTAAAAAAAAGTGTCTACTGGAAGCACGGATCTCTTTTGGTGGAAAAGGGACGGATTGTGAGAAGCAGACTGAGGTCTCTAACTTCTTACCTCCTTCCCTCTGCGCACCTCCTTTGTTGTCTGTCTGCTTTTGAGGAGGGGACCACTGGACAGGCACATTGCAAACAGCAAGAGATGATAACTGTTTATAGCAGGAGGGCGTGTGCAGCTGGCTATCGGTCCTTGCCTTGGTGGCTCATAAGCCTCCCGAGGACTAGGTGTGTGTGCTTGCGTGAGTGTTTATGTGGGGTGAGTGTGAATGTCTGGGTAGCTCTTTGTTGTACCATCATGCCTTTGGGGGGACTGTTCAGAGGTGGGCACTGGGGGACTCTGCGTTGGTGGGAGTGTGTTCGCCCCCGAATGCTTCCCCAGCCAGGATAGCTCGGCCTGGGACAGGCAGCCCAACGGCCCTACCCCAGACCTTGCGAGGGCCTGCATTTGCCCCAGCACCCCGTTCATTAGCCCCAGCTGGCGAAAGGGGGCAGGGCAGTCATGTTAGTTGACATATGGTTTATGGGGAAGAGAGCTGTTCAGCGTCACAGTCCCCTGCGCTGTGTATGTATAATTAGGCTGTTGGAGCTCGGGGACCCACTGTAAGAATCACTTGGGACCGAAGCATTTATTTAGGTGATCATTAACTAGAAGATGGGGAAGGAAAAGAACGTGCAATTTGCAAACATCCCCTTCCTGCAGGTTAGTCTGAAGTGAAACCCCCTGCAGCCTTCCTCCTGCCATCTCCTGCCATCTGGGGAGGGGCAGGTTGGGGTCCTTTAGGGGCTGCCCAGGGCTGAGGTGGGATGCCTCAGATGGCATCTCCCAGGCACATCCGGGAGCGTGAGCCCCCAAAGTTGCCAGTTTCCCATGACTTCTTTTCTGATACTGCCCTTTGCTCAGCCAAGCACAAAGCATGTATTGATTTATTCAGTTCTCAGCCTGGTCCATCTGATGAGAATCGGCTATGTGCTAGGCAAGGGACTGGCCCCAGCGAAATCCCAGTAACCTATTGTCCTGGGTGGAGGCGAGCACAGATAATTGAAATTCTGACTCAGATAATCTCTAAACGTTGTTTTTACCACTTACTAACAGTTCTGATGCGGGCATGGGGGGTGGGGAGCTTTGTTTTTCTTCATCTTATAATAGAAGTGGTGCATTTGGGACATTTCGTAGGCAGGAGGGTGTTGGGAGCAGCAAACAGCTTGCTGCTGGTGATAGGGCCCCTAGTGGCCTCTCTGGGGTGACAGCTCAGCCCTGATGTAGGGGAAGGGAGAGCAGCTACCTTGCATACTCCATAATGAGTGTGGAAACTGAGGCAGAGAGATGGTAGAGGCCTGTGGAGAAGGTATGTTGGTATATGGTGTATGTCTTGGTATGTGGCACCTCCTACTTTAGAAATGTGTGAGGTTGCGTCCTTGCACTCACTCAGTCTTGCCCAAACTGCCCTAGGGGTGAGCTGGGTAGTGAGAATAGGATGAATGTTTGTTTTGGAGATGAGTCAGCTGAGCCCCGATCACAGCCACGTGACTGGCAGCGTGAGGACACCTCCCCAGCGGTAGCCGGGTATGTTCATGGGTCCTGAGATGACACTAGACTCTGCCAGGAGGACAGGGACACTCCTATGGGTGGGGGCACCTGGAGGGGGAGCCTTGGGCAGCTTCTGGGATCAAGGAAGAGGAGTAGGGTCTGCTGGAGGGCCCCAGGTTCCACATTCATTCTGTGATGGGTTCTCTGTGAATGGCAAACCCAGGAGCTTCTGCAGCTTCTTATCTCTCCCAGGCACACATCAGGGCCAGGATTAGGTGAGGAGGCTAATCGGTCCCAGGGTCCTTAGTGCTTGGTTATTCTATTTTTTTCATTGAAGTGTAGTTGATTTACAATATTGTGTTAGTTTCACGTGTACAGCAAAGTAATTCAGACACACACACATACACACATATTCATATTCTTTGGTTCTTAAAACTTGTTTTGTGGAGGGAGAGGTGGAGAGGTGGTGGCTGGGCTTCTGCTGCCCTTGCTGCAAACCCAGAGTCCAGGCACGCTGGTGGCATGGCTGCAGTTTCTACTCTTGAGCCAGCAGGAAAGTGGGCAGAATTGGGAGGGGAAGGGAGAGGGAGAGGGGAAGGAAGGAAGTGCAGTAATGTGCGAGGATAAGTCGGAAGGACGCTGGCTATGCAGGAACCTTGCCTGGGGAACAAGGACCACCAAGGTGTGATGGAGGGAGAAAACCATGCCTCTGACACTCAGCTAGACACCCACCCACCCATGCCAGTTAGGAGAGACACAGCTGTGGAGCACCAGCCATTGCATTTCAGGGACAAGGGGGCTGGGAGTGAAGCAGAGATTTTTCTGGGAGGCCAACACTGCTCTTTGGTCCTACCTTCTCAGCCTCAGTGTTGCTTTATTTCCTATTCCTCTGGACAGATGCAAGAAGGGGGACCTGGGCCTCTTGCCTGGGCCACAGGTATGGCCACTGGTGAGACCAAAGCCAGACTCACCTCCTCCTCACTTTTCTGCCACCAAGCCTTTGTTGAGGCTGTTGCTGCCCCCAGGGTCCCTAACCCTCCAGTTCACCCTGTTGCAGACCCAGCAAGGTTTATTTCAAATAACCTGATGAGGTTCATAGGCTATTTTTCCAGTCCCCCCACGGTGAGGCTCAGACCTGAAGCTGAGCCCAACTTTGTTGGAAGACTGGAAGTTTCAGGCCACAGACTGGATCAGAAGCAGAAGCTCTGCCAACTGGCACCCCAAAGCCTGGCTTGGAGAACCTCCATGGTGTGCACACCGTGATTCCTTAACCCGTGCTGGGCTGGGATCTAGTGGTTCCAAGGTAGGGACAACTTGGAAGCAGCAATGCCAGTTATTTCCTAGAAGACAGGACTGGGTTGCTCCAAGGCAGCCACACGCTTACAGAGCTTCTTGGAAACACACACAGGGTCTGCTGGTGTCGCTCATAACTGCTGAGGGTGCCCACCGTCTCCTCTTCATGCTGTTTACACTGTAGGTTGGTACAGTGCTTTACAGCTTATAAAGCACTTTCTTGAACTCTCCTGGTTCTCACAGCCACAATGGAAGAGAAGAACTATTTTGCCCACTGTAGAGATGAGAAAATTGAGTCTTAGAGAAATGCAGCCCTCTCCCCTTAGCCAGCTGGTAAGACACAAACCTGAGGCTTGTGATTTCAAGTTAGCATTCTTTCTCCTACCCTGAGAAATAATTACTGAGTACAAATAATTACTGAGTATCTACTACTGTATTTCATCATTGTGAAGACATACTTTTCCCCCCCGTCTCATTTAACATCTCTGAAATCAGGCTGCATTTCACTAGCAATAGTGCTATAGTTTGTAATTGGTGGTGTTTTTGCTTTGTTAGTGGCACATAAAATACTATGTATCTTATGATGGGTGTCATTCAAAATTTGACAAAATGTGGGATGTGTACAACTCTGGGGTGTGCAGACATGGCTTCTGCCTGCCGGGAGTTTTCAGTTAAGGGGAAAGATCAGACAGTCCTAGTAGCCATTCAGATAAAACAGAATATAAGGAGAATTCCCTGGCAGTCCAGTGGTTAGGACTTGGTGCTTCCACTGCTATGGGCCCGGGTTCAATCCCTGATCGGGGAACTAAGATCCTGCAAAACGTGTGGCACGGCTGAAAAAACCAACCAAACAAAAAACCCCAAACAGAATATGATACCCAAGTCTAGTCATGTGCTCTGGGAATTCTGACTGAGGGGTTTCAGAAAGACTTGAGGGAGGATGGGTGGGATTTGAGCATCCTGCTTCATGTGGACCAATCAGCTGCTCTGAACAACATATCCAAGCCCTGTTCGTGTGGTGGTTCAAAGCTTGGATGCTGCAGGATGTCTGTGTTTGCGTCGCTGATGCCACCTATTGACCAGTTATTTAACTCTCAGCCCCAGTTTTCACGCCTGAGAATGGGGATGGTCATAGTGACTGCCTCGTGGGTGCTCGTGGGGATTAGATAAGAGGATGCATGTAAAGTACTTTGTCAAGGTCCTGGCACCCATAGTGAGAGTTCAGTCAACGTCACCTGCTCCCGTCACAAAATTAATCCCATAAATCCAACAGATTTAGAGCCAGCTGACATTTGTTGATCAACTGTTGTCCCTGTGTTAGGTGCATTCACATTTGTCATCTCACTTCATTGTCAACAGGAGGGTGGGGGTCATTATTCCAACTTTACAAATGATGAGAATGGGGCCCGAGGTCACAGCTGGCCAGAGGCTGGGCTGGGATTTGGATGCTGGTCTGTCTGATTCCCAGTCTGGTGCTCTTTTTACCAGACCACAGCTGCTGGTGAAAAATTACAGGCAGGGAAGGAAACCCTGCTGATCCCAGTGGCCTTGCTGCAGGCAAGGTTTTTTATAATCAAATTACTGTTGGGCATTCTTAACTGTGGGTTTTCTGGTGTTGAAGGAAGAGAGGTCTCATTCAGAGGTTTGGAGGCTAATTTGACAGAGGGGAAATGTGTTCAGACCTTAATCTCTCCTTCCCGTCTCCCAGTGGTCAGTGGGCACTTTTGCCCCCACCAGAGCGGCTGTTGGTCTCTCTGGCCCTCGTTCCTTCTTCTGTGCTTGCCTGTCCTGGCGTGTGCACTCCCCTACCCCTCGCCCACCCTGGAGAGGCCACCAGTGTGGGGTCATGCTACCACTGCTGCTCATGACCCTGCCAAGGGCTGTGGGCCTCCTCGCCTGGAGTCTCCTTCCTACCCCCTGAGTTTAGCACAAACACGTACCTTCTCTCCCTCCCTGTCCCCCCTCTTCCTCTCCATTTTTCTCCACCGCATCCCCTCTTTCACCTAGAACACTTGGCTCTGCTACTAACAGGCTGTGTGACCTGAAGCAGGTCAATTGCCATCTCTGAGCTTCATTTCTCACCTCCTCTCCACCTGGATTATCATAAGGGTCAGGTGGGAGGTAGTGGGAATGAATCCTGGGCCTGGATATTGACTCCTGCTCTACCACTGTGTGTCCTGAGATGCAGGACTTAATTTTCTTGTACCTCCACGGCCTTATCTGCAAAATAGGGAGAGTAGCCCCTTTCAGAAGGTCCCTCCCTTGCAGCACAGCCATTGCCCACTCCTCTTTGGGTCCATACAGGCGTTGGCATTCCCGTTACTGTTCCTATTTTATTGAGTTCTAATTATTTACTTCTGAGATTGTCTTAGTCTTTAGATGGAAGTCAGTTCCTTTATTCAGTCCTTCATTCAGCAAGTATTTATTGAACACCTACGTGCCAGGTGCTGAGGTTAACAGACGAAGTGGGGGAAACAGACAATTAAATGAGAATTTATAATGCAGAGAGATAAGTGACTCGATAGGGTATAAGCAGGATACTATGGGAGTACTACCTGGGGGAGGGGTGGATGCCAGGAAGGCTTCCTGGAGGAGGTGACCTCCAAGCTAAGGCCTAAAGGACAAGCAGGAGTCAACCAAGTAAAGGGGAGTAGGTAGGAGGAGAGGGACTGAGGCTGATCTTCCCAGGGTCCCCAGCCCCGAGCCAGTGCCTGGCCCAGAGGGAATCAGTATGTTAGTTGCCTATCTCTCTTCTTCCTCGCCGCCTCTGGATGTGTTCCTATGCAGAGGCAGGGGCTTGGACCACAAGGCTTCCTGGACCCTGGTGTGCTGTGGCCAAGGGCCTTGCAGAAGTATTCTGGATGTGGCATGTCCTGGAGAGCTTGGCTGCAGGGGTGGGGTTGGGGGAGCCCTGGTATTGACTGATTGGCCCAGAGCAGGAATGCAGATGACCCAGAAGTAGGTGTGGGAGGGAGCAGGGAGGATACTGAGGATGCAGGAGCCTTATCCAGGGTTCCTTTCTCCCGGGGAAGGAGAGAAGGGCTCGTTAGGGACAGCCCAGTGGGACCCCTTTTGGGGCAGGGAGGCTGGTGAGCTTGATCACATCCCTTCTACTAACATGATCTTTTATATCAGAATTGTAAGAGCTGGAATGGACATTGCCAGCCTTCTCTGTAGCCAGGGTTTCCTCTAGCACGTGACTCCTCCAAATGTGTGAGATGGCTCAGTTCACATCCTAGAACCCTGTCCCCTTCCCCCCTTCCCTGACCTTCATTGTCACTTGAAGCCCCCAGGGATGGACTCATGCCAAGACCTTCTTTGACCTCGATTGAGCTGTGCCCTCCCCCAGTCCCTGGGGACATTTCCTGGCCTCTCTGATCTCCCACTGATGCTGTTGTGGTTTCTGGGGCTCAAACAAGTGCGGGATGGGGCTGCGCTGGACAGAGGGGGTGGGCTGTGTGTCTGGCGGCAGGCTGGGCTGGAGGAGGGAAAGCAGAGACAAGATCGGCTTCCTGGGTTTGGCTGAGCAGGTGGTGGGGTACTTTTCACACTGTCTTGGGGGCCGGGGCATGAAGAGTGAGTATGGAACCTGCACTGGGATGAAGGAATGAAGTTCATCATAGTTGCCACTTACTGAGGATATTTGTGCCCCACCCTCCCTGAACATATTATATACACCATACCTTATCCTACAGCCACTGTGCAGAGTGGGTCAGATTTTTCCATTTTACAGATGTGGAAACTAAGGCTCAGAGGCTGAGTAACCAGCCTTGCACAGCTTGTCAGGTGCAGAGCCGTGGGTTAAAACCTTGTCTGCTGAACACTAAGTCCAGGGCTATTTCTTCCACACCATGCTGCCTTTTTTTTGAGGGATTTAAAAATTCATTCCTTTTCTTTTGAGCTGGGACATTGCTTTTCTCCCACAGCTGGAACGGGACCGAGAGTCGTGGATAGATATTACATGTGATGTGTTTATTAGTGTTGGAAGAGACTCCAAGACCCAGGTGAGCCCTGGGCTGAGCTCTGGGGCCTGGTTTCTCACTCTTGATAATAGCACATCACTCGGTGCTCTGGGCCCTGGGCCGTAGATGCAGTATGAGTTTTCCCAAGCCATTTGCTTTATTTACTTTTAATTTTCCTTGTGGGATAGCCACAGGACATGAAGATCGCTCTCTTTTTTAAGGCACATTAAAAAATTTTTTTAAACCAAAGTAATACATGCAGTGATTAAAAAACAAAACCCAGGGGGCTTCCCAGGTGGCGCAGTGGTTGAGAGTCCGCCTGCCGATGCGGGGGACACGGGTTCGTGCCCCGGTTTGGGAGGATCCCACATGCCGCGGAGCGGCTGGGTCCGTGCGCCATGGCCGCTGAGCCTGCGCGTCCGGAGCCTGTGCTCCGCGGCGGGAGAGGCCACAGCAGTGAGAAGCCCGCGTACCACAAAAAAAAAAAAAAAAAAAAAACCCAGGCTGTTTCGTGAAAGAAAGCAGTTCACCTTGCCTCTGCCCGCTCCTACAAGCCCCACCTGCAAAGGAACCATGTCTTACTCTTTTCGCTGTTTCTTCAAACCTTTGAGTAGGAAGGTGCAGGCACCTGTTTTCTTTCTTCTACTTCGTTTTTATTCTCCTTACACATGGAGCTTCCCAATTCGCAGATGGAAAATTGAGGTCCCAAGCCAGTGGGGCCTGCCTTGAGTCCCACAGCATCCTGTGCCCCAGTATTTCCTCTCGTCACGCATCACAGGCCAGCAGCATTGAGAACTCACTCGAGATAAGAATGGAGGGACCTCCCTGGTGGTCCATTGGTTAAGACTCTGTGCTTCCACTGCAAGGGGCATGGGTTTGATGCCTGGTCAGGGAACTAAGATCCCACATGCCGCATGGCGGGACCAAAAAAAAAAAAAGTTAAGGATGGAAGGACAGGAATGCTTCCCGCACCCTGACTTTCCCACACCCCTAAATGGGTCTCCCCTTAAAACCTGCTGGCATGGTGCCTCTCCCCTGGGATGGGCCCCTTGCCCTTACTACGTATGATATGTGGTGGCTCCACCAGCCCTGGGCTCCCCAGAAAAACAGCACTGGTGAAGGAGGGGTCAAAGGTCAGGTCTAGTCAGTGTGGAATAATAGCTCCGGGCGGACACCCAAATCCTGCAGTTCCTTGTTTAATCTTAAGGAAGTTGTTCAGCCTCAGCAGCAGCAGAAGCAGCAGCAGCAGCTGGGGTGGTAGCAGCCACGGCTACAGTGTTGCTCAGACAGTCAGGACCCCCTGACTCGCCGGGGAAGGCACTAGTGGAAGATGATGGGTTTCTTAAAGAACATTTTGGTGAGTGCACCCGGGCTATGGGGCAGCGCCTGTCCACAGCGGCTGCCTGGAGTGACTGGGTCAGGGAGGAGCCAGAACCCCTCCTGCTGTCACCTGGCAGGGAGCCCCTGGTGCCTGCTGGCCTATGTGGGGTATGGAAGCCACCTGTCACTCAGGGGAAGGAGGAACAGAGATTAGGGACAGAGGGGATTGTGTGTGTGGAGGGGACATGGGAGGGCGTGGGACAGAATCGGGGACCAGAGCCTTTCCTCCCTGGCGTGGGGGACCTGGCATGAGACCGGGCAGAGCTCACCTCTCTGCTCCTCTGTCAAGGCTTCCTGATGCTGGGTGAGGGCCTGAGGGGACCCTCAGCCAACTGCAGGCTGTGCCAGGTGGGGTGCCAGGGTGGGAGAGAGAGGGACTCTTTAGCTGGGCTTCCACCGGGCTCCAGGCACTCGGAGCTGAGGGGCCAGCCCTGTGGGGCCAGCCCTCTCCCCTTTGTGCTGTGTGCCTGGGATGGCCCTGGCAGGGGACTCTGTCTGTCACAGAGCCTCCGAGCTGTGCTGTTAGTGTGACACTTGGGAGTGGTGTGTGTGACGTTCCTGCTGGCCTGGGCGTTAAGGTCCTTTCCTGCCAAGTCAGATAGTCCCTGGAGGCTCTGTGGGCCCCCCTGTTTGATCTCTGCCAGGCCCCTGTGCGCATGGGGGCCCAGGCTGACTCGGCCAGGTTGGAACTGCTGGCCTCTTCTCATTCACGACCTACCTGCTGCAGGCGGGGGTGGGCTGTGTTCTTTCCTTTCTTTCCCCTCCCGGGCTGTGACAGTTTAGGGATGAGTGTGGGGAGTGATAGGGCACTGGTTAGGGGTTGGACCAAGGAGTCCCCCAATCTCAGGCTGTGCCACCGCTGGCTCCGGAATGGGGGGCAGGGTGTGAGCCTGGTGACACTGTTGCAAGCCGAAACGGCCTGACGCCCCTGGACCTCGGCAGGATATGGAGTGGTGCGTTGGAGGGTTTTAAGGTGGAGACGGATGTCATCTGACTTGTCTTTCAGAAAGACCATGTGGCTGTTGTCCGGGGGGCTGATCAGGGAGGCATTGGTGTGGAGGCCGGGAGGCTGCTGCATGGTCCTGATGAGGGGCAGTGAGAGCTGATGGAGGTGGGGGAGCTGCTGAGACGTGCTCAGACTTGGGATATGTTTTGACAGTGGACTTGCAGGTCTGTTGTGTGTGGGGAATGAGGAGGAAGAAATCAGTGATAATCCTGGGGGATTTCTCCTGAGCGTCAGGATGGGTGGACGATGGGGAGACTGGCTAAGGTGGAGGAAAGTTTTTGAGGGAAAGAGTTAATGATAAAAAAAAAAAAAAGAGTTAAGGAGTGTTCTGTTGGGCCTAGTTGAGTCTGAGATGTCTGTCGGACACGCATGTTGAGATGTGGAGTTGGCAAACCCAGATAGATCTGGACCTGAATCTGGCTTCTGCCTTTACTAAGTGTGTTCACTTTGGGCAAGTTGCTTAATCACTCAACCCCCTCCACCCCTCTAACCCTCCCTCCCTGGGACTAATGGGGTGGCATTTGTACTAATGGGGTGGCACTGATTCAGTGCCCCAGTGCCTGGCATGTCACGTGTGCCCAAAAGAGGATACCTGGGGGCTCCCTACACTTTCCTTACATCTTGTCATTTTCCAGCTCAGGAACATTCAATGGCTCCCTATTGTACAGAGCAGAGCTTGGAAGTTGTGTCTTGTGGACTGACGTGGCTCATAGATGAATTTTGTTTGGTCCACATAGAGATTTTTAAAACTTTTAATTGGTTATCAATGCATAAAAGTTGGGAGAGTTTACATACAAATTTGGATTTCTGGCTTATCCTGAAAAGTTGAAAACTCTGGTAACACTGAGCTTGCATTTCCTCTTGCAGCCTGGCAGAGGTGAGCAGCAGTTGCCTCTTTTGGAAGGAGCACGTACTCTTCAGTTCACCATTGTTTCAGTCCCCCAACTCTTGTTGTTGTTAAGGGGAAATTTTCACAATGTAAAATTAATCATTTAAAGTGAATAATTCGGGATTTCCCTGGCGGTCCAGTGGTTGAGACTTCGCCTTCCACTGCAGGGGGTTCGGGTTCAATCCCTGGTCGGGGAGCTAAGTTCCCACGTGCTTCGGGGCCAAAAAATCCAAAACATAAAACAGAAGCAATAGTGTAACAAATTCAATAAAGACTTTAAAAATGGTCCACATCAAAAAAAAAAATAAATAAAGTGAATAATTCAGTGGCATTTAGTACCTTCACAATATTTTGCAACCATTACCTCTACCTAGTTTTAAACTATTTCCATCACCTCCAAATAAAATCCCATTAAGCTGTTGCTCTCCATTCTCCCCCAGCTCCAGCCCCTGGGAACCACTCATCTGCTTTCTGTCTCTATGGATTGATTTACCTATTCCAGATATTTTACAGAAATGGAATCATACAGTATGTGACCTTTTGTCTCTGGCATCTTTCACATGGGATGTTTTTGAGGTTCATTCACATTGAAACATTTATTAGCACTTCATTCCTTTTTATGCCTGAATGATATTCCGTTGTATGGATACACCACAGTTCGTTTATCCATCCAGCAATTGATGGACACTTGGGTTGTTTCCACCTTTTGGCAAGTGTGAATAGTGCGGCTCTTTAGTGTACAAGTGAAGAACATTCTTGTGCAAGTATTTGTTTGGGTACCTGTTTTCAGTTCTTTGGGTATCTACCTAGGAATGGAATTGCTGGGTCATATGGCAGCTCTATGTTTAACTTATTGAGGAACCGCCAGATTGTTTTCCACAGCAGCTGTACCATTTTACATTCCCACCAGCAATGTATGAGGGTTCCAATGTTTCCACATGCTTGCCAACACCTGTTATTTTCTATTTTTTGATTATAGCCATCCTAGTGGGTATAAAAGTGGTATCTCATTGTGGTTTTGATTTGCATTTCGCCGTGACTAATGACATGGAGCATTTTTTTCACGTGCCTATTGTCAAGTTGTATATCTTCTTTGGAGAAACGTCTACTCAAGTTCTTTGCCCATCTTTAAATTGGGTTGTTGGTCTTTTTGTTAAGTTGTAAGAGTTCTTTATATATTCTGGATGCAAGGTGCTTATCAGGTATATGATTTACAAATATTTTCTCCCATTATGTTGGTTGTCTTTTTACTTTCTTGATAGTGTCCATGAAAGCACAAAAGTTTTAAATTTTGATGAAGTTCAGTAATTTATATTTCCTTTTTTATTGGTGTCATACTTAAGAATCCATTACCAAATCTAAGATCATGAAGATTTAACTTATGTTTTCTTCTAAGAGTTTTACAGTTTTAGCTCTTAGGTTTAGGTTGTTTTTCTTTGTATATGGTTTGAGGTATAGGTGTCCAACTTCATTTCTTTTGCATATGGGTATCCAGTTTTCTAGCACCATTTGTTGAAAAGACTGTTCTTTCCCCATCAATTAGTCTTGACCCCCTTGTCAAAAGTCAATTGGCCATAAATGCATGGATTTCTCTCTGGACTCTAAATTCTATTCCATTGGTCTATATGTCTAGCCTTATGCTAGTACCACACTGTTTTGATCACTGTAGCTTTGTAGTAAGTTTTGAATTTGGGAATTGTGAGTTCTTTTTCAAGAATGTTTTGGCTTTCTGAGTTCCTTGAGTTCCCACATCAATTTTAGGATCAGCTTTTCAATGTCTGCAAAGAAATCCAGCTGGGATTTTGATAGGGATTGGATTGAATCTGTAGACCACTTTGGGTGATTACTGCCATTTTAGCAGTATTGAGTCTTCCAACCCATGAACAAGGAATGTCATACCATTTATTTAAGTCTTCTTTAATTTCTTTCATCAAAGTTTTTTAGTTTTCAGTGTGTGAATCTTTTACCTCCATGTTTAAATTGTTCTAAGTATTTTATTCTTTTTGATGCTCTTGTAAATGGAATTGTTTTCTTAATTTTATTTTCAGATTGTTCATTGCTGGTGTATAGAAATACAAATGACTTTTGTATGTTGATCTTGTACTCTGCAATCTTGCTGACTTCCTTTATTAGCTCTAGTAGTGTTTTTATGGATTCTTCGGGTTTTCTATATTGGATTATGTCATCTGCAAATAGAGATAGTTTTATTTTTCCTCTTCAATATGGATGCCTTTCATTTCTTTCTCTAATTGCTCTGGCTAGAACTTTCAGTACACTGAATAGTAGTGGTGAAAGTGGGCATCCTTGTTTTGTTCCTGGTCTTAGGGGAAAAGCTTTCAGTATCATTGAGCATGATGTTAGCTGTGGATTAAAAAAAAAAAAGCCCTTTATCATGTTGAGGAAGTTCCTTTCTATTCCTAGTGTTCCAGGTATTTTTTTTTTTTTTTTTTTTTTTTTTTTGCGGTATGTGGGCCTCTCACTGTTGTGGCCTCTCCCGTTGCGGAGCAAAGGCTCCAGACGCGCAGGCTCAGCGGCCATGGCTCACGGGCCCAACCGCTCCGCGGCATGTGGGATCTTCCCAGACCAGGGCACGAACCCGTGTCCCCTGCATTGGAAGGCGGACTCTCAACCACTGTGCCACCAGGGAAGCCCTCCGGGTGTTTTTATCAAGAAAGGGTATTAGATTTTGTCAAGTGCTCTTTCTGCATCAATTGAGATGATTATGTGGTTTTTCCCTTCATTCCATAAATGTGATATATTACATTGATTGATTTCCTTATGTTGAATCAAGCTTGCATTCCTGGGATAAATCCCACCTGGTCACAGTGTATAATGTGCTGTTGGATTTGGTTTGCTAGTATTTTGTTGAGAACTTTTTTTTTTTTTTTTTTTTCTGTACGCGGGCCTCTCACTGCTGTGGCCCCTCCCATTGCGGAGCACAGGCTCCGGACGCACAGGCTCCGCGGCCATGGCTCGCGGGCCCAGCCGCTCCGTGGCATGTGGGATCTTCCGGGATCGGGGCACGAACCCGTGTCCCCTGCATCGGCGGCGGACTCTCAACCACTGCACCACCAGGGAAGCCCCTGTTGAGAACTTTTACATCTATATCCATCAAGGATATTGGTCTGTAGTTTTGTTTCCTTGTAGTTTCTTAGTATGGTTTTGGTAATGCTGACCTCACAGAATGAATTAAGAAGTGTTCCTTCCTCTTCAGTTTTTTGGAAGAGTTTATGTAGGATTGGTGCTAATTCTTCTTTAAATGTTTGGTGAAATTTACCATGAAGCCATCTGATCCTGGACTTTTCTTTGCTGGGAGGTTTTGGATTACCGATTCAATCTCTTATTATCTCTTCATTCTTTTATGTTACTTGCCTGGTACTTGTAGTCATTTGCATTTTCAAATCCTCTCTTACAGATTTAAATATAAATCTGCCTAATTTTTAAGATGTCCTAAAAAAACCCAGCCAGCCTCCCACCCTTCCTCCCTGCCTAATCTCTGCTCTGGCCAGGTTGGTCCCTTTCACACACCCCCTGCATTAAACATTATAATTCCATAGGTCAGTGGTTCTCACAGTGTAGTCCCTGGATCAGGAGTATCAGTATCACCTGGGAATGTGTTAGAAATACAGATTCCCTAGGGGTGGGGCCAGAAACCTGTGTTTTAACAAGCTCTCCTGGTGATTCCGTTGCATCACCATTGCCATAGGTAACAGAGAGCCTTGTATGCTCCTGGCGCAAGTTGACATAGTTGAAGCTGTGCCTCTGCAGGACTCAAGCAGCTGAGGAGCTATGTTCAGTGTGAGTTGGTATGAAGGCAGACCAAAGAAGGGAAAGAGAAGCATGAAGGTTGCACAGGGGAGAGGGGGGAAGGAGGCTTGGTTGGAATGGGACCTGGATGCAACTTATTGGGGACACCTGTTGGCTGTCCAGGGTGAGGGGTACAGTCTGTGTCCAGAGAAGAGACAGCCCTTACTAGCACATGCATTGGCCTGTCCTGCCCTGACTGTAGCCATCCTGAGGAGATAGCCCCGGCCACCCACAGGCCTAGGAGTCAGTCTCCCCTGCCCACTTCATTCTCATTCATTCAGGAAATGTTTCTGGAGCATCTACTCTGTGGCAGGCAGCTGTACATCCAGGGATATAGCAGTGAACAAAATAATCAGAGCCCTACCCTCAAGGACCTTCTATTCTAGTGAACCACCCTTTGCCTTCTTCTGCAGGTTCCAGCAACCAGAGTGGCGGCTAGCTGGCCCTCATCCTGATGTCCTCTGGATGGGGGCCTCTGAGCCAGCAGCAGAGCCAGGGCGGCGCAGCATGTGCTGTGCTTGGGTGGCCTTGGGACACATCCGGTCTGGCTCCTGATGGGGTGTGTGCTCTGGGTTCCCAGCTTGCCCAGCTTTCCAAAAATCTCTACAAAACTTTCCAGAAATCCTTTTCTTTTGTGGTGTCTTCCTTCTCTGTGTGATGAGGAAACCTGCTCAGACTCGTTTTCTTCCTCTCCTCAGCACCACCCAGCCCACATCTCCATCCCATTCTCCTGGGGCTGTGTGGGGTGGAAGACACCTTGTCCTCCATCCTTGTCTTGTTTTACCGTTTCTGGTTGCTGTTGACATGCCTCTGCCTCCTCATGCATGTCCTGGGTTGAGGTGGGATAAGGAGACACTTGCTGCTGTGCACGGAGCGAGTTCTGGTTGGGTGCTGTGTCCGGCTCTGCGGACTGGCTCACGTTATCCCACCACAGCCCAGTGAGTCGGTGCCGTTTTGAGCCTTGTTCCAAGGTGCAGGCGCTCAGACGGCCTCGTCCTGTGTGTGAGCAGTGGGCGTGTGGTACCTTCTGGGCAGGGGTGTAGGAAGACTGCTCACACACAAATACAGCCTGCCTGCAGGAGGGGAGCAGAGGAGGCCAGAGCTAGGACAGGACCCCCAGCAGGGATCTGGTGGGCAGCAGATGGATGGCAGTGGGCGCTGCTTCAACTAGGGTCAGAAAGGAAGAAGAGGAGGAGGGAGAGGGGAGTGTGCTGGTGGGGGCCCTTCCTGCGATGCAGCGAGAAGGAGAGAACAGGTGGCCACCCATCTGCCAGGAAAGGCCACGTCCATGTGTAGAGCTGCTGTGGACCAGAGAGAGGCAGGCCAGGCCGCTCCTGCCCGCGGGAAGGGCACAGGGTGCTGAGATGGGGTGGTGGCCCTCCTGTACGCGCACATGCTGTACCCCTTCCATTGCTTCTACTTCTTCACCACCTGGGCAGGGGGCTGGCACCAGAGTGAACAAGCAGGGGCATCGGGAAGATTCCTCAAGACTGGCCTTGCAGTTCCTGTTCACTTCTGTTCCTGCTCTGTCAGACCTCCTCTGGCCTTCTCCCCGCAAGGACTCATTTTGTTCTTCTGAAGGAAGACTGGTCGGTTTCTATACTGAGAGGTGGGAGGACATGGCTTGAACCCGGACCGAACCTCGGGGCCCAGCCTGTGGTTTCCTTGGCTGGGTGCTGGTTCTCGGTGATTATTTCACATCCTACTGGACTGGCTGTTAAAGCAGAGCCCAAGGGGAAATGCTGGCCGCTGCTCTGATTTGGGTGTTGATGGCTGTTGCTAATAATAAATTAGACAGCTGGGCCGCTGCTATTGATGAGAAGGCCGAATTACATTTCTCTGTGAAAATCCAGCGCCTGGCTTCCCAATGGAGGGGGATCCCCTTCCGAAGAATGCTTTAGGCATTCTGTCCTAAAGGGCCTGTGGGACGATGCCAGTGAGTCAGTGAGCATTTATTGAGTGCCTGCTGTGCGCCCTTGGCCGCGTGAAGCAACCTCAGGGGGTGTGGACAAGGGTGGGACTCAGTGGCCAGAGCTGCTGTTCCAGGCTGGCCTGAGTCACCCTGCTTCTGGGTGGAAAAGGAGACTTGCTCTTTGCCAAGGTTGGAACTGTCCCATTGGAAAGTTCAACAAGTCACCCTGAAGCGGGGCTAGGCCAGCTGGGGCCAAGTTGCCACTGGCTGATTTCTGCTCCTGGACACTGTCCACGCAGCAATTGTCCACCCAGTGTGTTACTCAGGGCTGAGGCTGAATCACAGCCCTTTCATCTCACCACCTGTGCCAACCCTGAGGTCATGGAGCATCTTCATTCAGGAAATACACCCATTTTTAACAGTAATCTAAACACGCTGCCTCTGGGAAGACCAATGAAGTCAAGAAAAGCTAAATCAGGAAAAGCTAACTATCCTGAAGGTACTAGACCATCTCCCAACAGGACAAAGCTTGTTTCCAGAGCAAACTTTCTAATAGTTCCTTATAGTAGTTGCTGTTTACTGAGTGCTGGCCGTGGACCAGGCCCTGGCACTTCTTGTCCACGTTCTTACTTCATCCTCACATGAGCCCTGAAAGGCAGGGGCTGATCCCGCTTTCAGGTGAGGGAAGTAAGAGAGATTGAATCACGTGCCTAGTGCCACACAGCCGGCCAGTGGCAGGTCGGTCACTTCCCACACCTGGCTTTGACCACTGGATTCTGCTCCCTCCTGTTGACTTGGTCTTCTGTATCCACGGGTTCTGCATCCACAGATTCAACTAAAGATTTCAATTTTGATCCCCAGTTGGTGGAACCTGCGGATAAAGGGGGCAACCGTGCTATGCCATTTTAAATAAGGGACTTGAGCATCCTCGGATTTTGGTATTTACAGGGGTCCTAGAACCAATCCCCCACAGATACTGTGGACGACTTTATCTTTCTACTGTACCCAAACCTCAGTAGCTCTCCAGCGCCTTCCAGATTAAGCCTGAATTCTTGGTGTTCGGAATCTCTCAGGCCTAGACCCCAGGCCTCCTTTCCAGTCTGAACTTCAGGATGTTGACCCAGAGGCCTCAGGCAGCCAGGTTCATCCACTCACCATTCACTGAGTACACACCGTGCTTCTCCACCTTTGCCCTCACAGTTACCACTGCCTGTAATGCCCTCTCCACCCTCTCTACCAAGTGATTTCTGTTTACCCTTTAAGGTCTGGTTGGAATCCAGCCTCTTACAAGAAGACTTCCTTGATGTGGTAGTTTTAAAATATGTCCACAAGTTCTTTGATACTTTTCTCCTTCAGAACCTAGTTCTCCTCCCCTTGAGTGAGGGCTGGTCGTGGACACTAGTTTCTAAAGAACAGGATAAAAGGGAAAGGATGGTGTAAAGGTAGTATAGCTTCCTTCATGCTTTCTCTCTTGGATCACTTGCTCCGGGGCAGTCAGCCGCCACGTTTTGAGGATACTCAAGCAACCGATGGAGAGGCCTGTGTGATGGGGACCTGGGCCCTCCTGCTGACAGCTTTGTGAGTGCGCCATCTTGGAAGCAGATCCTCCAATCCCAGTCAAGCCTTCAGGTGATGCAGCCTCTGCTGACATCCTGAATGCAACCGCCTGAGAAATCCTGAGCCAGAACTGACCAATGAAGCCACTTTTGAATTCCTGACCCATGGACATTGTTGTGAGTCACCAAGTTTTGGGGTAATTTGTTCTACAGCAGTACAGAACTAATATCCTTACCTCCCGGCAAGAAGTGCTTCATGCCTCCTCTGAACCACTGGTCATCTGTAACATAACCCTCTCTAACTTTGTCTCATAATTAAGGTCAAGTACCCTAGAAATGGAGCCCTTGCCTAGTACTTCCAGTGACCAGTCCATGCCTTGCCAGCACTTAATCATTTGGGGTTAATTGATTAACCAACACAAGGGCATTGTGTAGGAACACACCTAAGGTATTTTTATATGGATCCCAGGGGGTAAGCTGGATATGGGGGTGACTCTTAGTCTATAACACACAGGGCCATGGTTAGACCTGGAAATGAATTGGCCTGAATTCAGGGGCTTTCTGTGGGCACAAAAGGCTGTATAACTTGTGTCCTTGGGCACAGCGTCTTATGAGGGTACAGGAAAGGCATGTAGTAGGAGCTGGGAGAAGCAAAGAAAGGCATGCCAGAGCCTCTGCTTATGTGTTGAAGTCTTTGCAGTTGATTAATTGCAAAAATAATTTATAATTGTTATAGAAAATTTTTAAAATACTGAACAGCAAAAAGGAAAAAAATTATCCTTAACTTATAACTCATTTTGACATATATCCTTCAAGATATTTTTCTCTGGAGGGTGATGTGTGTATTCAACATGAAGACATATATGTTGAGAAAAAAGGGGTCACATTGTTCTAAACCCTACTTTTCTCACTGAACAGTACAACGTGACTCTTCCTAGTAGCATAATCAACACAGATCTCCTCTTAGAGTATTTTATTGTACGGGCATACTTCCTTGTATGATTTATTCTTTCCCTCATTGATGGGTACTTCAACTCTTTCCACTTTTTTTACCCATAAACAGTGTTTCGACAAATATCCTTGTATACATATCTTTGTGTAGTTGCCCAAATATTGCTTTCAGGTAAATTCCTTTAAGTCGGTTTATGGGCCAAAATACGTGAACATTTTTCAAGCTTTGGACACATAGTACCAAATTGCCCTTCAGAAAGTACCAGGCTCACACTTACCTACAGTCCTTGCCAACACTGGATTTTCTTTTTAATTGTGGCCAATCTGATAGGTGAAAGATGTTATCTTACTATTTTCTTAATTTCTTTCATAACTTGGGAGGTTGGGCATGTTCCAATTGTTTATTGGTCATTTTACATTTCTCCTTTAGCAAGTTGTTTGTTCCTGTCCTTTGCACATTCTTCTGTTTTCTTTTCCAAAACTTATTTCTTTGAAATTGAATTATGCCAGTAATGTAGGTCTACCTGCTTGTGAAGCAGGCCATGTATAAAGCAAAACCCCCTTCACTATTCTCTCCGCCTTCTCCATATAATCACTTTTTGATAGTGTGAGGTATATTCTTCTGTATTATTTTCTGTGCATTTATATACATACATATAGGTCATTTTAGGTTTTGTTTTTATTAAAAAGGGATCGTATTCTATGTGATGTTCTGATTTGCACCCACCTCTTAATATATCTTGGAGAGCATCTTATATAAGCAATATAGATCCTACTGCTTTCTTTTTGAATAACTGAGTAGTTTTTCTTTTTGAACAGCTTTATTGAGATATAATTCAGTACCATAAAACCACCCATTTAAAGTTTACAGCTTAGTGGTTTTTAGTATATTTACAGAATTGTGTAACCATTACCCACAGTCAATTTTAGAACATTTTCATCAGCTCAGAAAGAAACCATATATCCTTTAGTTATCACCTTCCAAATCCCCCATTTCCCTCAGCCCTAAGCAACCACAAATCTACTTTTTGTCTCTATAGATTTGCCTATTCTGGATATTTTATATTAATGGACTCATGTGGCTTTTTGTGTCTGGCTTCTTTTACTTAGCATAATGTTTTCAACATTTATACATGTTGTAGCATGAGCCAGTACTTCATTCTTTTTTTTGTTAATGGCTGAATACTATTCCATTGAATGGATGTGCTATAATTTGTTTATTCAAAAGTTGATGGACTTTCGGGTTGTTTCTGCTTTTTGGGTATTATGAATATTGCTGTTGTGAACATGAGCATACAAGTTTTTGAGACATGTTGTTGTTTTTTTTAGGAGTTTATTAATTAATTAATTAATTTTTGCTATGTTGGGTCTTGTTTCTGTGCGAGGGCTTTCTCTAGTTGTGGCAAGCGGGGGCCACTCTTCATCGCGGTGCACGGGCCTCTCACTATCGCGGCCTCTCTTGTTGCGGAGCACAGGCTCCAGACGCGCAGGCTCAGTAGTTGTGGCTCACGGCCCTAGTTGCTCCACGGCATGTGGGATCCTCCCAGACCAGGGCTCGAACCCGTGTCCCCTGCATTAGCAGGCAGATTTTCAACCACTGCACCACCAGGGAAGCCTGAGACATATGTTTTTATTAAAAAAAAATTCTATTTATTTATTTATTTATTTATTGTGGTACGTGGGCCTCTCACTGTTGTGGCCTCTCCCGTTGCGGAGCACAGGCTCGGGATGCGCAGGCTCAACGGCCATGGCTCACGGGCCCAGCCGCTCTGCGGCATGTGGGATCTTCCCGGACCGGGGCACGAACCCGCGTTCTCTGCATCGGCAGGCGGACTCTCAACCACTGCGCCACCAGGGAAGCCCAGAGACATATGTTTTTTTTTTTTTTTTTTTTTTTTTTTTTCCTTTTGCGGTATGCGGGCCTCTCACTGTTGTGGCCTCCCCCGTCGCGGAGCACAGGCTCCGGACGCGCAGGCTCCGGACGCGCAGGCTCAGCGGCCATGGCTCACGGGCCCAGCCGCTCCGCGGCATATGGGATCCTCCCAGACCGGGGCACGAACCCGTATCCCCTGCATCGGCAGGCGGACTCTCAACCACTTGCGCCACCAGGGAGGCCCGAGACATATGTTTTTAATATATGTTTTCATTTCTCTTGGGGGTATATACCTGGGGTGGAATTGCTGGGTCAAATGGTAGTTCTTTTTATGTTGCTGGATTCAGTTTGCTAGAATTTTTGCATCTATTTTCATAAGCTATATTGGTCTGTAGTTTTCTTTTCTTGTGATGTTAATTTTGGTGTCAGTGTAGTACTAACCTTATGGGATAAGTTAGGAAGCATTCCCTCTTCTATCTTTGGAAGAGTTTGTGAGGAATTAGTATTACTTCTTCTTGAAGGGGTAGACTTCACAACTGAAGCCATTTGGACCTGGGCTTCTCTTTGTGGGTAGTTTTTGGATTACTAATTCAATCTCTTTATTTAATATAGGTCTTTTTAGATTTTCTGTTTCTTCCCAAGTCAGTTTTGGTAGTTTGTGTATTGCTAGGAATTATTCATTTCATCTCAGTTATTGGCACACAGTCTTTCATAGTATTTGTATTTTATTCTACGTAGCTTATTCTAACCAATTTCCTACATTTAAGTTGTTTCCATTTTTTGCTGTTACAAAAAAATGCTGCAATGGCCATTATATTGTATCCATCTTTGTGTTCATGTGTAAGTGTGTTTATAGTATACATTCTTCGAAGAGGAATTGTTGGGTCAGAGGTCTGTGTATTTAAACTGTTGATTGTTTCTACCTCCTTGTCCTCTTTTTGCTCATCTTTTTAGGCTTACTGATCTGAATAAGTTCTTTATGTCTATTATTCTTGGTATCCTGGAGATTGGAGTTGGTAAGAATACACAGAACAAGTGGGAAGGATAGGTTTGAGAGCTGGGTGTTTGATGGCTGCTTCTGGTCAAGGGTGCTTGATGTGGGTGACCCAAGCTTGTCCTCAACCCTGTACATTCACAAGTGGGGTTTCCAGACCCTGGAACCTGAACTGCTGGGGGGTAGAGACTCTTTGCCTCTGATGGGCCACCTTTAGCCTGGGAGAGGTCACTTGGAGTCTGCAGCAGGGCCAGGTCTCTGCAGGTGACTCCACAAGGGTCCTTTCCATGGTGGTTCTCTTCTGAGAATGCTGAGGGTGATGGGGCTGCAGGCAATTCTGGCCCATTGGTGCCTGCAGAGGAAAGCAGGTTGGATGCCCTGCCTCTGCATGAAGAAGTGACAAGGACATGCTTCCTTTTCACTGCTTTCTTTTGTTTCGTATTCATCTGGGGACTGTCTCTTCTGGGCGCTCATTAACTCGTGGCTTGCCAGTGCCCCGATGTGGGCAGTGATCTTACGACAAAAAAGTGTAGCTGTTTTCACAGAACGGGAAGTGGGGACACTTCTGGGGCAACCTCTGCATGTGTTTATTAGGGTAGAGCTTTCAGTCCCTCACCCTTTCATTCCACTTTTTCTCCTTTTCGTCTTACCTGGAGTTTACAAGGGTGGCACCAAAGTAGGTTAAAAGTTTGGATTTATGTAGTTTACGATTTTAAAAATAACCCATCCAGGCCACTGGAGGCTGCAGTTCAATGGTTTTTAGGTTTTGCTCACCAGTTCTTGGGTCCCAAAAGGTGCCTTGGGGACAGGGGACAGGGACAGGCAGAGGTGGCATATCAGGGGCTCTGCCTTGGCCAGAGCAGCTGTGCGTTTACTGGTTTTGTACGTTGGAGTTCTAAGTGAGACTTCTGTGAGAAGTCAGAAGAGCTGTGTGTTGCCACAAAAGTTGGAAAACTACTTGTGTGGGACATCTTGGCCTCACTGTTGCGTTGAAAACATCCCAAACACGAATCCTGCTGGAGGCTGAATCCCAGGGCTGACAGGCGTTTTGGAGACCTTGGCCTTTCCCAGGGACCCCTCCCTCTTGACAGAGACTGAGTAACTGTTCTCCCCAGGGCCATTTGCCAGCCCGGGAGTGCTTTCTTCCCCCTCTTGTTGTATGGGGTGTTCTGGCCCTCCAGCCCTGCAAAGGCAAGATCAAATTATCTTCTCTTTGATCCAAATGAATTTTGTCCCTAGGGGAAGCCCTGGGTTGAGCTTCCAGACAGTCAATGGCCAGCCTTTCTCAGCAGACCTCCTGGCTGATGCCCCATCTTTCTCTCCCCGCCCTCTTTGTGTCTTTCAGTCAGCGGAGTTCTTTGAGATGCTGGAGAAAATGCAGGTGAGCATCCTCATTGTCGGGGAGCCAAGCACCGGGTGGGGATGCTGCAGTGACCTCAGCGGACACGACACCAGCAGAACCCACAGGCAAAACTCGGGTCCTTGGAGGGAGGGCAGAGAAGAGAGAACTCACAGTCCTGATGGCCTGGACCACCTGAGGCCATTTCCGTGTCGAACGGCACAGAGGATTCTGGGACGGCTCCCGCCTGAAGGATGGAGAGAAGACAAACAGAACCTGCCAGCAGGGCAGACGGATGTGGGGAGGGTTTGAGAGGGTCCGTTGTTCCTGGAATGGGTTGGAAAGAAAGCTCCTTCTTAGGGGACTCATCTCATGTCTGCAAGGCAGAGCAGCGGAGTGGGAGACAGACCTGAGTTCAAATCCTGCACCTAATACTCGCTAGCACTCGTTCCTTCCCTTTTCTAAGCTTCTCGCTCCTGTTTTCTGTCTACTCACAGCACTGTTCTCACCTCACTCTGACACCAGACGGGGGGCAGTTTTCCCACACTAAACAGTTCTGCGAATCCAACTGGGTGCCCTACAGTTTCACTCAATTCTGAGACTGTCTACCTGGAGATAGTGTCAGATCCCACAGGTGAAGGGCTCAGTCTCACAAGACCACCCTCCTCCCCTGACTTCAACACCAATCCCATGTCCAGGTTGGCACCTGTGCTTCTGACTCACTGGCTACCAATCGGAGGTTCCCACGACCCCCTTCTCGGGTTCGATTAATTTGCTAGAGTGGCTCACAGAACTCAGAAAAAGAGTTTACTACTAGATTATCAGTTTATTATAAAAAGCTGTAACTCAGGAACAGCCAGATGGAAGAATGGCCTCGGGCAAGGTATGTGGGAAGGGGTGCAAGCTTCTATGCCTTCTTTGGGCACAGCATGTGTTCACCAACCAGGAAGTTCCCAAAACTCTGTCCTTTTGGGTTTTTGTGGAGGCTTCTTTACATGGGCATGATGGATTAAATCATTGGCTATTGGTGATTGATTGAATCTCCAGCCCCTCTCCCCTCTCTGGAGGTTGGGGGTGGGGCTGAAAGTTCCAACCGTCTAATCGGGGTTGGTTCTCCTGGCAACAAGCCTCCATCCTTAGGGGCTTCCCAAAAGTTACCTCATTAGCATAAACTTATAACAAGACACTCCTTTCACCTTTATGGCTCTGGAGCTGTTTTAAGAATCAGGGACAAAAGTGCAAATGCTGTAACAAAAGATGCTCCCGTTGCTCTGATCACCTAGGAAATTCCAGGGGTTTTAGGAGCTCTGTGCCTCAAACTGCATGGAGACCAAATATATATTTCTTATTATAAATCACAAGATCACAGCTTCTATAAATAAGAATGCCCGCTTACATGTAAAATACCCACTTACATGGTTGTTGGGATGAAATGAGAAATATGTAAATACTTTGTAGGCATTGCACAAAAATCAGTGTTCAGTGTTGGGGGTCCTTTATAATCACCTCTCACCAAGGGGTCAGGGCTCACAAATGAGAACCACTGCCCTAGGGAATATGGGGGGGAGGTCCAGAAGACTTAATAAATGTAGGTGGGAAGAAGATGCTGATAATAGCCCACGTATTAGAAGCACTTCTCTGGGCTCGGAGATTGACAGGCGTTATCTCATGTCTTCCTGACAAGGCCCACAGGAAGTAGGCATAGTATTATTATCCCCATTTCACAGGTGAGAAAACTGAGGCACAGAGATATTAAATAAAACACTTAAGGGCTCAGGGCTAGTAAGTAGCTTCAAGGCTTAGCCACTATATTATGGTGCTCTTTACCCTAAGTAGCTGCTGCAGGCTCCAGGAAGGAGGATCCGGTAGTGATGGAAGCTCTAGGAGGAGAGGCAGAGAGTGTGCCCACAACGGGCCAGAGATGCAGGTGGAGATACTGAGAAGGCAGCTGCTACCAGCAAGCGTGGTCCTCATGGGAAAGCCAGGTCTCCCTAAGGGGGGAGGGGGAGGGGGAGGGACTGTTTGAGGGAAAACTATTATTAGTGGTTGTGTCATTATCACGAGCAAGTTATTAAAATCCTGCTCTGTGCCCAGCAGTGTGTAGACTACAAACTGATTTATGTGCGTTTAGGGAATGTACAGTCAAGTTGTGGAAACAGGGAGGGCACCGGCCTTGACAGTGAGTGATGGGAGGCAATGTGTAATAGGTGCTCAGTAAAGCTGGGATCTTCACCTTGAGCCATGGAATCCCCGCACTCTGGCAAGCTGGCGGGGAGTTTGCGGCTCACCCTGCCTTCTCTCTGGTTGCTCCCACTATCCACTCACCCCTCACCGCTAGCCAGGGCCCCCGGCCTCCCCAACAAAGGGCTTCTCTGAGCACAGACTCCAGCCCCACTTAACCGGCCTCATTGTCCTCATGTTTCGAGGCTGCTGGCTTGTCCTCTCAACTAGATTGGGAGCCTGGCAAGGACAGGGGTCTTTTTTTTTTTTTTTTTTTTGCCGCGCTGTGCGGCTTGTGGGATCTTAGTTCCCCGACCAGGGATTGAACCCGCACCCTCTGCAGTGAAAGCGTGGAGTCTTAACCACTGGACCACCAGGGAAGTCCCAGGGGTCTGGTTGCTTCCTGTGTGTCTCCATGGCAGGCGGCTGACACCCTTGGGCTGTTGGTCAATTTCATCTCAGTTGAGAGTGCTGGTGGCTGAAACCGGACTTCCCAGTGCTTGGGCCTCTACCATGTGCCCACTGGGTCCCAGCCCCCGAGGGGCCACAGTTTCCAACTCCTCTGCCTGTATGAAACTCACATGGGAAGTGGCTTCTATGAAGTGTGGCTGGAGTCTGTCCTTGAGTGTGGGTGCCCTTTCTCATGCTGTGGACGAGAAGACTGAGCCTCAGAGCAGTGAAGTATCCAGGGCACTCAGAGTTGTGAAGAGCTGAAACTAAGATCCAGGACTCCTGACCTCCCAGACCGAGAGTCTAGGGATTTGAAGAAGGGCACAATCCCTGTGAAGCAACAGGGGCTGAGTGCACAAGCTTTGGATCCCTTTGGTCCTAGGTTCAAGTTCTAGCTGAGTATCCTTGGTCAAGTCACTCTACCTCTCTGAGCCTCAGTGTCTTCACGGCTGGGGATGGGGGAGGGGGGCATAATCATAATACCTGTTGCAAAGAATGACACACAGAGACGGCCCAGTGCTGCGTGGTGGCTCTGTCGTGGGGGAAGGCACAGGAGGAGGTTTGCTGTCCTGCCCCGGGGCTGTTCCCAGGCAGGGATGACTAGTGCAGAACAAGCAAAACAAACTCCTGACATCACCCCCATCCCCATCCGCCCAGTTTGCCTCCCTGGACAGGGTCTGCTGGCCACTCAGGTGGTTTTTATCCCTGTGTGTGGAAAGGAGCACCTGTCCAGCGGGAGGGGGCCCTCCCACGCCCTCCCACGCCCTCCCATGCCCTCTTGAACAGCGCCGCAGGTGACTCAGCCCAGCCAAGTCTGGAGAAGCCCAAGTCTAAATCCACCCAGTCAGCAGGAGTCCTGGGCTCTGAGAGCTGTGGGATAGGACCATGCACTTGTAGACACACTTGTAGACACACAGTCCAGCTTCAAATCCAGGTGCTGACACTCACAAGCTGTGTGACGTTAGGCCAGCAACCTACTCCCTGGGCCTCAGTTTCCTCCTCGGAAATAGGTGCTGAGGGCTTCAAAGGAGACAACAGAGGGAGCGCCATGGAAGGCCAAGATGCTGATGTGTATTATTATGATCAGGCAGCAGCCGCTTCTGGACACTCTTCTCTCTAGAGGGGACCTGTTTCTCCTAGTGTGTCCCTGTGTGTCCCAGTGTCTCACACCCTCATTGGATTTATTCAAACAATCTTGGGAACACCATGTGCCCCCCTCCCTCAAAACCTAGTTAATTCAGAAAGTGACTATAGGACCGGGCCCGGCTCCCTGGAAGAGCATTTTCCAGATAAATGCAGATGATCCCCTTTAATCCAGGCCCAGTCATGGTACCTGTCCCTTGTGGTGACACATCTGTGAGGCGGGAGGGTGGGTGTTAGAATCCTCATTTTGCAGATGAAGCCATGGAGGCTTCAAGAGGCTCAACTTTGTCAAGGGTCATGGATAGTATGACAGCAGCAGAATGAGGACCAGGTGGCCTGCCTGTCACCCTTGGACCTTCCCACCGGGGGGGGGTGGAGCTGGTGTGGCATGAGGTCCAACATGTGGGCATCGAAGACACCCGAAGGTGCAGGTTCCTATCCTCGCCCATCACCTACTGGCTTTGAGAGAGCCTGGTGGAGATATTTAAGCACCAAGATGAAAATGCTGCCTACCCGTAGTTTTACTATATAGTGATCAATCTTCCAAGGGCTTAACACACTCTCAACATTTAATCTTCACCACAAGAGTAGGTGACGTTTTCATTCCCATTTTACAGATGGGAACACCGAGCTACAGAGGGGTTTTGTGACTTGCCCATCAGGTCATAGGTGGCAGTGTTGGGATTTGAATCCTGGTGATCTGGCTTGAGTCCACGCTCTTAACCCCCTACGCTGCTGCCTTGCCTGAGGCTGCTGTGAGGCCTGAGTGTGTAAGGGCCCAGCACATGCCAGCTGTTGCTGCTATTGTTACTAACCCCCAGCTAAGGCAGCTGCTACTGATAGACTCCTCTGTTTGGCCTGTCTTCTGTGACCTTTGCTTTTCCATGGATCCTCTTTTCCTTGTTTCTGCAGGGGATCAAGCTTGAAGAGCAGAAGCCGGGACCCCAGAAGAACAAGGTGGGCTGGGTGGGTGACAGGCAGGGGACAGAGCTGGCATGCTGGGGTCTGCTGTCTTACACTAACTCTTATTTTCACCAAGAGCCACTTAAGTGGCCACACTGTTGACCGGTGCACAGTGGGCAGCAAGGGGGGCCCTGGCTTGACGCCTTTGGGGCAGCTTCAGGGTGTGCTGGGGTGGAGGCCTTGGTGAGACAAGGCTTGTGGCTCAGCTTGGCTTCTCTGCACCTGCTCCTGCAAACGGACCGCATGCAGCACGTAGGGGTGTCTGGCTCTATGCTCCAGGCTCCGGAGGCATCAGCTCTCAGCTTCAGCTTCCATTGCCAAGGGCCCAGGCATGCAGCTTATCACTTAGAGGTTAACCCCCTTTCCTGGAGGGGGCTAGGTGGGACCAGAGGTCATCTTCCTGTTAACAGCATCCTAGGGTGAGAAGCTGGGTCACAGGAGTGTGGGACTCAGCGCTCTGCATACTGCATCTTCAGCTGGCAGGGTTTGCACTCAGGTTCTGTCAGTTTGGGGAAGAGCTCAAGCCAGATCCCAGAGCTGCCTCTAGGCTGTTCTGTCCGGTGTTCTTCCCACTGATGCTCCCAAAGCCCTGGTGCAGCCTGCCAGGCCCCCCGGCCTACTCCTTACCCCATCTAGAGTAAGGAGTGGAGAGGGGAATGGAAACAGTGATCAAACTTTCTGGTCATTGCCGGGACTAATGGTGACATTGTCTGGTTTGTCTTGCAGGACGACTACATTCCGTACCCCAGCATCGACGAGGTAGGAACTCCCCTGGCCGCACTGCAGCTCTGGGTCCTGTCTTTGGGAGGGGGGTGCCGGGGGAGCTGACGGTGATGATGTTGATGGTCCCTGCCCCACCCCACGTGGGAGAGAACCCTGGCCCTGGGACTTGAGGGCTTGAGGCCTCTTGCCACCTTTCCCTTTGTGACCTCAGCTTTTCCATGTTTAAATTGGGGGTACCCATCCAAGCTTTGCACCTCTGAAACTACAGGGTTGGTGAAGCTGGAGACGTTGTAGGGCTTAGGGGAGGGGTTCATGTTGCTGCTTTTGGCCTCAAAGACGTGATCCCCTCCTTGGAGCAGTTCAGAAGTTGGAGGGCACCCCTACTGGCACCTCTCCCCACCTCCTGCAGACCCAGGGCAGGCTGCAGTGCAAGACCCTCCCTCTGCCTCTAGGTGGTGGAGAAGGGAGGCCCATACCCCCTGATCGTCCTGCCCCAGTTTGGGGGCTATTGGATTGAGGACCCTGAGAACGTGAGCACGCCGACCTCCCTGGGCAGCAGCATCTGTGAGGAGGAGGAAGAGGACAACCTCAGCCCCAGCACGTTTGGCTACAAGCTCGAGTGCAAGGGTGAAGCCAGGGCCTACCGCAGGCACTTCCTGGGGAAGGTGAGGCCCAGGGGGCCCGGGGGCAAAAATAGCTTTTGGAGGGGGAGGGCCCCAGGAGCCCAGCGTTCCTCTCCAGTTGCCCCTTTATCTCTGTCTCTTTATCTCTGTCTCTCCTCTTCGAAGTCGCCCTCCCGGTCCTTGCTGCCTGCCTGTGTCCTCTTGGAGAGGTGTGACTGGCTGTGCTCCTGGGCAGGGATGGGGCGGACAGAGGGTGTGCAGAAGTTAGGAAGGCTCTTGGTGTGATGAGTCTGGGTGGGGATCACCCCCAACAAATATTTTAGGAGGTGATGGAATGGGTAGTGTTTGGGGGTGAAGGAGGGTGGAAGGGACAGATATGTTCTCCCACCTTGGAAGTCTGTTTCTGTCAAAATGGTACAAGTCTCTCGTGTCCTCATTCAAGCAGGTCCCCCTGAGTACTTGTACTGGATGATGTGCTGTGAGCCTCTGATGGCTTAAAAGTGACAAAGTTACATTTCTTTAAATATATTCTGCCCATTAGACTTGCCAGGTTCTGGAAATCCCGAAGGCAGATTCCGGAAATCTCTGGCCTAAGGCAGCTTTGCAGTCTTAGGAGCTGCATCAGAACCCCCTGGGGAATGTGTTAAAGTGCAGATTCGAGGGCCGCATCCTGATATGGCCTGTCTGGTATGGGTTCCCTGGGCCAGGAAGAGACCCACTGTCCAGAGGACCTCCTAGCTCCCCTTGGGTGGAGGGCCAGTGATCCTCCTAGCTATTCCCACAAATAGTTTGAATTGGCAAGCGTTGCCCCTGGAAGCAAGGAAGTGGACTCGATATCTTGTGGTGAAGAACTTGGGCTTTGGTCAAGATAGGTGTGGGTTTGAACCCTGGATCTTTCACTATTAGTTGTGTGACCCTGGACAGTTAACAACTCTGGACTTGGTTTACCCATCTGTGAAATGGAGATAATGATGTTTTCTCCTGCATGAAGTTGTAGTTAGGATTAAAGGAGATAAGGGCTCTTAGGCCCTCAGCCCAGTGCCTGGCACGTCCTGGGACTCAGTTGGGCCTCTTACTGTGACCCTTCTCCTTCTTCCCCTCCTCCACCCTCCCCCCATCATCACCAATAGCAGCCACAGCAGTAGCATCCTTCTCTTCCTCATTGCTCTGGGGCTTCTGACTCCTGGTGAAGGAGGTGATTTGGGGGAACATGTACGGAGGGTCCCCTCCTCCCCGCTAACACCTGATTTCTGTCTCTAGGATCATCTAAACTTCTACTGTACCGGCAGCAGTCTGGGGAACTTGCTCTTGTCCATCAAGTGTGAGGAGGCGGATGGTATTGAGTACCTTCGGATCATTCTCAGGTGGGGCTTCTGCACTGTTAGAGGCCACGCCTCTAGTGGCCAGGACCCAGAAATACCAGTCTGACCAGTCTGCTCTGGGTGTGCTGGGGAAACAGACCGGGCTGGAATCTTGGGGCTATGTCTGAGTTGCCAGGCAGGGAGACCAGGTGTTTATGCCTGGGGCTGATTGCGGGAGTCAGAGTGGTATCTGGTTCAAGGTCATCTAGACTGTACCCCAACCTGCCTCTCTTGTGGGGACTGGGACTCTGAGGAAGATGGCTTATCCTGCTGAGATGCAACTCCAAACTGTCCCGGGAGAGGGTTTGCCAGAATACTACCTACGGTGTGCAGCCAGTCAGGGAAAATAGATCCCAAAGCATCTGTGTGCACCCGAGACGGAGTCGTGGTCACAACAGGAGCACTGATTCACAGCTAAGCTGGGGACCTCTCTCTGGAATATGACCTCCTCAAGGGCAGGAACTGGAACTGGTTTCTGTTTGGTGTGACTAACGTGTTTTGTAGAACCTCCTTTGCAATAATGACAGAGGGATGGTCTGTGTTCTCTGCAGGCTTATGGTCTAGTGGAGAGGAACATGGAGGAGTTTAATATGTGGTGCAGGTATTATTTTAGTGATTTACACAGGACGCTGTGGGTGCACAGAGTCTGTCTTATTTATCTCTGTCCCTGGTGGGCTGGTGGAGAAGCTGGGAAGACCAGTGCTGGTGCTTAGCCATGAGCCTGTCAAGCTCCCAGTCCATATTTGTGAATCTAAGTGGAAGTCCTTGAAGGTATTTGGAAAAGAGCAATAACATTCTTTTTTTTTCTGCCCAGATTTTGAGATAAATTTGGGATGGGCAGGGACACATAGCCTTGCTATAGGAGAGGTGAGGGGGGGGCTGGTACAAGGAAGTTGTCAGCACTCATCCAATTTTGGTTTGCTCTTTATTAAGAAAGGAAGCAATTTTCTTTGCTGAGGTTCACCTGGCTAGAAATGATGTTTGCAAAGCAAGGAAGAGTCCATTAAATCTCTAGAGCCAATTTTCTGAGAGAGTAATACCTGGATCCCCATCTCCTAATAGGATTTCGAGCTAGGTGAACCTCTGTAAAGAAAATTACTTCCTTTCTTAATAAAAATCAGACCCAGGTTGGGTAGAATTCCTGAGTAAGAAGATAATTGAACACAAGGATCTAACCCTCTTTTTCTAGTATATAGCCTATCTGGAATGCTGCACCTGGACTAAAAATGAGAGAAAGATGCCCAGCACGCAACATACTTTGATGATTTTTTTTTTTTGTCATCTGTGGGGTGGTTAGGACTGTAATGTAGGTGATATTGAGAGTTGAACCCCATTGCTTCTTCCTTAGAAAGCAATGTAGTGTGGGAACATGTGAAATTGGAGATTTGGGGACAATTCTGTGCTGTTTAGAAGTAAGGGTGAGCCCTGGAACAGTCAGGGGTCTTTCTACGTGGAACCACTTTTGTTGTTTGGGGTCAATAGCATTTGAAATCAGTGCCCTGGGGAGCCCAAGCTCAAATGTGGCTCTCCCAAACAGAAATCCAGCGAGTGGGGTGGCAGAGAGAAGCCATTCACCAGCTAGGAAGTTGGATAATCACATCGTGTACCCAGAGTAATGGCCAAATTGAAAACCAGACATAAAAAAGTTGGTCCCACAGCCTAGTAACTTTACCAGGCACAAAGAAGAAATTATGCAGAGATGAAATTCCTCCGCTGGCAGTGACTCCTCTCCCAGCTTCTTCCTCATTCCCTGCAGGCTTCTGGATTATTTAATTGATGTCTTATAACAGCCAGCTCTCTAGCCTAAAATCTGAGGAGAGAATTCTAACAGCATCTGTGTGTGCCATGAGAGTTGCCAAGGAGAATCTACTCACAGTTTGGAGATAAATAACAAGCCTGAGTAGATGTCTCCTTTTTCAAGTTTGGATATAAAAAGAAGGAGAGGGGGAAAAAAAAAACCCTCATAGTTTGGTGAAAGAAAAGATTCTGCATCTAAAAAAGTATAACCTAGCATTTAGAAGTCAGGGAGGGCTTCCCTGGTGGCGCAGTGGTTGAGAGTCCGCCTGCCGATGCAGGGGACATGGGTTCGTGCCCCGGTCCAGGAAGATCCCACATGCCGCGGAGCGGCTGGGCCCATGAGCCATGACCGCGGAGCCTGCGCGTCCGGAGCCTGTGCTCCGCAACGGGAGAAGCCACAACAGTGAGAGGCCCGCGTACAGCAAAAAAAAAAAAAAAAAAAAAAAAAGAAGTCAGGGAAACTTTGAAAAGGATTTGTTATAGAAAGCCAAATAAAATTTAGATATCTATTAACTTTGTGTTTTTGGCAGACTTATAGAAAAAAATAAACTGTTTTAAAGACAAAAGATTAAGGCAATAGAATGATATGAAGAAGGTGCTGGTTAAATTAAGGAAATAATATAAAAAAACTAAAAATGGCCAGGAAGAATTCTAAATGATATTACAAACAGTAAAGAGCAGAATCAACTTTGTGGAAAGCCCAGTTAGTAATATTGAGAATAAGCTTAAGAAGCTCTCACATAATTCAAAGGTAAACACAACAACTATAAAGTGATAAGCAAAATTATAATGAATGTGGAGGATAGTGAACAGGAATTAAACATGTGGATAATGGATGTTCTTAAGCTGATTGAAGACTTAAATCTATAGATCAAAATGACTCACCAGGGCTTCCCTGGTGGCGCACTGGTTGAGAGTCTGCCTGCCGATGCAGGGGACACGGGTTCGTGCCCTGGTCCGGGAAGATCCCACATGCTGCGGAGCGGCTGGGCCCGTGAGCCATGGCCTCTGAGCCTGCGTGTCCGGAGCCTGTGCTCTGCAACGGGAGAGGCCACAACAGTGAGAGGCCCGCGTACTGCAAAAAAAAAAAAAGATAAATAGGAAATTTTAAAGATACTTAAGGATAAAGACAGATTATTTGTGAATGATAGCTAGGCTGAGAGCAGACTGCTTATCAGCCACGGGACAATGGGACAATATCTTTAAAGTGGTGGTAGACAGCTGTTTCAGATATTTAAAAAAATGAAGGGAATATATCAGTTACAGACTCTCCCTGAAAGAATTACTAAAGGATGTACTTCATCTAGAAGAAAAGAGAAACCAAAAGGAAAGATGCAACTAAAAAGTGAGAAGAAATAGGTAAACTATGTTGATAAGTTTAATTACTGACTGGAAAAAGGAAGTTTTTTTTTTTTTAAAAAAAAGGATTCTTGAATTAAATTTATAAACAAATGTAGGAAGGACAGTGGGAGGGAAGAGTTCAGTAGCTATTGTGTCCCCTCCTTCCTCAGGAGAGAGATAGCAAGTAAGTTTAGAGTTTGTTGGAAAAATATAAATATGTGTATTAGAAGTTACAGAAACTTCTGTAAAGTTTCTGTAAAAAGAAAACACAGGGTTATTAAAAACACAAAATGATAAAAGTAATTCTAAATACATTAGTAATCACAAGTATAAATTAGCCTGTGAAAATATCAGGCTATCAGACTGAACTAAAAATGTAGCTATATTCTACTTAATAAGAGACATGTCTAAAGAAAAATGACATGGAAAGATTTAAAATAAAGAAATAAGAAAAGATATGCTGGAGAAATACTAACCAAGAAAGCTGGTGAGCAATAGTAATATCAGACAAAATAGAGTTTTAGGGAAAAAGTGTTAGTAGGGATAAAAGGAACACTCCTTTGTAACTTGGGAATCTTTCCCTACTCCTGATTTTCTTGCTCTGTGAAGGGAACACTTCTGTGTGGCACCCCTGGCTCTCTTCACCCCCTTGATACAAGGCTAAATTTGGGAGTAAGAACTTGATGTGTATAGCTGTGTCCTTTTCCCTTTCCCTCTTGGAGCTAGCTGCCCTCAGGGCTTTCCCCCTGCTCCCTGTGCTGTAAGTCCCACCTGAGCAGACCCCACGAGAGGAGGCTTGCCCCTGCCCAGCACTGCCTGTGGGTGTGGGGGTAACTCTGGGGTGTAGTCAGAAGACCCACTGCACCTTCACAGTAAGCTCATGTGCTTCCTCTTCACCTTTATCAGTGCCAAAGGAGTTATTTTAATTCCCAAATTACTTTTAATTTCTTTTTTCTGTATTTGTTCATAACTTGGGCAGAGAAGGATGCCCTTTACTGGACCCCTCAGAGGCCTCAGCCTACATGATTATCAAAAGAACAGTCCACCTGGAAGATCTAACAGTCGTGAACTTGTATTTAGTAACATAAGTCTTGAATTTAAAAAGGCAAAAACGGATAGGAATATAAGAAGCAGACAAATCCTCATAGTGGGAGATTTCAGTAACATCTCTCAGATGCCAATGGACCAAGCAGACAAAAAATTGTGAGGGTATAGAAGATTTGAACAACACAGTTAACAAATTTGATCTTGTAACATACATTCTTGAACTCAACAAAAGAGAAAAAAAATACATTCTTTTTCAAGCTCAGATGGAACATGAAAAAAAAGTCCATGTATCAAGTCAGAAAATTTCGAATAATTAATATATAAGGTATGTTCCCTGAATATACAAATATTAAACTAGAAATCAACAATGAAAATACTGAAAGATAAAACTCATATATTTGGAAAGTTAAAAAAATAAAGAAAACCCTTTTAAATAACTCAGGTGCTGAAGGGGAAATTGCAAAAAACTGACAAAATATTTAGAACTAAGTGACAATGAAAATACTACCTATCGGGGCTTCCCTGGTGGCGCAGTGGTTGAGAGTCCGCCTGCCGATGCAGGGGATGCGGGTTCATGCCCCGGTCTGGGAGGATCCCACGTGCCACGGAGCGGCTGGGCCCGTGAGCCATGGCCGCTGAGCCTGCGCGTCCGGAGCCTGTGCTCCGCAAGGGGAGAGGCCACAACAGTGAGAGGCCCGCGTATAGCAAAAAAACACCAAAAAAAACTACCTGTCAGTGTGTGGGATGCAATTAAAGTGGTACTTAGGGAGAGATGTATAGTTTTATATGCATTTTTAAAAAAGAAGAAAGATTCAAGGTGTAAGCATGCAGGTCACGATGTTAGGAAAAGAATAGTAGGAAAAAAAACCCCAAAGAAAATAGAAGGAAAGAAATAAAAACGGCAAGAATAAGCTAGTGAAGTAGAAAGCAAAAATTTAAAAAGAATAGAGGTAATAGACAAAACCAAAAGCTATCTCTTTGAAAAGATTAATAAACTAAACCCCCAGCAAGGGCTGACTAAGGAAAACAGAGAAAAGATACAAACAGATACTATTTCCACAATGAAGGAAGGGACACAACTACAAATAGAAATGAAATCTTAAGAGAATACCAAAAACAACTTTATATCAATGCATTTGATGGATAATTTTATAGAAAAAACCCGTAAATTCCCAAAAGTGACTCAATAAGGAGTAGAAAACCTAAACATTCACCATTAAAGAACTGAACTGGGGGACTTCCCTGGTGGTGCAATGGTTAAGAATCCACCTGCCAATGCAGGGCACACGGGTTCGAGCCCTGGTCCAGGAAGATCCCACATGCCGCGGAGCAACTAAGCCTGTGCGCCACAACTACTGAGCCCACGCGCCTAGAGCCTGTGCTCTGCAACAAGTGAAGCCACCACAATGAGAAGCCCACACACCGCAACAAGGGTGCCTCCCCGCCCCCCGCTCGCCACAGCTAGAGAAAGACTGTGCAGCAACGAGGACCCAAAGCAGCCAAAAAAAAAAAAAAGAACCCAATTGATAGCCACAGGTATCCTCCCAACAAAGAACAGCAGGCCCAGAGATTTGTCTGTGAAATCTCCGACAAATTTTAGCAAACCTTTAAGGGACAGAAAATTCCTATGGTATACAAACTATTTCAAAGGATGAGATGCTCACCAGCCATTTTACGAGGCTGGAGTAACACCTGGATATCAAAACCTGACAAGGGAAGTACAAGAAAATAAAATAGGCCAGTGTTGCTATTGAACATAGATATAAAACTCTAAATAAAATATCAATAAATTCATCAGGATATGAAAAAAATAATACATCATAAGCAAGAGGAGTTTTACCCATGGATTGAAAATATAGCTCAAGAGAAATGTAATCCACCAGGTTAACAGATTAAAAACCATATGATTATCTCAGCAGATGCAGAAAAGCATTCGGTAGAATTCAGCACTTTCATAATGTGCTGAATGAATCAGGGGAACAGGCTAAATTTAGCCTTATGGTGAATCCCTTTATAAAGCAACTTTCATCCCATCTATATTTTACGTAAATCCAGATTTTCAAATATTAGTTTTTCTTTTCATAAAGGTTTAATTGCATGTCAGACCCAAATATGTCCAGAAGCTCTGCCCAGTTCTTCTGGAGAACACAAAAACCCCACAAAGAAACAAACAAGTAATGTCGAACTTGAAGGTAGCTATTTGCATTTTCCGTATTTCAGTTGCAGTCAGCTGTACCAGGCAGGTTCTTTGAGTATCCATTTCCATGGGGTCCCTAAGTAGTACTCCATTTTCCAGTTTGAGTGCAGTGCCCAATGCCTGGGTTGAGTGGAATGAGGCAGGTCTGACCCAGGGTGACGTGAAGCAAGTACCTGCCTTGTGGCCTGGTGTGACCTCAGCCACCTTCCTCATTGACTCCATTTCTGTGGACACCCCTTTCTCATCCTCATCCACGTGTGCAGGTCCAAAGTGAAGACAGTACATGAGCGGATCCCCTTGGCTGGACTGAGCAAGTTGCCCAGCGTCCCTCAGATTGCAAAGGTAAAAGCTGACACTGAGAGGAGGTGGCTTCCTCTTTTAGGCCAGGTCTGGCCTCTGGGGTAGGGGCGGAGGCTCGTCCTGGGTGGACTCTGCCCTTGGGGAGGGGAAGGCCATTGTCCTCTTGGGCCCTTGACTGCATGGATGCGGTTGGGGGGAGCGGTTGGCGGATGCCCCCCTTTCCTCTACACCTTGCCCATCTCATCCTCGCTGCTGAGGCTGATCAGGGAACAGGGTAATCCATGGTCTCTGCCCCCAAATTCACAGCTAGTTCAGGAGACAAGAGAAATGGAGAGACAGGGCTGGAGAATACAGGCAGCTGGGGAGACTTCACAGCCGAGGACGGTTGGGTGGAGGGATGACCGGGCTGTTGATTGAGATGGAGGGCCACCCCCCCCCAGGTAAGGAGCCATCAGCTGGTGGAGGGGCCCATGTCACTTCTCTGGGATCCTGGGAACTTGGAAACTGAGTGATCAAAGCGGGGTGAGAAGGATGGTCATCTGGGTGGGGTTGGACCCACACTCTGGGAGTGGGAATGCCAGGCAGAACTGTGTCGGATACCTTCGGTGGCCTCACTTCAGCAGGAAACCCCAGGAAGGTCCCTTGACTTTCCTGACCACATGCGAGTGAGCAGTAGCACCAGGATCTGACCCCAGGCCCCCTGACCCCCGCAGGTCTTGGCCTCATGCTCTTCTTCTTGGTGGGCAGAGGAGCGCAGGTGCCCTCCATGGACATGGCCCCTGAGCTGTGTGTTTCTCTCTCCCTGCTTAGGCTTTCTGTGACGACGCAGTGGGGCTGAAATTCAACCCTGTCCTGTACCCCAAGGTGAGGACCTTCCCCCCTCCCCTTGCTCAGGGCTCTGCCATTTGGCACGGATTTGCACGCCTGTGGCTCTGTGGGACGTTCTCTGCATCTTGGGGGTTTTTGCGGGGTCTCCATGATAAACCTCCATGTCTCCCCCTCTCCCTGCCCACCCCTTCACAAACTGATCTGCTGGAAACCCATCCTCAGCCATGCCTGGGTCCCCAGCCCGCTGGAATTGGTCCCCAGCTGTGTGGAGGTGGCAGACGGGTAGCAGTGGTGCAGCTTCTCAGTCTGGTCGTACCTGCCTGAGGCCAGTGCCCGGCTGGGGAGTGATTCTGCCTCTAGCTGGGGGGCTGCTGCAGACCTGGTCAGCCATCAGGAAGGGGGCGAGGCGGGCAGAAGGCAGAACCCCACTAAGAAATAAAAGGCCAGACCTCCGCTCCCTGTTGCCAGCATTACTACAGGTCTGAGGCCTTACAAGCCTCCGCCGGCCCCCTAGTTAATAAACTTGGCTGGTTCTCTGTTAACAGTTTCCTTAGGCTTGGCCTGATCTTGACCCCAGTTCTGATGTCGGGGTGTGGGTGGGGAGAAGAGCAATAATAACAAAACAAACTCCCAAGCCCGCTCAAGAGCAATTATGCTGTGAGAGGACTTAATCACCCATGGACAGTGAATCACTTTAAATAGGCCATAGGAGGAGACCCAGGGCACTGGCTGCTGCTTCGCGAGCCCACAGGGCCTGGGGAGAGGCCGTGGGAGCAGGGCAGTGCTTCCGAGCATCCACCATGGGCCGGCTGGGGCTCGCTGCGGCAGGCTGGCTGGCGCTGATTCAGTCCATTCCGAGTCCCAGTTCTGACAGCCAGGAACCAGGAGGTGAGACGTTTGATGAGGGAAGAGGGGTCCTGTCCTGGCTGGGATACCCAGAACCCCCTGGAATGAAGCCTCATATCTTCACAATTGGGCTTGACACACTATTTGTCCCCATGCGGGGGCTGAGCTAATGGCAGGGTCCTCTCCTGCACAGAGAATGTGCCAGAGCCCTTCTCTCAGACACCTCTTTTACCCCCCCGAGCATCTGTAGGCGCTTCCCAGTAAGCTGCTGTGCTCCGTGGAATATTTTCCATCATTCAGACTGCCCTCCCCTTTATAATTAAAGCTGAATTTGTGAGGTTTAACCAAACATCAAAACCCCATCATAAAGCCCTAACTTAACTACAAGTTTGGCAATTTTTGTTGTCAAATCACAGCCACTGAGAGAACCCGATGACTCTCATTTTTGCATAGTTTTCTCTATAGCTTGGAAAGCCTCCGGCTCTGGTAATAATGGGAGAGCAGCTGTATTTTCATGTTTTCTAGATTGGAAGGACTGCTTCGTCCGGCTGGGATGTTAATCTGGCTGAGATGTGTGTGTGTTTTTACAATTCACGGAGTTTAGAATGTTCCTTGGAAGGTGTCCATGACCGGGTGCCTCTTCCCGGGCAGGGCAACTGCTCCAAGCCTTTGACTCATCCCAGGCCGGAGTGGGGGGCGCCCTCTGGGGTCGGGCAGCGCTGTTCTTCCAGGGGGAGCTGAGAAGTGTCCATTTCCTCAGGCAGCTGAGAGCCACACAGAGATATGTCAGGGGTGACAACCTGACATGGGCCACATACTCTGGCCCAAAAGTCATGCCTGGTTCTTCCTGTAGCAAAACATGTGGTCGAATCCCTCCTTTTTATTGCAGAGACCATCCCAATAGTCCCCAAGTCTTGTGTTTCCTAACAAGCTGGTCCAACTCTGATCTTTCTGGAGGGTTTAGATAGATGATGATGATAATAGCTGCTGTGTGCTCAGCACTTCATGTGCTTGATCTCCCTGAATCTTCACAGCCACACGTCTCCATTGAACAGGTGAGGAGGGACTTCCCTGGTGGTCCAGTGGTTAAGACTCCGCACTTCCAATGCAGGGGGCACAGGTTCGATCCCTGGTCGGGGAACTAAGATCCCGCATGCTGCGCAGCATGGCAATAAATAAATAAATAAATAAATAAATAAATAAATAAATAATAAAAATAAAGAAACAGATGAGGAAACTGAGGCCCAGGGAAGTTAAGTGGCTCACTCAAAGCTGCACAGGTGAAAGCAGTGGATTCAAAATGAGAGCTTAGTGTTTCTGACCAGCTCTTTGAAGCACAATAGAAAATTAGATGGAACCAGTGGTCAGGGTTTTTTTGTTTATTTTTTCCTTGCATGTTGAATTAGCGTATGTTCCTCCTTAGAGACCTCTTATCTTATGGATAAGGGGGATTGAAGTCTGGGCAGGAGCAGTGCCTTGCTCAAAATCACACTGTTGCTTAGAGGTGGAATTGGAGCTATCATCCTCCTCGCTGACTGGTTTTGGGGTCCCGGCTTCACTCTTTACTCCCCAGATAAAACACTGGGGAAAAGTCAGTTCCCCATGTCCTGCTGGACTGCCTGTGTGTCCAGGCCTTGGCTGGCATATCTGGAGGGAGATGGAATGGGTGATCCAGAGGTTTGGTCACCACTGGCGGAAGTCCAGGGGCTGGGAACAGCTGAGACCTTTGAAGTTGCATCTTGACCGTGTACTTTGGACTTCACCCTTTCTCTTCCTCCATGTGTGGATGTTTCATATCAGGGGGGCATGTTCTCCACCAAAATGGGTACTTCCCCTTCCACTTGCCTCTTCGTTTTGCCTCCAAGTTAATAATCTGATTTCTTCTTCCCACATTTTCCAGGCCTCCCAAATGATCGTGTCCTACGATGAGCATGACGTCAACAACACCTTCAAATTTGGGGTCATTTATCAAAAAGCCAGGCAGGTAAGCATCACGAATCCATACTGGTCACTAGATCCTGTGGTTTCTGCCTGGGGACTTTTGTTTTCCCATCCCCCAAGCACAGGAGCCCTGCATTAGGTTCTTAAATACTCTGAACACAGTGACCACATTTCATATATGAATTAGACTGGAGGTGGTAGAATCTTCAAGGTGGGCTGCTGCTCTCAAAAAGGCCTGCAGATCCCTTAAACGGTAATGTAGCTTTTCATGCAGTGAATGCTAATTCCTCCTGGCTCCCTCGGCTTATATGTAACAATGAGCTGTTCGTCACAAGAAAAGTCAGACTGGGTGGAGGGAATGGATGAGCACAGGCTGCTTTCTCCTTGCCCACCACTCTCCTGGCTGGGAATTAGCTTTGGCTCCCCAGACTTGAGTAGTGTCCTGGCATCAGCTGTATGCTCTCTGCCCAGCTCTGTGTTCAGTGATGTCACGCTGGTAGCTTGAAATCAGCCACGATGGAAGTATTCACACCATGGAAATGGGCAAACACCAGGGCTTCTGTTTTTTGTCTTTGGAGAGGAGGTTGTTAAAGATTTTACCAGTACACAGTGCTTGTCCTCCTCTATCTCTTGTAGCGCTCACGTGCTGCTTTGGCGTCAGTTGACCAGAATGGTGTTTCTCAAAGTGCGTTCCACGAGACACTAGTCCGTGAGGTACTCTGTGAACACATGAGTTCCAGGGGGTGGGGGTGGTCAGGGGGGTGGGAACATTTTCAAGGTTCTGAGAACCCCCAGAGTAGAGAACTCTTTATAACTTTGTTGAACTCAGTGTTTCCCATACGTATTTGACCACAAACTTCCTATCCTCCTACCATGAACTTTTATTAGCATCCTGAGAAGTGGTCTGCTGAGCACACTGGTATTTCCTCAGCTGGGTTGTATGGAAGAAGGTTCCACACCTATTTCATCTTTGTATCATCCAAGAACCTAGCATGGGGTGTTTATATAAATACACTCAATTTTTTTTTTTTTCGGTACGCGGGCCTCTCACTGTTGTGGCCTCTCCCGTTGTGGAGTACAGGCTCTGGGCGCGCAGGCTCAGCGGCCATGGCTCACGGGCCCAGCCGCTCTGAGGCATGTGGGATCTTCCCGGACCAGGGCACGAACCCATGTCCCCTGCATCGGCAGGCGGACTCTCAACCACTGCGCCACCTGGGAAGCCCCACTCAATTTTTTTCTATGTGAATGAATGAATGAATGAATGAATAAACGTTTTGACCCTGTGAGTGGTAGGTCGATAATATCTTTCAATATTAACTGTGTCATCTTTTTTGCGTGACAGTGTCTTTCTCAGCTGGATGACAGCTGACTTCCTTGTCTGAAGATATTAGACCACAAGAGGCATGTGTTCACTTAAAAACACTCTAATTAATGAAGGCTTGTGGAGCTGAAAGACCAACACAGATAAATCTTATAATTTAAGGGAATTATTCAAGTAGCCACTCTAATTATTTTCACATACTGCATTTTTATTTTGTACAGCTCTGATAATACAGTCCCACTAATTAAAGTTCTTTGCTTGTGTAATTTACCAAAGCAGATATCATAAGGTGATTACAGTCCAATATTCCAGCAGTTATAATTACTGAACATTAACCATCACCTCTGAGAAGGAGTCTGAAGGAGTCTGTATGTTGTTTATGTACCTGACACCGCTGAGGCAAGGTGGGGTCGCCCCGGCAGATAAAAGTCTTTTCTTAAAATATTTGGATTATTGTTTTGCAAACCCTCATTGGGGGGATTAATATGAACATTTGTTGCGTGAAAGCCCTATGCTGGTTTTAGGATATAAATAAGCCCCATCTAACTCTGTTTGTCACGCACTTTGCTAAGCCTGTGGAGGATACATTAATGACTAAGAACATCTCCCCTGAGTCCATGGTCACGTTCAAGGACAGTATAAAAATAAAGACAGTAATACCAGGCTGGGTGTAAATCCTAGAGAGAGGTGCACACCCCAGAGCATAAGCTGGATTGTTTTCTCAGGAGAAGATATATGTTGCTTAGAAGCAGCTATTCTCCCGAACCCTAGCTTCATGACCTGGGGCATACAGCATGCTGGACTAGAGTGGGGATGCCTTTGTGGCATGTGACAGATCAGGCATTGGGAAACCTTTTCTGTAAAGGGCCAGATAGTAAATATTTTAGACTTCACGGGCCATACTGTTTGTGTTGCAACTATTCAACCCTGCCTTTGCAGGTCAAAGGCAGCCGTAGACAATACTAAATGAATTGGCCTGGCCATGTTCCAATAAAACTTTATTTATAAAAATAGGCAGCGGGCCCCACTTGGCCCCCAGGCCATAGTTTGCTGACCCCTGTTAGAAAGCAGTGTTTCCCAAATTTTAGACGTTCACAAACCACATCCAAGATCATGTCATTCTACCCTCACATTTTTTTTTTTTTTTTTTTTTTTTTTTTTTTTTTGCGGTACACGGGCCTCCCACCGCCGCGGCCTCCCCCGTTGCGGAGCACAGGCTCAGCAGCCATGGCCCACGGACCCAGCTGCTCTGCGGCACGTGGGATCCCCCTGGACCGGGGCACGAACCCGCGTCCCCTGCATCGGCAGGCGGACCCTCAACCACTGCGCCACCAGGGAAGCCCAACCCTTACATTTTTTTATTGCACCTATACCACTAACTACTTACTTTTCTTTAAAGTTTTCTTTCACCTTAAATTCAATTTTTAAAGGATATTTTATATCACTACTCTTACTGGGAAATTAGTATCACTTGCCTGAAATGAAGGTAATTCTAAAAAGAAATACTGTAAAAAAACAAAATTAAGTTATTGAAATCTAGCTAGACTCTGTTTCCTATTGAAGGCTTAGAACCTGAGGTCAGTTCTTTCTTCTTATAAAGCAGGTATTAAGGAGATGTTAAAGAATCACCTATTGGAGACTTCCTTCTTAAAGGGATTGCACAGACTGGAGTATCTTTGTGTCATCTTCAGCTGTTCATTGCCATCTGTGGTGTTTGCAGAGCCTTCAGCTGTTTGCAGAGCCTGCCACTGTGGGTAGAACCTTTTGATCAGGCAGGGCCACTCAGTGTTTTAAGCCTGTCACGATTGCAGAGCTTGCTACTATTTTCAGCTTTGCTTTCTATTTTTTAAAAAATGATTAGAGTTTTAGTTTTTTGATATTTGTAAATTTACATGCTGTTGTATTAATAAGAAATAATACAGAGAGATCTTGTGTACCCTTCATGCAGTTTCCCCCAAAGGTAATGTCTTATAAAATGATAGTACAGTATCACAGCTGGGATACTGATGGTGATAAAATCCACAGATCTTATTCAGGTTTCCCCAATTTCACAAATACTCATTTGTGGCATGTCTGTGAATTATATTCCATTGTATGGATATATCACATTTTGTTTATCCATTTGTTAGTCATTGTATATAATTTTATCACACATGTAGGTTCCACAGTCAAGATACGGAAGAGTTCCACCAACACTAGGATCCTGGTGTGGCTCATGCTTTTTTTTTTTTTTTTTTTTTTTGTGGTATGCGGGCCTCTCACTGTTGTGGCCTCCCCCGTTGCGGAGCACAGGCTCCGGATGCGCAGGCTCCGGATGTGCAGGCCCAGCGGCCATGGCTCACGGGCCCAGCCGCTCCGCGGCATATGGGATCCTCCCAGACCGGGGCACGAACCCGTATCCCCTGCATCGGCAGGCGGACTCTCAACCACTGCGCCACCAGGGAGGCCCGGCTCATGCTTTTATAACCATGCTAACCTCCCTCCTGCCTCCACACTCCCTTTCCCGGCTCCAGTCCCTAACCCCTGGCAACTGCTGATCTGTTCTCCAATTTCTAGAACTTTGCCATTTCAAAAATGTTGTATAAAAGGAATCATACAATATATAACCTTTGGGGATTGGCTTTTCTCCACTCAGCGAGATTCATCCAAGTTTCTGAGTGTATCAATGGTTTGTTCCTTTTCATTGCTGAGTAGTGTTCCATGGTATACCTAGATGTACCACAGTCTGTGTAACCATTCACCTGTTGAGGGATAGACATCTGGATTGTCTCCAGTTTGGGGCTATTATGGATAAAGCCACTGTGAACATTTATATACAGGTTTTTATGTGAGCAGAAGTTTTCATTTCTCTGGGATAAATATTTAGGAGTGCCATTGCCTGGTTGTATGGTGATTATATGTTTAGTTTTGTAAGAAACTGCCAAGCTGTTTTCTAGCGTGGTTGTTCCATTTTACATTCCTACCAGCAAAGTGTGAGTGATCCATTTTCTCTACATCCTTGCCACCATTTGGCGTGGTTACTATTTTTCATTTTAGCTATTCTGATAGATGTGTAGTGAGATCTCATTATGGTTTTAATTTGTGTTTCTCTAACAGCTAATGACATTGAACATCTTTTCTAATTGAACATCCTACTTGCCATTTGCATATCCTCTTGAGTGAAATGACGGTTCATGTCTTTTGACCATTTTCTAATTGGATTTTTTTTACTGTTGAGTTTAAAATTTTTAAGTAACAGCTTTATTGAGGTATAACTGACCTACCATACAATTCACAATTGCATGTGATTTATATCTCAATAAAGTGTACAATTTAGTGGTTTGTAGTATGGTCACAGAATTGTGCAACTATCACCACTAACTTCAGAAAATTTTCACCACCCCTAAAAGAAACTCCATTCCCATTTGCAGTCACTCCCATCATCCTCATACTCTGTAACTCCTGTCAGCCACAAATCTATTTCTGTCTCTTTGGATTTGCCTGTTCTGGACATTTCATATAAATGGAATCATAATATGTGGCCTTCAATGTCTAGTTCTTTTACTTAGCATAATGTTTTCAAGGTTCATTCATGTTGTGCAATGAATCAGAACTTTATTCTTTTTTATGGATGAATTATATTCCATTGTATGGATATATCACATTTTGTTTATCCATTTGTTAGTTAATGGACATTTTGATTGTTTCTACTTTGGGGCTATTATGAATAATGCTGTTACTAATATTCGTGTACAAGTTTTTTTGTATGGACTTTTGTTTTCATTTCTCTTGAGTATATTCTTAGGAGTGGAATTGCTGGATCATATGGTAACTCTATGCTTAGTTTTTTTGTGTGTGTGGTACGTGGGCCTCTCACTGTTGTGGCCTCTCCCGTTGCGGAGCACAGGCTCCAGACGCGCAGGCTCAGCAGCCATGGCTTATGGGCCCAGCCGCTCCACGGCATGTGGGATCTTCCCGGACCGGGGCACGAACCCATGTCCCCTGCATCGGCAGGCGGACTCTCAACCACTGTGCCACCAGGGAAGCCCTATGCTTAGTTTTCTGAGGAACTGCCAGGTTATTTTCCAAAGAGATGGCACCATTTTACATTCCCACCAGCAACATAAGCGGGTTTTGATTTTTCCACATCCTCACTGACACGTCTTATTGTCTTTCTTTTTTATTATGGTGTGAGTGGTATCTCATTGTGTGTTTTTTTTTTTTTTTTTGGTCTGTTTGTTTGTTTTTGGCTGCACCTCGTGGCACACGATATCTTAGTTCCCCAACCAGGGATCAAACCCGTGCCCCCTGCACTGGAAGCGTGGAGTCCTAACCACTGGACTGCCAGGAAAGTCCCTCATTGTGGTTTTGATTACTATTGCGTTTTCAGAGTTCTTTATGTATTTTAGATACTAGTCCTTTGTCAGAAGTCCAACTCTTAATTTTTCATTTTTGGATTGGTTTTCGGTATCAAGTCTAAGAATTCCTTGCTTCAGCTTTGCCTTTTTTTTTTTTAAACTGAGCAGCAGCTTTTGTTCAAATAGAAAGTCCTCATTAACCAGCCCCCAAAATCCAGCTCTGTTGAGTGAGCCTCTATTAGTCCTTCCTCCCGTGGATGACAGAGCCACTGGATGGCAGATGAGGGGGATGGGGAAAGGAAGAAAGGGACCAGGTATCTGGACAATCACATTCCTTCTCTTGGCGGCAACGAGAAGGCTTATTTTTCTGAACTCCTTCCCCTGATTCTGTTTCTCTTTCAGACCCTGGAGGAGGAGCTGTTTGGGAACAGTGAGGAGAGCCCAGCTTTCAAGGAGTTCTTAGATCTGCTGGGAGACACCGTCACGCTGCAGGACTTCAAAGGGTGGGTTTTAGCCAAGTGATGGCTCTGCCCCTATTGATGAGGTCCTAGAGGAAGAGTGAGGGCCGACTGCAGAGTTTCAGGGGCTGGCATGTGAGAGTTAACAACACGTACAAGGAACATGGGATTATTTTTCAGCAAATGATCAACATTCATTGATTGCATCTCGAAGGAATCGGTGGTACAGGGGATAATCCTGAATGGCAGATGGTCGGAAAGGCATTGACTTTTGCCCTCAGGATGCATGATGAAATCGTTCCACCTGAGATTTGCCTTCCTAATTACAGTTGGCTCAGACTGAGAGTAAAATGAATCCACCTTCCCTTCCAGGTGAGCAGGTCAATCACCTGCTAGGCATTCCGGAAAGAGGACCCTATGTAGTTTTGGGGGAAATGACCCATTTTAGATAAGACACAAAAAGAATGGTTAATTAAGTTGGTGCAAATACTGTAATCCCTCTGGCAAGAATCTATGCAACAGTGTATGATTCTCTAAGCGGACAGAAAGAATATTGGGGCTATTTCTTGGAAAGCTCTGGCCTTTGATGTTACTTGGCAAAGGCAACACTTGGGGAGGGCCTTTGAACCTGGCCAGCCTGTTCTCTGCTTTGTGGCTGGCACACGGCTGAGCCCTCAGAATTTCCCACCTCAGCAGCCGCATTACCAGGATGTCCTGACATATGTGAACGCACTAGCTCTGTGTCTGGCATGGAGTAGGTGCTTGATAATCACTTATTTCCACTGCTCCCTTCTCTCCTCCTCTTCCTCCCCCTTCAAGGTCATCACTGCTGTCTGGAGCCAGTCACACATGGGTCAAAATCCCATCCCTGCCACTAATTAGCTCTATGACTTTGAACAAGTGACTTAGCCTCTGCAAGCCTCAGTTTCCTTGTCTATAAAAAGGAAGATAAAGATAGTACTGACCACACAAGCTTGCTGGAGAATTGAAACAGATAATGCACGTGAAGCACTTAGGCCAGTGCCATGCAGAGTAAGCACTGGTCGTCATTGTTATTCTTATTATACCACCTTCCATTGGCTCTGAGATGCCATCCTTATAAGATATATCCTGATTTCAGAGAGGTTAAAATGGGAAAAAATGTTCTATCTTGCAACTGATGGAATAAAGTATATTAAAACCAGGAAGGACCCCAGAGGTCATGTAATCCTATCCCTTTATTTTCAAGAGAAAGGAAACTGAGGCCTGGAGAGATTAAGTGATATGCCCAAGGTCACGTGCTGACTTAGTGACAGAAGCTGGTCTAGAACCTGAATGGACCTAACTCCTGGCCACATGTGTTTTCTGCCCTATGGGGCTGAGCACACTTCTGGCTTTTTTATAGTGCTTGGGGTTGGGGGGACCTGATGTTCAGGATCTGTTTTATTTCATTTTCTTAAAGGAACATGTATCCCACTCCCCTTGCTGAAGAAGATGAGCCACGGCTAGCAGCCATGTTTCTATAAGGGAAGTGGGGGCAGCTCTGAGAAGCCCACCCAGTTCCTTAGTATTTTTTTTTTTCCGGCCTGCAAGGAGGTAGCCAGAGAAGGGACCTCCTCGGATACCTCCCAGCTGGGTGCTGCTGTGGTGGGGTCTCCATATCCGGGACTGGCTGGGTAGAAGTCAAGCATCTGTCCCCTCTTCTCGCTGACTCCGGATACTCCTGTGGGGCTCACCACCATCCAAAAGGATGGACGGCGGCCCTGGCTCTGGGCTGAGCACCTGGACACAGCCTTGCAGAGAGCAAAGGCTTGTGTCCAGCCTTGGGGGCCACTGGCAGCTGGGATGGCATTTGTCTGGGGTTGTGGATGGACGGACGACCTCTCTTCCCATGGAGTGGAGGGGACACAGCCAAGGCTTGGAATGGAGGTCCTGCCTTCATCTTTGAAATAGTAATTTATGGTTAGAAGCCAGGGCTCATCTGCTCAGAAGATGAACCTTATCTGCTTTCCCAGCATCATAGTCTCTCTGCCCTCAACTCTTCCACATCTTCTCTCATTCTCCTGCCCCCATGTCCTTAGGGAAGGTTGTACCAAGTTGCCCACTTCCCTTCTCTCTCTTTCTCTCTCTTCCCCTGGCACTTTCCCGTTCCCCTGACAGTTTCCGAGGAGGCCTGGATGTGACCCATGGACAGACGGGGGTGGAATCAGTGTACACGATATTCCGGGACAGGGAGATCATGTTTCACGTCTCCACAAAGCTGCCGTTTACCGAGGGAGACACCCAGCAGGTAACCGGGTTCCGGATGGCTTCGGGAGCCTGGGGCGTGTGAGGTGAAAGCCTGCGTCTGGTCTCCCTGGAGAACCGAGGCCGCCTTCCCCATTTTCATAATCAAGAAGCCCGTCTGTTCAACTTTGTTCCTTTTATCAAAACCTGAACTACTGTGTTATTCCACCAAGGCCGCAGGTCAGCAGCCTGTGTGGGGGGCGGGACAGGGCTCCTGGTTATCCCACTGTGACTGATGGGGAAACAGTGGTTAAAAGATTGTTTCCCAGGTGATCAGGGGCAGAGCTGTGAGCAGAGCCCAGGTGCCCTGATCGTGTAGGCTGGTGATAAAAGAGTACATGACGGGATCTGCAGGTGGTGGCTTGAAGCCAGCTCTGCCACTGAGGGGTATGTGACTCTGGGCAAGCTGGTAATCTTGTGTCTTCATTTGCCTCATCTGTAAAATGGGGATAACACCACGTACATTAGAGGGTTACTGGTGGGAATCACATAAGGTTCTGATTGTAGGGCTCAGTACGATGCCTGGCTTGTGGCAGGCTTCCTACCTCATGACTGTTCACTGTCCAGGCCACTCTTCCTGGCCCAGAGACGTCAAGCTGGTTATTGCATGTGACATCCCCACACCCCTGTCCAGCTTGTCTAGTCATACAGCCTTACCTCTTAGGACACCTGCCATGGGCAGGAATCCAGCCTTTTCCTTGACTGGAGAACCCTGAATGAGACCTCTGCTTCCAGTGTATTCCTCCTTTCCCTCTCATTTGCTGCTTCTGACAGCTGCATGTCCCCGGGGAGGACCTGGCTTTTTTTTCTCATTGAGCCCTGAAACCAGCAGCTGGTCCCTGGCTGTGGTCCCATTTGCCCCGTCCCACTCTTTGTACCATTTCAGTCTCCAGGAAGATAAGGAAGGAAGTAGGCCTTTCACCAAACTCGGACCCATTTGTTTCTGAGCAGGGAACCCAGGAGGGAGCACAGATGTAATATTGTAAACATAGAGCCTGGCTTCTTAGGAAAAAAGGAAATTGGCAAAGGAGACTGCAGTTTGGCTCTAAAATAACTACTGAATGTTCCAGAAGCAAATAGGAGCAGGATTCCTTTTATACCCAAAGTAGGTTTTCTCTCAGTGTTTTACCTTCAGCTCTTCCCTCACGGCCTCCCTCACCCACTGCCCCAGCCTAAGACTGAGGGCTCTTCTCTGCCTGGCTTGTTCTCAGTGTCACCTGTTAAGTGGGATGTGCACAGAGCTTAGCTCTCAGCAAGGACTGCATACATGTTAATTTCTCTTCCTAAGAAATGGGATGATGTGTGTGCTATAAGTGAGACAATTTGTAAAAGTGCCCAGCACAGGGCTTAGTATACAGCAGGTGCTCAGTAAGTGAGAAACTCAGTGGGAAACAGAGCTTGTGTGCAGTAGGTGTTTAATAAAGGAACAAAGTGTAGGTAAGCACCTAGCCTGGATTTGGTATACAAGAGGGCCTTAACATTTGAAATCTTGCATGGGAACAGCCCAGTATGGTTCCTGGCACACAGTAGGTGCTTGGGGATTGAGATCACCTGTGACAGCACCTGGCAGAGCTTGGGGTGCTGAATCGGGGTTGTATTTCTCTCTCCCCCATGACCTCCACCAAGCCAGGTTGCCCGTATTTCTCTGAGCATGGTTCTTCTCCCTTCTGGTGTAGGATGATCTGCCCCCTCCTTCCTGCTCATCCGCATTTCCATCAAGTGCTCCCTTCTCTCCCAATCTCCTCTTCCAGGAAGCCCTCTCAGATTGCTACCAGGCCTCTGATTTTGCCCTCTTCTCTGCCCCCATAGTGTCAGGCACTTTGTGGGTAGCGGCTGATTTAGCATTTGCTGGCTGGTGGCTTTGTTAGTGTTCTCAGGTGGCTCCACCTGTGTTTGTGTCTCTCCTAGATCAATTACAAGCTCTCCCAGGGCAAAACCCGGCCTCACTTTTTTTTTTTTTTTTTTTTTTTTTGCGGTACGCGGGCCTCTCACTGTTGTGGCCTCTCCCGTTGCGGAGCACAGGCTCCGGACGCGCAGGCTCAGCGGCCATGGCTCACGGGCCCAGCCACTCCACGGCATGTGGGATCTTCCCGGACCGGGGCACGAACCCATGTCCCCTGCATTGGCAGGCGGACTCTCAACCACTGCGCCACCAACGAAGCCCCCGGCCTCACTTTTTAACTAGTCTCCGCGAGTCCTGAGTCAGGGCTACCTCTACGTGCTGTAGAGCTCAGTAAGAAGCTTGCCAGCCTCTTCCTGACAACGTAGGCATTTTCCTCATTTTTTTCCTTTTTAGTGGCTTCTAGAGATTGAAAGAAAAAGCTCCTTGGAGAGAGAGGTCTCAGCGTTCCGGGGTTTATGTACAATGACAGAATAATGAGGAATTTCCTATATAGACCTATTCTGTTTTCAGGATGTTCCTAACTGGCTTATAACAATGGAACACTTTTTGATTAGCTCCAGAGAAAGAGACACATTGGGAATGACATTGTGGCCATCATCTTCCAAGAAGAAAACACACCGTTTGTCCCAGATATGATTGCCTCCAACTTCTTACATGCCTACATTGTTGTGCAGGCTGAGAACGCGGGCACGGAGACCCCATCCTACAAGGTAAGGAGAAAGTCCCGTCGGAGGAGGTGGTGGGCCCAGGCACCTCACCACACTTCATGGACTCAGCGACCTCGGGCAACACCATGTCTCAGTGGCCCCTCAGACCATCCTCCAAAACGTGATAGATTTCCCACGAGTTCTCGGGTTTCTGGGGTTTGCGAGCTAGATTCTTGGGGCACCTTCTGAGGTCACCTCATCCGTCTTGCCGCCTTCAGGTTCACAGCCTCTAACTCAAGGCTTGAGAAGCACTCTGCGTCCCTACGTGGAATCTGGTAATGCCATTTGCTAGAGCAAGGCAGCGCCAGAGGAGAGCAGGAAAGAGAAAGTGGAGAGACTGTCAGGAAAAGGGAGAGGAGGAAGGCGGTAACAAACCAAGGGAAGGAAGGAAAGGGAGAGGTGTTCATGGTGAGAAGGGTGGAGGGCAGGGGAGACCCTGGCCACTGGGTGGGCCCCTCTGGTTTAGCCATTCTGGGCAAATGATCTTAATGTGAAGACTCCCGGGGAGGTGGGGTTGTGAGCATCTGGGTCTAAACCTCCTGACCCATTCGTGGGCTTTCACACTGGCTCAGAACCTTCACGGATGTAGATGAGCCTCAGCTGCCCTCACCCTGTCCCCTCCTCATGGCTGTGTCGCTCACCCTCTCCTTTGCTTCTCCATGAGGAACGAGTCCAACCTCCTGGGTAACAGTTTCTCTGTATCACAGTGGTGTTGGGGGGCATGGGACCCAAGGGAGATAGACTGAGGCAGGGTTTTTTTTTTTTTTTTTGCGGTATGCGGGCCTCTCACTGTCGCGGCCTCTCCCGTTGCGGAGCACAGGCTCCGGACGCGCAGGCCCAGCGGCCATGGCTCACGGGCCCAGCCGCTCCGCGGCATATGGGATCCTCCCAGACCGGGGCACGAACCCGTATCCCCTGCATCGGCAGGCGGACTCTCAACCACTGCGCCACCAGGGAGGCCCTGAGGCAGGGTTTTTAAAGTGGGTGTTAGATAGGTTTTGCTATGTATTCCTTGTCGATAAGTGCAAAATGTGGAGTTCCCATGCTTCTTTGTGTTTTCTGGGGAGAGAAGCCATAGCTCAAATTCTCAGAGAACTCCCTGTTCCCCACGGCGTTAGGGGAGGGAGAGGAGCCTGGAAGAGGACACCATAGGCCTGAAATGTTTCCTATATAATAACTTAGGCCAGTGCTGGTCCCTGGGGTTCATGAGGCCATACCACTTCATAGCCATCTTTCCAGAATATCAATTTTGCTTGAATATTTTGGGAAAGAAAAATGATGTTATATCATTGTTATATCAGCCCAAACCCAGGTGTGTGAAGTGCGAAATTCACATCAGCTTTAAAGCCAAATAGGAGGCTTCTAAAACAAAACAAAACAAAAAACCCTCTGTCTTGCTGAGGAGCTGATTCCTTTATATGGCCACGTTCATCCTCCTCTGTCACGGAGCAGTCTTAGCTGAAAAGATGGAGAAGCCATGGTTTGGGTGTTTCCTTCAAGGCTTTCACCAACGGGGACATTCATTTCAAACAACCGGTTGATTAATTTGTTGGTGGAAGCAAGTGTCCTCGTTCAGTGCCTGCTGTGTGGGCACTTGGAAGTGACATAAAGAACCAGCTTCAGGGAAGGGATAGAAGAGGCTGTGAGGCAGTTCAGCCACTGGGTCACTCAGACAGCCACCTGGTTCTTTTAACAGCCAGCGGTGGCAGAGGCGGATCCTCAGAGTAAAGCTGTGGGATAGGAGGGCTCCCAAGGCCTGCCGGGCAGTCATGTGTGTACGTGTGGCTCATCTGCTGGGCCTCTGCCGGCAGAATGAGCCCTCTCGTGGACGTCTAGTATTTGCTTTTAGTTCCTGATAGGAAACGGAGTTCAGCTAACTGCCTCTCCACTTTCCAAGAGCTTTTGTAGAGTAGGAAAATACGAAAGAGAAAAATCAGAGATCCAAGAAAGCAGCACCCCACCTCCAGCGTTGATGCCAGAAGTCTTTACCAAGTCTCCCTAGCCACCGTTTCTGGTCCAGGGAAAAGCACTGTCCTCAGAGAGGTGGTGAGAAGCAGAGCTCACAGGGAGAGCGGGGCTGTCCCTGTGATGTGGGACCTTGGGCTCCGCCTGCCAGGCAAACATCGAAGCTGGAGGGCAAGACCTGTGAGTGGGGCGGGGTCGGGGGGCAGAGGGCAGGGAGGGAGGTCAGCCTTTCAAGGTGCTCCCCAAAGGTCTGTCCATCCACGGCCCCAGCAGCACCCCAGTGATGGGCAGGCTGAGGCGGACATGGTTAGATCCCTCAGGGGGGTCCAGGTGACACGGGACCTTAGCTGACCCCTGTGGGCTTAGGGGCTATGGCAAAGGAGGGTGAGATTTCCTTGGGGGCTGGGCAGTGCCCCAGGGGGCCCCCACTGGGGAGGACAAACAACAGGGAAGAAGAGGAAGGGGTGAAGGACAGGGGTGGGAACGTGCAGGAAAGTGTCCCAGACCGAGAGGCTCCGGAATCTGGGGTTCCGGTCCTGGCCCTGCCTCTGACTGCTGTGTGACCTTGGGCCAGTTCCTTCCCTCTCTGGGCTTCTGTTGCCTTCTGTGTGAAATGAGGAAATTGGAGTAGGCAATCTCTGAGCTCTTTCCAGTTCTGACATGCTGAGGAGGGGAAGGAGCGGGAGTTGAGAAAGCGGGGTGTGTGTGTGTGGATTAGAAAGTGGTTTGGGGGAACTCTAGTATTTCAGGTGTACTTTATTAGGTGCAGGTCGGCAGGGAAAATAAAAAAAAAACATTGAGTGGCAGTGGTTACCTCTTATTTGATCTGCGTTGGACACTGTGCTAGGCCCTTAAGAGCAGTCTTCTTGAATTCTCCCAAGCCTCTGGCCAGTCAGGCCTCCATTGGCCCTGTTTACAGGGGAGCAAATTGAGGCTGAGAGCTTAAGTTTCTTGTTTTTTCTTTGCGGTACGCGGGCCTCTCACTGCTGTGGCCTCTCCCGTTGCGGAGCACAGGCTCCGGACGCGCAGGCTCAGCGGCCATGGCTCACGGGCCCAGCCGCTCCGCGGCATGTGGGATCTTCCCGGACCGGGGCGCGAACCCGTGTCCCCTGCATCGGCAGGCGGACTCTCAACCACTGCGCCACCTGGGAAGCCCAGAGCTTAAGTTTCTTAAGGCCTGAGGCCACAGAGCCCAGAAACAGTGGAGCCAGGTCCTGTCCAGGTCTGACTGGGGTCTTCATCACAGAGCTGTCAGAGCAGGTGGGAACTTGGACCCACGATCTGGTGTGTGCATGAAACATCGCATCGAATTATGTTTCAGATGTGAATTTCATCCCCATCCTGCTAGCTTGGAAGGAAATTACAGCTGAGCCATCGCTAACACTCTCTCCCCACCCTGTCTGAGCTCATCCTACCCCGACTCCTCAAGTTCTGCAAAGGGGTCAGGAATCTTACGGGAAGCAGACCCCGGAGGCGGGTTCCTGTCCATGTGCCCTCTTTCCCTCACTACTGGTCTGCTGCTTGAGCGACCTCGTGGTTCTCTAAGGCTTCCAGGCCATGCTTGGACAGACACGGGGATCTTATGAAGTCTGGAGTCCTCAGAGGCTCCCCGCCTCCCTGGTGTATTCTTATTACTTACACACCCCTGTCTCCTTCCGCTTTCCAGTTCTGGAAGAGTCTCTTCCCCAGAGTCACCTGCTGCCTCTGTCTTTCTAAGCCCTGCCCCCACCCCTGCTGGGAGGCCTTGGCTGGATTTAGAAAACAGGAAGGTGAGGTTGTGTTCAAGCAGCTTCTGCTTTCAGCTCGGCAACCCAACCGTCCCCAAGAGGAGGGAATAACAAAGGCCCAGGTGTTTCGATGGAAAGGGGTCAGGAGAGGGAGCGCGTGGGGATAGGGAGTCGCCATCAGAGGAAGGATCCTGTCTCCCGCCTGTCTGACCCGGCTGCTGCAGTGGGCTCGTGGGCGCGTCTGGCTGGGAGACTCGGGTGGATTTAGGAGCTTATCTGCAGCTCCTTACCCAGTTGGCACAGACTACTCCAATGCGAGCCTGAGAAGGAGGGGGCATCGGGGTGGGAAGAGGGGAGAGCTGGGCCTGGCCTCTGGCCTCATCCTCGCCAGCAGCCCGTCAGTGGCCTTCCCCCTCCCTTTCCCCCAATTTTGGCTCCGCGGGTGGAATTCTTGACTTGTGCCACGGGTGCACGGTGCGTGGTGGAGGGGGAACTGTTTGGCAGCTGGAACCAGCCAGAAATCACGTCAGCCAAGCACATACCATTTCCTGACTCTGGGCACTGCCGTGTGGGCCATGAGGACAGTCTTGCCCTTGGGGAGAGAAAGTCATATTGACCAGCCCTCTCCCGCTCCCTTCCCCTGCAGACCCTGGCCGGCCTTTCCTTGGCCTGGCTACGAGCTGCCTGCTCACCCGGTCTGGCAGACTCTGCATCTGCCCTACTTCACAGGCTGGGGAGGCTGGCGGCATGCCAGGGCTGGGCTCGCGTCAGCAGCCGCCGGGGGAGGGAGGGCAGAGTCTCCAGAGAGGTCTGCAGCCTCCGGGGGCTGAGAACAGGTGAAACCAGGGCACCTCCGTGCAGAGAGGGAAGAGGGAAGTGTGGGGCCTGTCCCGAGCCTGGGAGACCCTCACACAGAGCGCCTTGGTGTCCTTCCACCCCCAATTCCCAGGCTCGGCCCTGGCGCTCTGTTAGTTCCAGCCTTGCCCGGCCTGACCGACCCTTTGTGTCTGAGACCAGGGCTCCCAAACACCAGTCCACTGACCGCCCAGAAGCTCTCGGGTGCGTTTAATGGTTGCAGATTCCTGGCTCCACCCCAAAGCTGCTGATTCAGTAGGTTTGGGGTGGAGCCCATGCAATCGGTATTTATTTTTAAACGCTTGAAGTGATTCTGACGTCTGGCCAGGTTTGGGAGTCAGTGTTGTCGGAAAGAACCCCAGAGCGGGGTCGGGGTGCTCTGGATTCTCTGTTCATCTCTGGGGCTGATCTCCTGTGTGCCTTTGAGGCTCCACGGCTCTGGGCATCTGTTTCCTCATCAGGAATCCAGGGCTAATAATTCTGCCGGTGCCTTCTCTGTAGGATTAGCGTCCCGGTCGAATGAGATAATGCGATAGCATCTCCTGGGCTCTTGTACTACATTAGAATTAGGGTTCCAGGCTGCTCTTCAGCCCTGTCCAGTCGTCTTGCCAAGCTTGCTTCCGGCCTCCAGGAATGCAGATGAGGGTATGGGGATGGCTCCACGCCGTCCAGCCCCACTTCTAGGAACAGTGACTTGGGTGTGCCAATGCTGGTTCTTTATTTGTATTCTGGGAAGGGGAGGGGGAGGAGGGGAGTAGGTCCCCTAGGACCAGGGCTCGGAACTCTCGTCATCCTCAGCTTGGGTCTCCTCCCTCCTGGCCCACACGGAGCCTCTGTGTTTCAGGTCGCAGTCACTGCACGGGAAGACGTGCCTGCCTTCGGCCCACCTCTGCCCAGCCCCCCTGTTTTCCAGAAGGTAAGAAATTCTCCTTTCTGCTCCTCTCATGTCCGAGACTCCAGGTTTCCACACCTGAGTGGCAGTGGTTGCAGGGGGGCTGAATTGGGCTAGAGCTTTAGGAGAACCTTCAGCAGGGTTGGGGAATCTCCTCACTTGGGGTCTCTCCCCACCTCTCCTTGTGCCGCCAGCCTGGCCCAGCACAGGGCCTTTTGTCAGGGTGTTTGTTACTGGGGTTGCCTTTCTGCTAAAAGAAGGGTTTTTATGCCATGCTCCAGTCCCTGGAGGCTTGGGCACAGATGGGCTTCCAGTCATGGAAATGCCACTGTGGGTGTGGAGGGTTGGTTTCCCCAGCACCAGGGAAGCTGATTTCCCTGTTAACGTCTTAGCAGGTGGGCTTAGGCTGGGCTAGAACTGATGAAATGTTGGAAGGGGACCTTTCAGGGGCTCTCCCCAGACCCCCTCTTCTGTCTACCTCTTCCTGTGGCTGAAGCCCTTTGGGCAACAGCTAAGGGTGGGGTGTCTTGTCTGTTCCAGGGCCCGGAGTTCAGGGAGTTTCTCCTCACCAAGCTCACCAATGCAGAGAATGCTTGCTGCAAGTCAGACAAGTTTGCAAAGCTGGAGGTGAGAGCGCGGTTTCCGATCTTCCTCCTGCCCTCCTGGACAGCCTTTCCTGGGGGTCTATCCTTGGGGGCTGTTTAAGGTGAGGAAGCACCATCTTTGCCCCTCTAAACCTTCAGCCTTGTGTTGATATGGAGCTCTTTCTTCTTGCGGGAATTCCATCCAAACTTTAGGTCTAGTCAACCATTCACCAATCATTTCTTGAGCACCTACTGCGTGCTAGGCTCTGTTCTGTTCCCTGGGATACGTGAGGCACAGTTTCTGCCCTTATAGAGCTCATAGGCTGATGGGAGACAGGTATGATGCAGTGAGCTGGACTGTGATGGAGACCAGCACAGAGGCTGCTTCTGCTGATGGGGAATGGAGGGTGTGTTCAGGGAAGGCTTCTTGGAAGAGGTGGCCCTTGAGCTGCTGAGTCTGGATATCTGATGAACCTTTTGCCAGGAGGAAAGAGTGGGGAGGGTTATTCCAGGCATGAGAAACAGCATGAGCAAAGGCCAGGCAGATTCAGAGCCTGATTTTGTGAGGGAGCTGCAGAGGGTTGGATGTAGCCTCAGAAGGATTCATGTGGGGCCTGGAATGGTGGGAGGCCCACCTAGAGATGCTAGTTGGGTCAGATCAACTAGAACTAGAGGTGATGTGTACCTAATAAAGTGCAGGAGGAGGTGGGAGAGTGGGTAGATTGAAGGCGAGGAGGGCAGGAAGCGTGACCAGTTAGAAGCTATTACCGGAGTCCAAAAGAGACAGTGACAGTGTGCTTATACCAGGCACAGGAAGTGGTCGGAATCAGGAAGACCTGATGGACTCCAGTATATAAGGGTAGGGGTGAGTGGGATTGGTGGGGTGGCTCTTGGGCCTTTGACTTGGGCTCGTAGCTGACATGGGGACCGCTGGAGATGAGTTCTGTTTGGACCTGCTGAGTGGAGGTGCCTGCAAAGGCTGGGTTGTGGAAAGGGCTGGTCCTGGTCTGTGTGAATGGCGCCCCCTGGAGGCTGTATACACAGCCCTGGACGCACATCTGGATGGAGAAGAGCTGCGGGCAGTTGGGTACGTGGAGGCGGCACCTGGGGCAGAGATCTGGGCTAGGAGTCATCAGGGCAGGGCCATGGGAGGGCAGGATGGCCCAGGGAGAAGAGGCAGGGGGCCTGGCCCGGAGCTGTAATGTTAGCTGCAGCACTTGTGGGAGTGGATCTCAGCCTGGATATCGGTCCATACCGTTGCCGGGATGCAGTTGGCCAGGATGCAGCCCTTGGGCCAGGTGTCGGGAGCCCCCCAGGGAGAGGGCACAGCTCTGTCGTCAGTGCTAGCTTCACAGCCCCCACCCTCTTCCCTTCCAGGACCGGACGAGGGCCGCCCTCCTGGACAACCTTCACGATGAACTCCACGCCCACACTCAGGCCATGCTGGGACTGGGCCCAGAAGAGGACAAGTTTGAGAATGGGGGCCATGGGGGATTCCTGGAGTCTTTTAAGGTACGGGCACAAGAGTGGCTGGGGATTGCTAGGGCAGGGAGGCGGGGGGGCAAACAAGGAACGACAGCAGGGCAAAGTCCACGTGACCCTGAGACCAGAGCCCGAGTGCCAGCCAGCGGTGGAAGCACCAGCAGGGGCATCACAGGTGTTTGCAGAGGGCACAGGGGTCTCAGGAAGCCAACCGCCATGGTCAGAGAAGCCAACAGTGTCTCTGGCATCTTCCACATCCTTTCTTTGATCTGGATCATCTCCTCATCAGACTCCTGGGGTCTGGTAAGAAGGAACAGGGGAAGAGTTAGTAGCAGGAGAGGAGCCCGTGCAAACCAAGAACATTCCTGCTTTCATCTGCCTCTTTCTGTGGTTGGGGAGCCCAGGGCAGGATGGCAGGAGCAAGGAAACAAGCCTTAGGAATCTTCAGCAGCCAGTGTGGGAGACTGCAAGGATCGTTCCCAGTTGCCAGGGCAATGGAGGACCTGGCCAGCGCTGGTGGGATGGAGTTACAGGCAAGTCCTCGGGGACTTTGCAAAGGGAAGAGCTTTCTAACCAGAGTGAGCTACTAAAATAAGTAGTGAGCTTTCTGTTCCTGGAAGTATTCAAGTAGAGCTTGGACACACACTTAGCCGGCATGGGGTAAAAAAGGTTCATCATCACATGCTTGCCAAGTGCATGTTGTTCCACCCAGCACTTACATCCAGCATCCGATTTGAGGCTGGCTGTAATCCTGTGCAGTTGGCAGCACTTGGGTCTTATTATTTTTCCCTCACACACAGGGGGATAGGCTGAGAGAGGCTGAAGGGCTGCTCAAAACGTTACACCTACAGGAGAGGTAGAACCTTGTTTCAAACCCAGGTTTTCTGGTCTTTAGGTCAGTGTTCTGGATTGCCCATTGCAGAATGATTTGTAAAGCTACCATTTTGGTGGTGGTATGTGTGGGGTGAGGGTTAGACCTGCCTATATTAGAATCCCAGCTCTGTGCGATCCTGGGCATGGTCTTTAAAGTCTCTGAGCTACAGATTTCTTTTCTTTTCTTTCTTTTTTTTTACATCTTTATTGGAGTATAATTGCTTTACAATTTTGTGTTAGTTTCTGCTGTACAACAAAGCGAATCAGCTCTATGTATACATATATTCCCATATTCCCTCCCTCTTGAGCCTCCCTCCCACCTTCCCTATCCCACCCCTCTAGGCTGTCATAAAACATCGAGCTGATCTCCCTGTGCTATGCAGAAGCTTCCCGCTAGCCATCCGTCTTACATTTGGTAGTGTATATATGTCAATTGAGCGACAGATTTCTTATCCACAGCACAGGGGTGATCAATAGGACCTCTGTCATGGAATCAGTGGGAAGACTCCTTGAAATAATGCCTGGAAAAGTACATGTGGCCTGGAATACAAGAAATGCTCAGTAGAAGTGTTAGCTGTTATTACTGTTTTCATGGAAAGTGAAAGCTTAACATACATTATTCCATCGAAAGCCTCAAGACTGCCCTCTGTGCCCTGTGAGGAAGGCTATTATTATGGGCATAATAATTTTGGTATGATAATTCATACCCAATTTTAATAATGATGGGTGTGATTTTACATGAGAGGAAACTAAGACTCAAAGTGACAAAGCAATTTGTCCCAAGTCACCCAGCAGACATGGGAGTTGAATCTGGGTTTGCCAGATTCCAAAGCCTGTGTTCTTAACAGCTACATGACACTGCCTCCTGGTTCCCAACTCCATTAAGATTCCACCCATGCTAGCCCAGCCCAGGCAAGCCCGAGGTCTGTCCCTCGCTGCCAGGCTGGACCACAGAGAGCAGGGCAGGGCTCTGATGGCCTAGTTGGGGCCAGCTGCTAAGATTCCTCATGGGAGTTGAGGGTAGGGGCTTAGCTGCTCGCCTAGGCTGGTGGGAGATTCCTGGGGCATCTGTTTCAGTTGTGATGGACAGTGGCAGCCAGGGTGAAATAGAAATTGGGAAATCAAGAAGAAAGGGGGATGAGGGATAAGAGACGAGATGAAAGGGGAGGAAAGAGGGAGCCAGGTTGGCTAGCCCAGCCGAGAGAGGGGTGAACGTGACACCTGGTCATTAGGAAAACCCTTGTAGGCTCTGCCCCCCATCGTAGCAAGCGTACCAAACCGTTCCCGCATCCCACAGTCAATGTAATTTATGTAAGACTTGAGCTACAGTTGACTAGCTAACCTCATGTTATGTTTTGCAGACATGTAATGAAGCAAATTGCTTTCAGTTTTGCAGGTTTCTTTCTGTATTTGGGAGTTAATAATTATTTTTTTCAGATTGCAAATATTTTTATAAATTTGCTTTCAGTTTTGCAGGTTTCTTTCTGTATTTGGGAGTTAATAATTATTTTTTTCAGATTGCAAATATTTTTATAACCTGGAAAAGCTTGTAGGCTGTGGACAGTGGATAAAATAGCCCAGCAGCTACAGACAGGTTGTGAGTCTAAGGGCCATTTGTCCAGGCCCTTCCCTCCAGCAGGAGAAGTAGTTGATCTGTCCTTGACTCCACAGGGTCTGACTAAAGGGCTTTCCAAGAGAGATGCTTCAAGACTTTATCATCGCTTGTCTTTGATCCTATAATCCAGGGAACTCATCTTTTCAACCCTAAATCCTTCCATCTGTAGGCTGAAGAGAGACCCGCTTCTGCATTCTGCTTCCCTGCTTATCTCCGAGGTAGCGCTGCGGGGCGAGGGAGGGGATGGTCACAGTCACGCGGTCACGGTCATGGTCAGTCACACAGAGTAAGCCTTCAGAGCCCTGCCGGTTATGATCAGCTTTTCTGCAAACCCTGCTGGGTTTACTCTTTTGCCCTGTCCCTTCCGTCATTGCCCTCACGTTTCCCAAGCTGGCGGCAGGCCAGGCTTAGCAGCATGGAGCCCAGTGGCTTGCGGGATTCTGATGTTTGGGTCTTGCCTGTGGTCAGGCCTGTGGTCTGACCCAGCTCAGGAAACTGTTTCTAGTTTTGGTATTTCTTCGTGCGCCCCTAGGATGGTGCTGTGTGTCAGAATCATTGGCATTCCCTTGGAGTTCCTCACCCAAACCTCCATGGCATCCCGCTTGTAGGAATGGTGCATGAAGTGACTCCAGGAAGAAAAGTTGCACGTTTCATCTCGTTCCTGTCAAATTTTCATCTCACACGTTCAGGGAAACGTAACTAAGAATTCCCAGGACTAAAAGTGATCTCAGCCATCTCTGCCCTTGCCTCTGGGACTGTTCTTCCCCCACTATCCAGGGCAGTGACCCTCTGTCTCTGTCCCAAGGAGCAGACCCATCACTGCCCTGGGCTGTGCTGCCTGGCACCTCACACTACTTAGATTAGCTCTTCGCATCTTACTTCAATCCCACTGGCTCTAATTTAAGCTTTTCTCTCATGAGAAACAGAACCATTGGTTTATGGACATCTACACCTGCTTCTCAAACTGAGGTGCTTGGAGATATTCTCAGGAATCTGCCAGTTCTACGAACAGTTTAAAATTTAGCATTTTTACTTTGGATGATAATCTAAATATATATTTAGATTAAATATATATTTGCCATTAAACTCACAATTAAAAGACATTTCCATGGAATAAGTAGGTTTATTGCAAACGCAGTCCATGGGACCACTGCTGTTGGAGGTCCGTGGACATATTTTTGGAGTCTTGCAAGAAGAGTTTTCTATATAAAGGAGTGTACATTACTCACCTTTGAAAAATACTGATCTCTAGACAGTTGTTCTCAAATGTCATTCTCAGGCACTGCCAGGTGTTCATGGTGTTTTTATTGGTCCATAATGAAATGAGTGATGCTACTTGATGTATCCACATGCTTTGTACCTAAAACAAATGTGAGCCATGTTTTAAGAAACACTGAGCTAGCCCTGTCCTCTGCTGACCTCATCATGCAGAAAGGGGATGGAGGACCAGGGAGGGGAACGTCACCCAGTGTCATTGGAACTGGGACCACAGCAAGCAGGGAGTTGTCAGGTGACTTTCTCCTAGCATCTGAGGGACGGTGATAGTTGATGCACTGGTCTGATCTGACCCCTAGTGGCAGGCAAGGAGCACGAGGCTGCAGAAATCCCTGCAGAAGTACCTGCAGACAGGCCAGCCCTGTAGCTCATGGATTGGAGCTCTGGTCTTCCGGGGTGGAGATGCAGAGGGACAGTTCCTTCTCCCATTGGGCTGCTAGAGGGACAGAAGACCCTGTTCTGGACCTAGTACTTCCTGATTAGGAGCCATCTTGGCAGGACAGCAATTAGCATCTTTCTCTCCAAGGGCCCCTGCCTCTGTTGCTTGCCTGGTACCGATAGGCATGTCCCCTTCAGTGCTCATCCCTGTGCACTGTGTCCCTTAAGTTGAGTTTGTTCAATTGAAACACTTCACGAAACCCATTTAAGCAAGCGAGGTTTGTGGTTGACCCAGAGGAGACATGCTCCCTCGATGATACCAACTGGTGCTCATCCCCCCTGGTTGAAATGAAGTGACATAGCAGGTACCGAGAAAGTGACTCCCTCTCTCTTTTCTGACTCCCCCAAAGGAGAACTCTTTCGGAGGTAAGCCGGGAGGTGAGCTGAGGGCAGGGAAACCCTGGTGACTGGGGATGGTGATTGGCTGGGAGAAGAGCAAACTGTGAGGACAGGTAGGGACAGCTGTGTGAAATGTGGAATAGACAAGTCTAAGACTCCAGGGGCCAGAAATGGTAAGATTTCAGGTCAGTGCACGGAAGACCTTTCCAAAGGTCAGGCTGTCCGCTGCTGGAACAGGCAGCCTTGAAAGCAGTGAGCAGCCTGCCCCTGGGAAGATGCAAGCAGAGGAGTGCTGCACCATGGCCTGGAGGTACAGGGGCTGAGTGGGAGCGGGTCCAGATGGTCCCTGCAGAGCTGATGCCCCTGCAAAGGCTTCACGTGCCTTTTCCCTCCTGCCTCCCTCTTCCCTGCCCTCCATTCTTGTCTTCACCCTTTACCTGATCTTCTGCCCAGCTTGAAAAGGCTAGTACTTCCAGCTCTATATCACATTGAAACGTGGAATACTTGAGACCTCGTCACTGGGTGATTTTGTCCAAATCAAGCATTATTTTAGGGTTTTGAGGTAGCCACAGTCTCTCTCTCCTTTGGTCCCTAAGCATGGGGGAGGAGGGCTGACCCTGAGCAAGCAGGTAACACACCAGGTGTCCGGTCATGTGGACACATCCTGTCTCATGTCATCCTCGTGTTTACAGATGAGGGGACTGTCTCCAAAAGGTTCACATACTGTGCTGGGAAGAACCAGCATTCAAACCCCTTCCTGTTTGCTTTGAGCAGCAGATGGCTCCCCTGCACATCCCTGGAATTCCATGTCAGCCCATTATCTCCTCCAGCTTATCTTGTTGACTCAGACAGCAGCACCAAGGGCATTCAAGAAGATTCTTCCCAGACTGCTGGAGATGTATGGGGGGAGAGGTGCTGAAGCTCCATGGTTTCTGATCACCCTTAGTCCATCAACCAGTTGAACTATATGTTCAATATGAACCACTTTTGGGGATCCTGGCACCCTTCTATCTGGGGCCCAGGTTCTGATTTGGGTCCTGGCTCCATCTCTTACCTGAGGTGTGACCTGGGTAATCTTTTACCTTTAGGGACCTTTTCTTTTATTTATTTATATTTGGTTGTATTGGGTCTTCGTTGCTGCGCGCGGGCTTTCTCTATTTGCGGTGAGCGGGGGCTACTCTTCGTTGCGGTGCGCGGGCTTCTCATTGCAGTGGCTTCTCTTGTTGCGGAGCACGGGCTCTAGGCACGTGGGCTTCAGTAATTGAGGCACATGGGCTCAGTAGCTGTGGCTTGCGGGCCCTAGAGCACAGGCTCAGTAGTTGTGGCGCACGGCTTAGTTGCTCCGTGGCATGTGGGATCTTCCCAGACCAGGGCTCGAACCCATGTCCTGGGTACTGGCAGGAGGATTCTTAACCACTGCGCCACCAGGGAAGTCCCAGGACCTTTTCTATCAGTGCCATCCTCTCTGCATCTCAGAGTGGCAGGATTCAATAGGATCATGTATGTGGAGCTCAGTAGACCAGATACCATCACACAGGGCTTATGACCCATGTCAAATCTTCTCTGGAAAGAGACATCGAGGAACAGATTACAATATAAATGATTAACTGACATGTCATTGTTGATGACTATAGTGGTGGCGGCACATGAGGGCACCAATGGAATGAAATGATGCTGAGATTTATGGAGCGCTTGACTCATTTAAGGAACCTTAATGTTTATCCAGGGACCCCTCAAGAGTGGTACCCCACCTCTCCTGCCCTCAGTTCTCTAAAGGGTTTGTGACTTAATGATCTTTGTGGGATGAAATGAATAGAATGTGCTGGCTGTTTTAACCATGTTGCAGGAAACTGTTGCTAGGTGACTCTGTTCTGTGGTCTAGAAAGGGAGAGAGAGGGAGAGAGATGAGGTCCCTTAAGGGGGTGTCTTTGGCTCAGACAGGAGAGCCTAGGTGACATCAGGAATACAAGGCTGGTAGGCTCCATGCTTATTTGCAAACGGTCCTCCTTTCTGAATCAGCTTCCCTCGTCAGGACAGAAAGGCAGACGGGTTGTGGTCCTTGGCTGGGTCAGAGCTTAGAGAATTCCTGACCTTGGGGAGAGACCCCAGGGGTATCTGCTATTTGGGTTGGGAGCAACATTCGTGCTAATTTCTTGGGGCCACCTTGCCATAGACCAGGCTCTTCTCTCGATACTTCAAGGGAGGGAAGGAGGTTAGTTCTTCCACACGAGACCATCTGGAGGTTGGCACGTGGAGAGTGTAAGCTGACACGTGCGTGCGAGTGCGGGAGTGAACCCAGTGAGGATGCGAGCAGCGTCCTTCTATGTCAGTTTTCTGGAGCTGAGGTTCTGCTGGCTTACACAATAAGGAAAATCCACTAGTTCCCTTAAAGCAGGGCCCAAGGTGGCTCACGGTCATCCAGGCTCCTTCCCCTTTCCCCTCTGCCATCCCCTGCTCGTCAGCTTTACCTCTCAGGCTTGACCCCTCACGACCCCAAGGTGGCTGCTACGGTTTCAGGAGCAGACAAGTCACATCCCTTTGGGGAACATTAAGGAAACCTTTCCTCAAAGCCCCCAGCAGATGTCCCTTCATGTTCCACTGGCAAGGGGATGGGTGATGTGACTACCTTAGATGGATCATGATTTACTCCTTTGTCTCATGGAGGAAGAGGGGGACATTGGATCAATAGTGGCTCTGCCAGCAAGGGATGTGGGGGGAGGGGGATGGCAGCTGTATGTGAGCAACTAGTGATATCCGCATCCGTGTGTCTTTGCACATGGACCTGAGGCCCCGGGGCCTTGGATGAGTAATGAATGCAGGGGGCGCACCCGCGGGCCCTGGGTCTTTAGCATTGCCCTACTTGCAGGAACGGGTCTTGTTCCCCCAGCTGACTTCTATGTTCTTTGGAGGTAGGGGCTGTGTCTTCCACTTCTTTGACTTCCTTCCCGTTTTTCTCCCAGTTCCTGGCACAGTGCCGGGCACACGAGAAGTACGCAACAAATGCTTATGATTAACAATAAGAATAGCCACATTTATGGGGTACTTACGATGTGCCAGGCCCTCTGCTAAGAGCTCTATATGGATGCTCACCACAGCCCCACAGTGTAGATTTCCTCCATCCCATTTCACAAGCAAGTCTCAGAAAAGATGAGGAACCTACCAGGGGCACCAGCTAATGGGTGATGGAGCAGAGACCCCAGATATAAATTCTGGCAGTTGGACCCTGGCACTCCATGCTTGTGACTGCTAAGCTGCACTGCCACCTGGCTGTATTACTGAGTGACCGAATGAGTGATTAAAGGGAAGTGATGGGAGGGTTTGGGGGTTACTAGAGAGAAACTTCCCTTCCTAGACTCTCAGGTCATCGTTGAAGGCCTCCAGAACCACGGAGCATCATCCACATGGTAGGTAGGATCCTGTGGGACTTCCCTTGTCTGGAAATCCTCCCCTGGGTCGATCTGAGAACTGCCACTGCCCTTGGGTCCAGTTCCAGACCAACGTAGGCCTGCAGGTCCCTCCCTGCTGCTGGCAGCAATCTTGATTTTAGCTCTTCTCATCCTTGCATGCTCTGTGACAAGCCCCTGACCTCCTGGACACTTCACTGTTTGCCCACGTACCCTTGGCTCTTCGGTGGCCCTAAGTGAGCCTGAGCAGTTCTGTGCTCCCAGAGACCCCACGCCTCTGCCCGGTCTGAGTGTGCATCTCCTCCATTAGCAGCTGTGCCAGGTTGCAGGCTTGTCTTCACAACCTCTTAAGCCTCTGCAAGTGTGCGGGAAGGCTTGATGCACAGAATAGTAAAAGCTCCGTATGGTTCAGCAAGGTGAACATATTCCACGTTGCACAAAGTGCACTTCGGGATGACGGCAGAAGGGATATCCAGTGTTTAAACACAGAAGCACGCTTAGCTTTCTGCAAAAAAAGAGTCAAATTGGGGGATCCTGCATGGAGCACATCATTCACGTTTTAGACGAGGAAGCTGTAGCTTGGAGAGGTGGTAACTAGACCAGGGTCACCTGGGTTTAGTGAGCTGTCCAAACCTCACTTTCCTCACCTGTAAGATGAGGATAACAGCCTTTGTCCACCTTGCTGGGAGCTGGGGCACTGACCCCTCAGACTCGCCCTGGCCGGTGTCCTCCTTCGCCTCTGCCTGCCAAGAGCCACCCATTCCCAGAGCATAGGATGGAATATGTGAAAATTCTCTGCAAACTATAGTGACTGTAGTGTGGGCCACTGAGAGAGAGAGAGAGAGAGAGAGAGAGAGTGTGTGTGTGTGTGTGTGTGTGTGAATATGTGTGCACAGGCTGAAGGCTGTGTCTGCAGACCCTGTCAAGTGGGACAGGGTCATCTAAAGGACCAGACTCCAACCCTTAGGCCCCTGTCACCTGCTCTCCCCACAGAGGGCCATCCGTGTGCGCAGCCACTCCATGGAGACCATGGTGAGCAGCCAGAAGAAGCAGCATGGCGGGGGCATCCCCGGCAGCCTCAGCGGGGGCATCTCCCATAACAGCATGGAGGTCACCAAGACTACCTTCTCGGTGAGAGCCGCAGGCCCTGGGGCAGCACATGGGTCCTGGGGAGGGTCCCCCAGGCCTCAGTGGGGGAGGCTTGGGCCAGGTGATGAGACCAGTGATGACAGAGGGAAACTGAGGCTGTTTTGGGGGTGAGCCCAGGCCCTGCCCTCTGAAATGGAGCCTCCATCCCAGGCAGCGCCTGGGGCTGGCCCAGCCTAGAGGCCTTCCCGTTTTCCTGTTCTCTGAGTTTCCTCAACAACCTGGCCTCCTCCTGAAGGCCAACCCTGCAAAATGGGCCTGAAGCGAGTTTCTTTGCTTGGGAGCTTGGGACCCGTGACTGTGAGAAGAGTGTCCTTGCTTTTTTATTATTAATGATAACAGTAGCTGCCCTCTGGGCACTGAGCTAAGTCACGGACATTATCTCATCCGATCCCGTGACAGCTGTCTGAGGTAGGTATTGATGTGTTTGTTCTCCATTCCTCCTTGAGGAAAAGGAGGCCCAGAGGTTTTAAGTAACTTGCTACAGGTCACCCAGGTAAGCTGAAGAGCTGAGATTTGAATGCAGGTCTCCCTGATCCAAAGTCAAAGCTCTTAGTCACTGTGTAGACGGTTCCCAAGGAAAGAGCCTGGCAGGTCTGTGGGTTTGAGTGTGGTCTGCTCACACCAGGGGCTGGCCAGGGAAGGAACCAGTCGGTCCTTTTAAAAAGCAAAGTGACTTTGGATTGGTATAGACTAGTCTTTTCCTTCTTTCTTTTTTTCTCTTCTCTTCCCTTCCTTTTTCCTCTTTTCTTTTCTTTTTTCTTTTCATAGTGGAACACATCCACCATGATACCAACGATTAGTATTTTAAACGGTCTTGCGTAATTCATTTAACTTACCAAATGTTTTCATAGCTGTTATCTTGTTCCTCCCAGAACGTCTGTGAAGTGAGCAGGGCAGAGCAGTTATCTTCATTCTGTGGGTGAAGAGACTGAGGCCCAGAGAGTTTTGTCACTTACCCAAGGTTGCATAGCATGTGGATGGCAGAAGTTGGGGCCTGGGTTAGAAGCCTGGTGGGCTCTAGAGATTGGCTGTAGGCTTTTGTCTCCCCCTCCTCAGTCTCCCACCTCTCCGTGGTCCCCCTGTGTGTGGCTGAAGCAGAGCCATGTTGTTGGGGGCTCCCCCTTTGCCCAGGGCTACGTGTGGACCTGATTCCGCTGCTTCCAATCTGTCTTATTATTGTGACACCAGCTTGGACCCATTTCTTTGTGAGCCGCTGATGGAGAGTCAGGAGCCCTGGGCTCTTGTGCTCACCTTCTGGTGATTTGCTGTTATGACCTTGGCCGAGTCTCCTCGCCCCTCGGCTCCGCAGCTTTTTCGTTGGTAAAGCGTGAGGCTGTGCCAGGTCTCTCCCTGGGCTCTCAGCTTTGTGGTTCTCAGTCTGTGACCCCAAGTCATCCTGTCCTTATAAATATGCAGGGCTCTCCTTAGGGTGGCCCCGACCCCATGTTCCTCCAAGAATTCTGGTCTTTGGTAGATTGTTACCTGGGGCCACAAGGTTTGGCTTAAGAACACAGGAAAACATGCTGCAGGTGGCTTGACTCTTAGGGTCCCAGATCCCATTACTAGATCCCAACCTTCCTGGCTGGCTCGCTGTTTTCTGGGATCTCCTCCAGACCAGCTGGGGATTGCAGGACCTATTGTAGGCCAGAAAGGGGGCTAAGAGGAAGGAAAGCTGGGTTTGGGGATGTGGTCAGCACTCATTCTGGCGGTTTCATTGACAGCCTCCGGTGGCAGTGGCAACAGCGAAGAACCAGTCACGGAGCCCCATCAAGCGGAGGTCGGGGCTCTTCCCCCGTCTGCACACAGGCTCTGAAGGCCAAGGGGACAGCCGGACACGATGGTAACTGTCCCTTGTGGGGTTTGTCAGCTCTCACCACTGCTGCAGCCGTCAGGTGCCATCCTTGGGGAGGGCTTTGCGTAGGTTCAGGAGATGCCTTCCTTTTGACCCTGGTCCCTCCTTCAGGGACCTGCACAACCCTGTCCGCCACTCAGCTCCTTATCCACTGAGGCACACTGGCCTGGTCTCTGCACGGGACTTTCCAAAGTTCTCCTTGTTGCCTTTTGACCCAAATTAGAAACATTGCTTGGATTCTTTTTTTTCTTTGCCTCCTTTTTCAGTGCTTACACAAATGTCCGCTCTTATGGAAACCTTCCCTGATTCTACCAGGCGGAGTTCATCAAACTTTCCTCTGGGCTTCTAGAATGTTCTCTCTCTCTCTCTTCTTTTTTTTTTTTTTTTTGCGGTACGTGGGCCTCTCACTGTTGTGGCCTCTCCCGTTGCGGAGCACAGGCTCCGGACGCGCAGGCTCAGCGGCCATGGCTCACGGGCCCAGCCACTCCGCGGCATGTGGGATCTTCCCGGACCGGGGCACGAACCCGTGTCCCCTGCCTCGGCAGGCGGACTCTCAACCACTGCGCCACCAGGGAAGCCCTCTCTCTCTCTCTTTTTTAAAGCAACTCTCATATTGCATCATACTTAACCAGTTCCTGCTAATGGTCTTTCTGATCCTTTCATCACTGAGCCCTCTTGTCATTTAATTCGGCAAGCAGCATCGCTGAGTGCCTGCTGTGTGCTGGGCTCAGTGCTCTGACAGAGCTACAGAAGATGCAAACCTGCCTTCCAGAAGCTTACAGTCTTGTGAGGGAAAGGGAGGCTTTTAGGCTGATGTCCAGGCCTCCAAGTTGTCTGTCTGCAGCCCTGGATGGCACCATCCCCTGAGCTTGGGTGTGTAGGACCAGGGGGTAGGTTTATGGAGGGGGATGAAAAGCTCTGTTTGGAACCTGTACATGTGAGTGAGTCCTTGTGGGCCCCCCAGGAGAGAAGGGCAGAATTGGGGGTGGTCAGAACTGCAGGTCTTTAGCTTAGGAGAGAGGCCTTAACTGGAGAAGAAGAGATGGGAGTCCCTGGGGGTGGAGGTGGTGTTTAGAGAGGGACCAAGGAATACAACCACATGGGGGTGTATAGAATGCCTGGGGAAGACCTGCGTTTAAGGAAAAGTGAAGAGAGAAGAGCCGGTGAAGAAGACTGGGAAGACTATGAGAGAGGAGGAGCCTGGAGGTGTAGGGGTGAGGGGGTGGATCTTAGAGGCCAGGAGAGGAGGCATTCCAGGAGGGATGGGCAGCTGTGTCAGGCACGCAGAGAAGTCCAGCTCAATGACCCAAACCCCTGCTCGGGTTGACAATTAGGAAGTCATTAATGACCTCATTAAAAGTGCATTGAGGCACCTCTCGGCTCTGGGATGTCTATAAAACAAAAAGATAAATAATAACACATGCTGGGAAGGATGTGGAGGATTTGGAACCCTCATGCATAGCTGGTGGGAATGTAAAATGGTGCAACTGCTTGGGAAAACAGTCTGGCAGTTCACCAGAGGGTTAAACAGAGAGTTATCAAATGTCCCAGCAATTCCACTCCTAGGTATGTACCCGAGAGAAAGAATACACGTGTCTACATAAAAACTAGCACACAGATGTTCATAGCAGCATTATTCATAATAGCCAAAAGTGGAAACAGTCCAAATGTTCATCACTCATTGAATGGGTAAATAAAATGTGGTATATCCATAGAATGGAATATTATTTTGCAACAAAAAGGAGTGAAGTGCTGATACCTACTACAACATAGATGAACCTTGAAAACACTATGCTAAGTGAAAGAAGTCAGTCACAAAAAGACCACACCATACTGTATGATTCCATTTATATGGAATGTCCCAAATGGGAAAATCCATAGAGACAGAAAGTCGACAAGTAGTTGCCGGGGGCCAGGGGGAGGGGAGAATGGGCAGTGATTGTGAGTGGGTCCAGAGTTTCTTTTAGGGGGGGACTAAAATGTTCTAAAACTAGATCATGGTGATGGTTGTACAACTCTGTGGATATACTAAAAACCATTGAATTGCACACTTTAAATGGGTAAATTGTATGTGGATTATATCTCAATAAAGCTGTTCTAGAAATAGAAGTGCATTGAGGACAGGCCCATCATGTCCCCAGCAGCGGGCACCGGGTAAACAGTGGGTGTCAGGGCATGGTCTTTGGTAAACTAGAGGAGGAGGAAACCCTGGAGCCCCGGGCCGAGAGTGGCCCACGTCCCAGCACAAGGGCCATTTCATCCCCCGATCCAGAGCGTTCGTTTTACAGTCTGTGTGAAGTGTGTCCCCTGGAGTTAAGCAGCAGGTGGCCCGGCCAGCACCCTGAGGAACCCATGTGTACTGGGTTTTTTCCATGTTGGGTGGATGTCCCAGACCCCTTCCATTCCCTCTGTGGCCTGCCCTTGACCTGGAGCTCTGCTGGGTGGGGTGGCCAGCTTGGGTGGGGGGTGGACTTGGGCTCAGGGACATCAAGCCAGGACTCTTGCTTGATAGGTCTTGACTCTCACCCAGGAGCCTGGAGTAGCCCCTGATGGAGCAGAGAATTCTGTTGTCTGTTGCAGTGTCTGAGGGGGGCTCGGGTGGGAATGGAGGTCCGGTGGCCGTGCTCTGGCAGGGGCACTGTGCCCCACAGGTCCCCATGGTGCTGAGTGCTGGGGGTGGGGGGGGCTGGGCCCACAGCCTCACTCCTCTTCATCCTCACTTCCCCAGTGACAGTGCATCCAGCAACCCGAAGACCCCAGAGGGCGGACACTCTTCTCAGGAGATAAAGTCTGAGACCTCATCCAATCCTAGCTCTCCGGAAATCTGCCCCAGCAAGGAGAAGTAAGAGAGTTGGCGGGGGTGGGGGTGGGCTGGCTTTAGCCACCGGGGCCCGGGAATATGTGCTTTGCTCCAGGCAAGCTGAGAGTCCCGTCTCTTGCCTTGGGAACCCTCCGGAACGCAAAAGTCCACCGGCAGGTGCACGCGGGGGGCTGCTGGTGGGCGAGCTCAGGCCTGCTGGGCCTGCCTCGTCCTCAGTCCCGGGAGGGCCGTGGCAGGGGTCTCGGCGTGTGAGCAGGGCCTGCCTTCCTGTTCCCCGCAGGCCCTTCATAAAGTTGAAGGAGAATGGCCGAGCCAACATCTCCCGCTCCTCCTCCAGCACAAGCAGCTTCAGCAGCACGGCAGGGGAGGGCGAGGCCATGGAGGAGTGTGACAGTGGGGTAGGTGTAGCCCCGTCCAACCCTGGGGAGCAGGGTGGGGGCACCCTGGGCCCAGCCGGATACTGCTCTGTGCATTAACATAGCTACTGTGGGCAGAGCCCCGTGCAGGCTCTGCAGATAAAAGGAGAAGCGTGGAAACAGGAGAGGGCCCAGCCGGCCATCGCCACCCTCTGGGAGCAGTGGTTCAGTGGGCGGGGGGTTCCTGCCTCGAGTGACAGAGGAGCAGCAGCAGGGGTCAGAGGCCAGACTGAACGGTGCCCCTGCCGTGGGCTTTCCAGCTGGAGGGGGAAGGCTCAGCCCTCTCTATGGGGCTGGGTCAGGGCTACCTCCCGGGGGCGGGGGGAGAGGTTGGAATCAGGGTTGAAGGCAGCAGAGGAAAGAGCAGGTCCAAGTGGAGAGTGAGAGGCAGTGGCTGCCCGGGGTGGGACGGGGGGCAGCGGACGGCTGCCTGTCTCAGGCTGCCGAGGGTGGAGCTGCGTCACTCGCCCAGCCTCTCTCCCCAGAGCAGCCAGCCGTCCACAACCTCTCCCTTCAAGCAGGAGGTGTTTGTCTACAGCCCGTCCCCAAGCAGTGAGAGCCCCAGCCTGGGGGCAGCCGCCACCCCCATCATCATGAGCCGGAGTCCGACAGGTCAGTGGCATCTTGTGGGCGGTGTGTACCGTGTGGCCAGCGGAGGCGGGGCTGTGGCCTGACCGCTGTTGGTGGGGCACCTGCCCCAGGCACGCGGAACTGGCCTGTTTCTATTTCAGCCCCAAAGTATTAGGGCCTCCGGCGCTGCCAGCTCACCGCATCGGTTCATCACCCTTCAGAGGCCTGTGTCCTCATCCCCTCCTTACTCATGGGGAAACTGAGGCTCAGAGAGTTCAGTGATTTGCCAGAGGAGCTGGGCTTGTGTGACTGGAAAGCTGAGGCTCTTTCCCTGACCTCTCGCCTCACCCCATCACCGACCCAGGGCCCCTCTGTCACAGCGACCATCCTGATGATACAGAGATAAGAGGTGGGAAGAGTGTTGCAGGTGGACACAACAGCAGTAGAAAGGCCTGGGGGGAATCCAGAGACTGTGTTCTGGACCCGCACGTGGTTCAGTGCGGCTGGAGTGCATGGAGGGGACACGTGAGAGAGGAGACAGTGGTTAGGACAACAGGCTGGGGCTGCCACGGGGACCCTGGTGAGGATTTTGCATTATCCTGCCAGCAGTGGAAGCCGTTGGAGGGCCTTCAGTCTTTGAAGGTCCTTTAAGTATAGAAGCGCCATCCGAAGGAGAGAGACCGCTTTGGCGGCTGCAGCTGGCTGAACAGAAAGGATTGGTGGGGAGTGGGCACAGGGAGGGAGAGCAGTGAGGAGTCACAGTGGCTGGTGAGGGGTGACAGGGCCATGGATCTGGGGGGCTGTCTGGGGCAATGGGAGAAGGACGTGGATTCAAGGGATGTACAGGCTCACTAGTGGGGGCTCAAGGAAGGCAAGGAGTCCGGGCCTTTCAGGGTTCTGTGATCCCTGCAGTCGGGCAGAGAAGGCGGAGCCAGCTCTGGGGAGAGGGCGAGGGGCTGGAGCCTGAGGGGCATCCAAGCGGACATGTGCTGTAGGCGCCACTGGGTGTTGGGGGTGCCTGGAAATCAGAGCCTTGGTCCTGCCCTCGAGGGGGGCAGCATAGTGTGGGGCAGGACTCTGGAGCCTGGGTCCAAATCCTGGATCTTCCACTTACTAGTGATGAGCCAATGGGCAGGTTACTGAGTCTTTCTGTGCCTCAGTTTCCCCAAGTGAAAAATGGAGGGAGGGGACTAGTTTCTACCTCGTATGGTTGGTTGTGTGAAGAGTAAAAGAGAGACTTATAAGAGACTTAGAACTGTTAACCTAAGTATTTGTTAAACAACGAGAATAAAACAGTAGTGCAATCAGTGGTTCTCAACTGGGGCGACGTTGCTCCCCAGGGCATGTCTGACAGTGTCTGGGGGATTTTTGATTTGCATGATTGTGGGATGGGAGGGTGCTGCTGGCACCTAGTGGGCAGAGGTCAGGGATGCTGCTAAGCATCCTACAGTGCCCAGGGCAGTCCCCACGACAAAGGATTACCTGGCCCAGAATGTCAGGCTGTGAGGTTGAGGAGCTCTAATCGAAATGATAGAAACGCAGGGCCAGTGGGCCCACAGGGTGGTTTAAGCCACAGTGCTTCTGGGGTTCTCATGGTGAAGGAATGTTGGCAAAAGGCGACATGTGATGTTGGGGATAAGGGGAAGGCCTGGTTCACAAGCAAACAATCGCTTGTGTAGTGCGGCAACCCCCCCGTGGCTGGGCAGCTGTGGAGTTGGGTTCTAATCCTGGTGCACCATTGGCAGCCCCATCTCTCTGAACCTCAGTTTCCTCATCTGTAAAGTGGGGTAGTAATACAAATTCCCTGGTTGTTGTTTTTTGAAAGAATGAATGAATCTATAATCAAGCCTGGCTCTGACTTGGTATTAAATAAATATCAAAATAAATAAGGTTTCAAGTAAAAGGAGGTTTAGAGTATGACTTGCTGAAGGTCACCCAGGGCAGAAGGGGACCTACAACAGGTCTGTAACACCTGCCCAGTGCTTATTGCGACCCCACCTCCTATGGAGTATTTAACCCTGAGGAGCTGCCTCTTACCCCCAGCCCCACAGGAGTTATGCTTTGTACCCGCAGGACCAGGGTGGGTTTGCGGAGATCTGGAAACCTGTTTTAGCGGGAGAGACAGGGCCGAGGAGAGCGAGATGGCTGGGAGGGCCTGACATCTGATCCTCCATAATCTCTGATGCCTTGGTCATTGGTCATTTCACACCTGGGCTCCCTGGGGCCCTGAGGGGGGCTGATTGGTCACACCGAGAGGTAATCCTAGTGCTGAGTGGAACCCTTGAATATGAAGCGTCAAGACTAAGTCAGCAGCCTCCAGGTGGAGTGTACTGAGCTGTAGATTCTGTCAGCCAGAGGAAGATCAGAAAGCCAAGTGGCCCCCCCGGCCAGTGGTGTGCTGGTAAATGTTTAACAACTGGCTCTCCCACCATACACATACACACAACACACACACACACACACACGCACGCACGCACGCACACATGTATGTGTTTACTGTAAATTTTACTGATATAAAGAATCTGAAGCACACAATTTATAAATAATAAAATATACAATGTTCTTTTTTTTAACATCTTTATTGGAGTATAATTGCTTTACAGTGGTGTGTTAGTTTCTGCTTTATAACAAATGTCCATCAACGGATGAATGGATAAAGAAGATGTGGCACATATATACAATGGAATATTACTCAGCCATAAAAAGAAACAAAATTGAGTTATTTGTAGTGAGGTGGGTGGACCTAGAGCCTGTCATACAGAGTGAAGTAAGTCAGAGAGAGAAAAACAAATACCATATGCTAACACATATATATGGAATCTAAAAAAAAATAAAAAAGGTTATGAAGAACCTAGGGGCAGGACAGGAATAATGACGCAGACGTAGAGAATGGACTTGGACACAGGGAGGGGGGAGGGTAAGCTGGAACGAAATATACAATATTCTTTACTATAAATCGACAGAGCCAACTGATTCTCACAAAGCACCTTTACTGATATTTGCCCAACCTTTGTATCCGTAGACACCATAAGGTTCCAAATGACGAACAAGTATAGTTCCGACATGAATGATGATTGATATTATTTTGTCAGTGATGTGAGCAACTTCTTTGCTGAATCAGATAATAGTTTTCAAATATTGGAAGAGTATTTTCTCAGTTTTTTGTGCCATTCACAATGTAATGGCTATAGACAAACACATTTTCAAGTCTGATCTATATTATTAACATTTTCTCCATGAGTTTCTTAAGTCTAGACAAGAAAACAATTATTCAAGCTCTGATTTATAGCGTTTGCTGATTTCTCTGGTGTGAATACTCCTGGCTGATCTCAAGCACCCAATGTGACATGGAGTTGGGAAGAACTACCGGACAGATATAATAGATGTAAATAACCTTAGGAGAATAAATAATAGTAAAATGTAGTGAAATAACTAGGAAATGATAACTTCTGAGTATTTATTACCTTTGGGGAATATAATTTGTTTAATTGTAAGCTTATATAATTAAAAAAAATAACTGCGTGTAACAACCAGCTCACAACATTTCTGAAAATTTGAGAGTTGGCTCTCGTGAATTGGTGCAGGTCAGCTAAAGTGCCTAGTGGAGAGGAGGCCCCCCTTCTCCTGGCCTCCGTATCCAGCCCCCCCCACCCCCGCTGGAGCCCCAGTGACCTCTGCAGCCCCACCTCCTCTCAAGGGCTTCCTTCTTTTTCCTAGACGTCAAAAGCAGAAACTCCCCGAGGTCAAACCTGAAATTCCGCTTTGATAAGCTCAGCCATGCCAGCTCCAGTGCGGTGAGGATCTAGGGGTGTGAGGGTAGCAGGGGGAGCCTCCCACCTCCCACGTTCCAGCCTCGGCCATCCTTCCTGGGGGTGGAGGAAGAGGGCGCCTCACACCTCACATGGGGGGAGGTGGGGAGAAGCCCTGGTCAGATCTGGGGGTGCCGTTGGTTCCTGCACGGTGCAGGCATCAGCCTGGGCTCGCCAGCCACCTTGGCCATGCTTCCTGTGTTAGAGCCACACCCTTGGACACAGGCAGGTTCCAGTTGGGAACTGTTGCTCCTGGGGTCTCATGTCCCTTCCTGGGCTCTCCAGAGAGCTGAGCACTGAATATACAGAAGCTGTAGTTGGTGGGGATTATGTTGTCTAGTTATTTAAAACTCTCATACGGATTTTTCTTGAAACAGGGTCACTAATGTGAAAGAGGAGTCCTTCGCTTGTCAAAGGTGGGTCAGGTGTTAGTCCTGCTGGGGCCACAAGGGAGGGTGTGTTACTAAGATCGCGGCACTTGTGGCCTGATAATGTGAGAATGGCCAGAGAGATCCTGACCGCCGGGTGGGCTAGTCACCTCTTCCCTGGAGCCTCTGCGATGGGGCCCAGCTCTAGATGGGGAAGAGGGCAGGTGGTCTCGGGTGCTGATGGGAAGGTTTGCCTGATAGGATTGAGCCAGACTCGCTGAGTGGGTCTCCCTTCCCCACAGGAGCTTGTTCCAGCAGGCAGAGGGCAGTAGCCCAGAGCCCTCCTTCCTCACTTGGCCCCCTTGCCTCCCTGTTACGGCAGCCTTTCCCTCCTTGTGTCTTTGGCCAGGGCTCTGGGCTGAGATGGGTCCTCCTTGTGCGTCCAGAGATGCTCTGGTCCCCTAAACATTGTGCGGGGTGAGCCCAGGGAGGACCCAGCTCCCAGCCCCCAGCCAGGGGTGCATGAGGTTTACAGCAGAGCAGGGCATGGGTCCAGCACTCCACCACCAAGGCCTGGCTTCCTGCTAGGGCAGTTACTAGAGACCCTTCTGACTTCCCAGCCCTCTCCCTGCCATGGGGCTCCCAGGGGTGTGAGTCACATTTGGAACCAAGGGGAGGGGCACAGCTGAGCCCACGTTATATAACCCTGATCTATGTAAATGGGAATGTTGACACTCACTCCGGCTCCCATCATGTACTTCAGATGTCTGGTTCACCAAAGCAATGTTTATGCCCAGCTTCTCGGGCTGTAAAAAGTCTGCACCCTTGTATTTGTCAGCCTCCCGTCCTAAGCACGTGTAGCCATGGGCACATAAGTCTCCTCTCTTCCTTTACCTACTATTTGGTCATCATCTCCCTTCTCCTTGTTTTTTCCAGGGAAGCCCGATTCTGCCTTGGAGAAGGCTCCTATTCCAGCAGTTTGGGGGTGCCGTCCACTACTCTGAACGTCACAGGCCTGCTTCTCCACTGCCCACCTGCCCACCAGACCAGCTGTCTGTCCCAGTGTCCTGACCCGGCCACAGCCTTGCCCATCCCTGCCAGCGCCTCCCCCTGTCTGGACAAGACCTCTTTCCTCCAGGCCCTCCTGCTCCTGACCGCCTGATGTGATGTGTGTCTGGGTCATTTGTCATCTTGTTTTGTCTGCAGGGGAGCGAGTGGGGCAAGGGGGGATCTGGGTACCAGTCAGAGTCCAGAGAAGTAGGGAGAGTGGTGAGGTGGGCAGCAGAGACTGACAGCAGGATGCTGAACCCAGGCAGGGGCAGCACCGTGTCCTGGACATGGCAGGAAAGAGGCTGTAGCCGCAGCAAATGCATGTAGTGGTGGCGGAGGGACCCTTTTCCCAGGAACCCAGATTTGTAGCCATCCTCGAAGGTGTCCTGATAGAAGTCGGTTCTGCCGCTCCCACGTGTCTGGAGCTCCCAAACATCTGTTTGCTCCTGTGCTGGGAGTTTCTTATCCATCTGCTGACATCAGGCCCAGGTTGCCTCTGTCCCTGCTGCCTGTGTGTCTTGAGCCACGGGGCCGGTTGAAGCTGAGACCCGGCTGCGGGTGAGCGGGAGCGGGCGCCGGGTTCTTCCTGGACGTCCTCATTTCCCACAGGCTCCTGATGTGGTGGCTGTGGGAGAAGCCGTCAGTCTCTCCCCTCTGAGCAGACGCTTGTCCCTCGAAGGGGTGGGCAACGGGAGTGGGAAGGCATTCAGGGAGAGCCAGCAGCAAGTCCCGGGCACTTGGCCGAGGAAACCCTCAGGGCCCAGGGCTAGGCCGGGGTCCAGGTCTCTGCTGGTGGTGGAGGTTCGTGGGAGGCGTAGAGACTTACTTCAGCCCACCCACTTAGGCGGGAGCCCGAGAGAGGGGTAGGTGGGCCCCCTAAGAAACAGACCTGAGAAGTGGCCTCCACCCTCTGTTTGCTAATGGGGCTGCTCTGGGCAGGATCTGAAATGTGAGGGACAGCTGGTCAGGTTGGTTGGGCCATGTGTGGGTGTAGATCTTAGGTGTGGGAAGGGGTGGTGTCCTTCTGTAGTTTATGTGCCTGGCCTCTGCGGGGGGCCCGGTGCTCTGGGGGGCTCTCTCCAGCTACCAAGCCCTTTGGTCCTAGCAGGGCTTGATCACTCCATCCCCCACCCCTAAGTCCTACTCTTCCCCTCTCCAGCCACAAGGAGTCTGTAGGCATTTGTCACATCAGTGGGACTCCTGCAACCTGGGTCCCAGCTGGGTGCAGTTCAGACACTGCCTGTCACCTGCGCCCTCAGCCAGAGCCACCTTTGCTGGGCTGAGCCAGCTTGCTCTCTGAGAAGCGGCCCCTCCTCCCTTCTCACCCGTCTGAGTCTGCAGTGCGGCCGGTCATTTCTGCTAACTGGCCGTGGTGGGGTTTAAGGCGAGGTATCCTCCAAGTTAAACAGAGTCTGAAGAGCAGACCGTTGAGGTGCTACAGCTCCAAGTGTGTATGGGGCCTTAGTGACTCGGGGCTGCCAGGGTGACACAGGCTGGGCACCTGCTTTACTGAGCAGAGGACAAGGATTTCCAACCAAATGCTTTATTTGCATTGGGATCTGGGCCTATTCCCAAGGCAAGACATATAAATGTTAGGCTTGTTTTTGACTGATGTGACAATTTCCCTGTTGCTTTTGCTTTTAGAGCAAAACCTTGATCCTTCATCCCCGACTCACGTGGACTTTGTGGGATCCTATTTACAGGATGGGTGGACCTCTTCCCTCATGCTAGAAACGTGTTTACTTAAAGTACTAGTCTGGTAAGATTTATTCTAGTTAGAAGGTCAACAAATGTCTGTTTAGCTTTTATTAAAAATCCCTGTAGCGGCACCCACTGCTAGGCCTGTGGATTCTGGCAGCGTTCTGTTGGCTGGGTTTCTGAAGGAACTTGAAAGGTCAAACTGAATTTCTTCAAAAACTGTTCCAGGTTCTGGCTTGCTTCTCTGGGCAGCTGGTATTTACAGCTGCCTGGTGGTTGTACTATGCTGTGTTTGTCATGGTCTGGGGGTCCGCTGGGGTTTTTAGGTTGTCTCCATTCTGTCCTACTTGAGAACCTTATAGCCACCTTCCCCCACGGCTCTGGCTGCTCTCCCTGCAGGCCCCACCTCTTGGGAGGGCTTTGCCCCCTGCCTCTGAGCCAGTGGCCAGGATGGCTGGGTGTGTCCAGAGAAACTGAGAGGCGCAGGTGGGCCCCCTAAGAAACAGACCTGAGAAGTGGCCTCTGCCCTCTGTTTGCTAATGGGGGTGCTCTGGGCAGGATCTGAAATGTCCCTCCCTCTGGGTCCTGCCTCACCACATCTAGAAAGTTCATTCTGGTCATTCTGGCTTCCAGACCAGCCCCCGTGAAGTCCCAGGGCTGAGAGGGAGGGGGAGAACAAGGACAGGCCAGTCTCCCTTTGCCCCTCTGGACCATGGGACAGGCAGCTTGGGTTCCTGGAGGCTGCTTTTCCATCCCCCTCTTGCATCTGCTTTGCTCCAAAATGTCTTTCCTTTTATTGCCCCATCCAGTCTTGGGGCTCAAAGGTTGCTCAGGCCTCATCAGACCTTGTGACTAGACTCATCCTGATGGTGCTCTTGCTGGTATTTGAGGTGTCCCATAGGAGAAGTGTTTCCTGGACGTATCTCTGGCTCTGGGACCTGCCTGACTCACGGAAGAAACTATACTTTTCGGGCTCTGTCGGGCATCCATGTGCCTCTGCTGAGTTGATACTTAAAAACAGATGCAGAAAGAGCTAGAGAGAGAAGGTCTTAGCTAGAGTTTCTGTCTATGCTAATGAATGGAAATGGTGTTTTGGGAAAAATATTCTGTGGTTCAGCCTTGTCAGCTTCATCTCCATGTCCAACCCTTCTGGGCCCCTTCTTAGCATCCAATCCAACCGTGTCACCTTCCAGATGAGAAACTTCAGCTCCAGTGAAGGGAAAACAACTTGCTTGAGGTCACATAGCCAGCTGGTGACAAAGCTGGGATGAGAACCCACAACCAGGGCCCTTTCTTTGGCACCACCTATGGGGTTGGTGGAACAAGCGACTGCATTTACTGCATTTGGAGAAGCCAGTGAGCGGGTGCCTCGGCACTGGCTGGGAGGTGTCAGCAGCCAAGGGTGCTGGTGGGCCTCAGTCTCTGTTCTTTTCATCAGGAGGGATGTTCCCTGGGAAGTTTTAGGGAGAGCTGTGTGGTTTTGGCTGCGGCTTGGGCAAAGAAAACAAAGAGGGAAAGAGATTCCCAGGGACTGTTCCTCGGTGACATCAGTTCTTCAACCCTTGTCTGTAATGGGAGTAGAGACCAGGGGAGAGATGCAGTTAACCAAACCTCGCTTTCCCCTTTTTAAGTTAAGGAGAAAAGTGGTAAAAAAAAAAAAAACAACAACAAAACTCTTTGACTCTCCCTGATCCTTAAACAAAGGTGGTCAGTAAAAACCTAGGCTCAAGGGCCGAGAGCCGGTTTCATGTTTCTACCCTAACTGTTTAAGGTGCCAACTCAAACACTACCTTCATTCAATTCTGAGTCAACAGAGACAGGTCTATTGCAGGGGAATGATCAGGGTTCAGGTAGACCTTATGGCTACCCGTGGCCGGCAGGGGCCCCACAGGTCCTCCCCCAGACACCAGGTACCCCTCTCTCAGAGGCAGGGTGAGTCAGCGGTTTGCCAGGGCTGTCCCTGCAGCCCAGGGGCCCGGCTGGGACACTTTGCTAGCCTCTGATGGCTGTTTTGCCACCAGTTCCTTACCCACTGCCATCCCACAGCTCCCTCCTTTCAGCTTTGGGAGAAAGGAGACAACCCCCACTAAGGCCAAGGACAGAAGAGCCCTGCCTGGTGAGAGACTCTTGGGGGCAGGGGCACTGTCCTGTGCCTTAGCCCCAGGGGGAGGCTGTTTGGCTGGAAGACTGGAATTTAAATGCTGTCGTTTCTGCTTTTGTGACATTTCTGCTTGGAAGTGTCAGTCCCCCCTTCCCGCACCTTAGCATGTGTACCAGCTCTCCCCTGCCCCGGGCATTGCCTTTCCACACTCCAGCCTGGGCAGTGCTGCTGTTTAAGTGTGAAGAGATTCCTCTGTGTGCTAGAACCTGCAAAGTGTAGCTTGGAGATGATGATCCGTGTGATGACGACTTTCCTGTCTTTCCTCTTTGAGAGGAGGTGATTCATAGACCCCCGACTGCGTATGTAATGTAAATAGTGTACATTTAATTTATTGCTATGGTAGCACATTGTATTTGTTAATGTATAAAAACAAATTCTAAAAGGTTGACAAATGTATATTTTGTTGCTTAAATGTGTCTTTGCAGAAATTGACAATAAATACGATATTTTGTGTCCATCAGAGTTCAGACTTCTTTGCTTGGGATCCCAGTCCTGAGCATCGCCTTTCAGGTCACCAGAGGTTGAATCCATTTTCCCACGAGCTGCATCTGGCCTGTTGATGTGTTTATCAAGAATCCTCCCCACTCAGACCGCCCCCCCAGTCTTCCTCCTCGATATCCAGTGAAGTTGCTCTTGCCTCACCCTTGATAGCTAACCAAGTTGCTGTCAATAATTTTCCATCCAATTCCTCACCCTGCCATGGGCTAGAAATCCCCATTTGTCCCTGTTGTATTTGGAGTTGAGTTCAATCTCTCTCCTCTCTCACAGCAACCTCACATAAAGTCTTCCTTGCCTTTTGAGCTCTGGGGCAATTTTTGTTTGACAGGTAGCTAACCTGCACCCCTGCCCCAGCCCCTCTTTCTCGTCTACACGTCCCCACCAGTGTTGGATGGGCGAAGAGGGAGGCAGAAGACAGGAATAAGACATTTATTAGGCAAAAGGCCTGTGAAAAAAAATGGGGAGGGAGCTGAAGAAAGCTGAAGAGCTGTCAGACTGCGATGCAGGTCTGACCCCGAGTGAAGGAGAGATGGGAGGAAGCAAGGTGGGGTGGAGGCTTTTTTTTTTTTTTTCTTTTTTGTGGTATGCGGGCCTCTCACTGTTGTGGCCTCCCCCGTTGCGGAGCACAGGCTCCGGATGCGCAGGCTCCGGATGCGCAGGCCCAGCGGCCACGGCTCACGGGCCCAGCCGCTCCGCGGCATATGGGATCCTCCCAGACCGGGGCACGAACCCGTATCCCCTGCATCGGCAGGCGGACTCTCAACCACTGCGCCACCAGGGAGGCCCCAATGCATCTTTTGATGTCAGTTCATTTCTAAGAAAATTCTAAGCAAGATGATTGCAGAGTCCCAAAGCCAAAGTCACTCCCCAGAGGAGTCCTGCGTATCACGAGAATGAGTCTAAAATCACTAGCCCTGCCACACCCAGGCACTGGGTGGGAGCAAGCCTGTGGGAAGTCTGGCTTTGCTGCCAACCATGGAACACAGTGATGGCTCTCAGAATGCAGCAGCTGGGACCGTTGGTCAATGATGCCCCCTGCAGCTGGAGACTGGAGAGGCACATTCTTGTGGTCACCATATAAACTCGCCCCAGTTTTGGTTGGTTACAATTTCCCCTTATTTGTGGATAGGGCCACCTTAGCACAGGGGGTGTAACCAACCAAAATCATCTGGAGAGGTTGTTAAAATGCAGATTTCAGGCACCATTCCAGAGGTTAGAATTCGATTGGGCTGGGTGGGTCCCAGGAATCTGCTTTTTTTTTTTTTTTTTTTTTTTTTTTTTTTGAGGTACGCGGGCCTCTCACGTTGCGGAGCACAGGCTCCGGACGCGCAGGCTCAGCGGCCACGGCTCACGGGCCCAGCCGCTCTGCGGCACGCGGGACCCTCCCGGACCGGGGCACGAACCCGTGTCCCCTGCATCGGCAGGCGGACTCTCAACCACTGCGCCACCAGGGAAGCCCCCCATCGGGTCCTTTTTGTCACAGAGTTTTGTCTCTCTCTGAAAAAGGCAGATGGCCATCAGGAATTTCGCCCCCCAGCGTACTGCGTCTGTTTGAAGAAGCAGCCTGGCTCTCCAGCACTTCACCGCCTAGAGACCGTCTCTGACTGAACGGTAGGTCAGAGTTTCCTGTTCTTCTCCTCAGAGAGCTCTCTTTCTCCGTGTGAGCCGAGCGCCAGCCTTCGGGCATTTCTCCTCAGAGTGTGTGGCTTCTGTCTGAGCTGGAGACCCCGCTCTCAGGCACTTCTCATCTCAGAGCCCTTTCTCTGTCAGGAACAGTGAACTGCTTACCCTGAATTTCTTTCTCCTCATAGGGCGCTGTGTCCGACTGAATCGAGGTCAGAGTCCACGCCATCCTTTTCCCAGCGCCCGCTGGTTTTGTCTGAGGTGGAGCCCAGATACTTGCGTTTCTTTCCCTCCGGCGCTGTCTCTGTCGGAGGCGGAGTCCTCACCACTCAGGCTCTCTATCTCCTCACAGAGCTCGGTCTCTCTGATCAAAGGGGAGGGTCGACTTCCCGCCATTTCTTTGCATGGGACAGTGTCTCTGAGTTGGAGGAGGCGGCCAGCGCTTTGCCCTTTCTCCTCCTAGCCAGCTGTCTCTCTGGAAAAGAGCGCCTGCTGGCCACCCAGCGCTTCTCCTCATAGGGGGTTGTCTCGCTGTCTGACAGAGGGAGCCGGCCGTCCAGCATTTCTCTTCATAGAGCGCTGCCTCTGTCTTAAAAGGAGGGCCCACACTCAGGCCTATCACCCCACAGAGCAACTGTTTCTCTTTCTGAAATAGAAGGCTGGCGTTTGTCATTTCTCCTCATTGTGCTCTGTAAAGCAACAATACTCCAATAAAAATTAAAAAATAATAATAATAAAAATTAAAAAGTGGGTCCACCCTTCGGCACTGCTCCTCATAGAGCTCTGTCACTGTGGAGGCCAAGAAGGCCCGGGCATCCGGCATAATCTCAGGAAGCTCTCTCCCTCTCTCTCTTTCAAGTGGAGTGCCGGCCACCCAGCATTTTTCCTCATAGTGCGCTGTGTTTATTTCTAGGTGCTGGGCTGTCCATGGGGTATTTCTGTTCCTGGAGGGCTTTCTGGTCCTGCGCGTGCTTGTTAAGCTCTCAGGCCTCATTAGCAAACCCTCGGAGCGAAGGCGCATGCGTCAGCTCCAGGTGTGGCTCCCGCAGGACCTGGCGCAGGCGCAGAGCACGCAGGGCGGTCCGGCTGTGCTCGTCGCGTCCGAGGAGCAGTTCGAGGTGTTCACGCTGCCCAAGATGAGCGCCAAGACCAAGTTCAAGCTGACGGCCCACGAGTACTGCTGCGTGCGCAAGGTGGCCCTGGCCACGTTTGCCAGCGTGGCCTGCGACGACTACGCCGAGGCCTGTCTGGCCTGCCTCGCCAACCTGGGCGAAGTCGTAGTTTTCCCGGCACCGGACGCTTGCAGCGCGCACGGCTTCTCCAGTGCCCGGGGCCTGCGGTGCGCGACGGCCAGCAGCACCCAGTGGCCAGTGGCTTCTCCCAGCAACAGCCTCTTCTTGCACCTGCTGGTTCGTCCCCTCCAGAGTTCGCCGTGAAGTCTGAAACTGGCACCCTCTACGTGGAGGGCAAGGAGAGACCGAAGAAAGAGGCAGACCACTCCAGATTGGTAGGTGCGGGTTTAATAAGCAAGGGAACTTACTCCCGAGATTTATCTTGGGTGGCCGCGAGAGAAGTAGATCTCTGCACCTGCCTGGCGGAACCTTAAAAGTGTATACAGAGGTCCTAACTCGGTTCAGTCATGTACAGCCAGACCTCTCAGCTACACATTACTATCTCAAGGCTGTGTACCTGAGGCAGCTTCTAGCAGGGAAGGCAGCTGGAGCGGAGGGTGAGGAACCTCAGATTTCCTGGGTCCAGCTCTTGGGTCTGCCGGTGGTTAGGTCCCCTCGGTGGCCTCCTCCATCTCCCCGCTCCTGCCTCCCCCAGTGCCAGGTGGTTTATAGCCTTGTGCCTCCAGTTAAACACTTCCCTGAGAACAGAGAGTGGGTTTCCAGCAAGTTCTGCTGGTGTGGGACCATGGTGACTCCTTTTCTTTTTCCATCGAGTGACCCAAGGCCAACAGGCTGTGGGTCTCAGGCCTAGGGGGAGCCCCTTCCTCAGGCACTAGATCTCAGCCCCAGGGGTGGTGGCTGCTCCTTACTTCTGCTATTCCTGTATTATTCAGCGTTCTCTTCACTTCCCAGCAGTCAATCCCTCATTACTCCAACCCCCTGTTATAGTTAATAATTCTTTTTGTTAAACTTTCCTTATTCAGGCTACTATGTGGTTTCTCTCTCTTGATTGGACCCAGATGGATAGACCAGGTTTCTTATTTTCTCTGCTAAAAACCTTTACATAGGACACAAGCCCACATCACTCTCATGTAAGAGTCAGTCCAGGGCCAGTATTTAGTTCTATTCAGAGTCCCATGAGGGAGAATCTGATTGGCCCAAGAAGGTCAGGTGATAACCTCCTAGTCCAATCAACTAAAGCCAGGGGATTGGGGCATGTGGCCACCACAAAGAGCAGTTAAAGGGTCGTTGGGACCTGGGCAGTTTCCCAGCAGGTGTCTACTACAGAACCCTGTTTATTAAAGATAAATGAGTGTATGGAAACCTGGGACATGCTGATAACCTAAGAATACCTGGCCATTTAATGAATGTGGAAAAATTAATAATGATGCTGGAGAAATATTGATACTGTACATGTTCTTACTGGCCTTTTTCCTACTGACTTAAAAAAACAGCTTTATTAAGGTATAATTGACAAATAAAAATTGTAGTATATATTTAAGGTATACAACTCAATGTTTTAATATATGTGTATATTGTGAAATGATCACCACAGTCAAGCTAATTACCATTTTTGTGACCTCACATAGTTACCATTTCCTCCTCCGCCCCCTCCTCTTCCTCCTTCTCCCCCTGCTCTGCCACCACCTCCTTCTCTTCCTTCTTCTTTCTCTCCTTCTTCTTCTTGGTGAGAATACTTAAGATCCACCCTTAGCAAATTTCAAATACACAATACAGCACTGTTAACTATATTACTATACTGTACCTTAGATCTCCAGAAGTTATTCAAGCTTCGTACCATTTGACAAATATCACCTCATTCACTAACCTTCTCCCTACCATCTGGCAACCACCATTATATCTCTGCTTCTATGAGTTTGAATATTTTATTTTATTGAAGTATAGTTGATTTACAATATTTTATTAGTTTCAGGTATACAACATAGTGATTCGATATTTTTGTAGACTATACTCCATATAAAGTTATTATAAAATAATTGGCTATATTCCCTGTGCTGTGCAATATATCCTTGTAGCTGATTTATTTTGTACATAGTAGTTTATGCCATTTAATCCCCTACCCCTTCCCTCTCCCCACGGGTAACTACTAGTTTGTTCTCTATATCTGTGAGTCTGCTGCTTTTTGTTTCATTCATTCATTTGTTTTATTTTTTTTTAATTCTACATATAAGTGAAAACATACAGTATTTGTCTTTCTTTGACTTATTCCACTAAGTGTAATACCTTGCAGGTCCATCTATGTTATTGCAAATGACAAAATTTCATTCTTTTTTATGGCTGAGTAATATTCCATCGTATATATGTGAATATATATCTATCTATCTCACATCTTCTTTATCTATTGATCTGTTGATAAACACTTAAGTTGCTTCCATATCTTGGCTATTGTACATAATGCTGCTATGAACATTGGGGTACATGTATCTTTTTGAATTAGTGTTTTTTTTTCCTTGGATATACATCCAGGCGTGGAATTGTTGGATCATATGTTAGTTCTATTTTTAGTTTTTCAGGGAAACTCCATAGTCTTTTCCATAATGGCTGCACCAATTTACATTCCGACCAACAGTGTGCTAGGGTTTGCTTTTCTCCACATCCTCACCAGCATTTGTTATTTGTAATCTTTTTGATGATAGCCATTCTGAGAGGTGTGAGGTGATATCTCATTGTGGTTTTTATTTGCATTTCTCTGATAATTAGTGATGTTGAGCATCTTTTCATGTGCCTGTTGGCTATCTTCTTTGGAAAAATGTCTATTCAGGTCTTCTGCCCATTTTTTAAATGGGTTTTTTTTTATATTGAGTTGTATGAACTGTGTATATATTTTGGATATTAACCTCTTATCAGTCATATGATTTGCATATATTTTCTCCCATTCAGTAGGTTGTCTTTTCATTTTGTCACTGGTTTCCTTTGCTGTGCAAAAGCTTTTAAGTTTAATTAGGTCCCATTTGTTTATTTTTGCTTTTGTTTCCTTTGCCTTAGGAGACAGATCCAAAAAAAATACTGCTATGATTTATGTCAAAGAGTGTTCTGCCTATGTTTTCTTCTAGGAGTTTTATGGTTTCCAGTCTTACATTTATGTCTTTAATCCATTTTGAGTTTATTTTTGTATTAGTTGTGAGGAAATGTTTTAATTTCATTCTTTTACATGAATTTGACTATTTTAGATTCCACATACAAGTGAGATCATGCAGTATTTGTTTTTCTGTGTCTGGCTTATTTCCGTTAGTATAATTTCTTCCAGATTCATCCATGTTGTTGCAAATGGCAGGATTTCCTTCTTTTTTCAAAAGCCTTAATAACATTGCATTATATATATACCACATTCTCTTTATCCATTCATCTGTTGATGGACATTTATTGTGAATAATGCTGTAGTAAACATGGGAGCGCAGACATCTCTTCAATATTCCGATTTCAGTTCCTCTGGTGATATACCCAGAAATGAGATTGCTGGATCATATAGCAGTTCTATTTTTAATTTTTAAGGAAACTTCATACCGTTTTCCATAATGGCTGTATCAGTTTATATTTCCAACAACTGTGGATAAAATTGGACCCTTATTTCACACCACATAAAAAATCAACTCAAAATGGATTAGACTTAAATGTAACACCTGAAACCTTAAAAGCTAATCTAAGAAAACACAGGGAAAAGGCAACAATTATTTTGGATATGACAGTAAAAGCATAGGCAACAGAAGCAAACAAGTGGGATTACATCAAACTAAAAAGCTGCACAGCAAAGGAAACAATCAACACAGCAAACAGGGAACCTATTGAATGGGTTTTGTAAGCCACATACCTGATACGATGTAATGTCCAAAATGTATAAGGAATTTATACAACTTAATAGCAAAAACCCAAATAGCCCAATTACAAAATGGGCGAAGGGACCTGAATAAACATTTCTCAGATGAATAGTTACAAATGGCCAATAGGTACAAGAAAAAGTGCTCAACATGACTAATCATCAGGGAAATGCAAATCAAAACCACGGTGACTTGGCACCTCGCACCTGTTAGGATGGCTCTTATCATAAAGCAAAAGATTACAGGTGTTGGCAGGAATGTGGAGAAAGGGGAACCCTCCCACTGACTTCTAATAATACTACTCTACCCCATTATTTAAATGGTTGCATAGTATTCCATTTTATGTATGTTTGAGTGATTATTTAACCAGTCTTTTGCAACGGCAAGCAGTGCTACAAAGAATATTATTCTACATACAGGCAAGTATAGCTACAGGATAAATGCCTGAAGTATTGTTGTAACAAGGGGAATGTGCATTTTGCATTTTTTAAACAATTTAATTAATTAATTTATTTATTTTTAGTTGTGTTGGGTCTTCGTTGCTGTACGCAGGCTTTCTCTAGTTGTGGCGAGTGGGGGCTACTCTTCGTTGCGGTGCGCGGGGGCTACTCTTCGTTGCTGTGCGTGGGCTTCTCATTGCAGTGGCTTCTCTCATTGTGGAGCACGGGCTCTAGGCGCGCGGGCTTCAGTAGCTGCAGCACGTGGGCTCAGTAGTTGTGGCTCACGGGCTCTAGAGCACAGGCTCAGTAGTTGTGACACACGAGCTTAGTTGCTCCGCGGCATGTGGGATCTTCCCGGGCCAGGGATCGAACCCGTGTCCCCTGCATTGGCAGGCGGATTCTCAACCACTGCGCCACCGGGGAAGCCCTGCATTTTGCATTTTGATCGGTTCTGCCAAGCTGCCCTTCTCACAGCCTACGTTAATTTACCACTCTACAAGAATGTATGAAACTACCTTATTTCCCTCACTGTCAATAAACTTTTATACTTTTGCCTTTCTGATAGGTGAACTATAATATTACATTATAGTTTTAATTTACATTTTTCAAAACTCATGAGTGTGACTGAGCATCTTCCCTATGTTTAAAAGGTATTTGCATTTCTTTTTCTGTGAATTGTTAACGCCCTTTGTCATTTTCTTTTGGGTTGTTGGTCTTTTTCATTCTGGTTTGATTTTTTAATATTAAGGAAATTAGTCCTTTGGCATTCATGTTGGCAGTGTTCCTTCAGTTTGTTCTCATCTTTTGGCTCCTTTTATGCTGTGCAAAGTTAAAATTTTTTAATTTTAGTCAAATTTATCAGTTCTGTCAGCTAGGAATATATTCAGCTACAGGAAATAAAAAGCCAACTAACAATGGCTTGAAAAGATGGGAGAATATTTGTTACATGTGACATGCAGGGAAAAATTAGGGCATCAGTGGAAAACTGCATTGTCTAGAACACAATGGGTTATCTGCTTCTGATTCTATCGGATTTATTTTACAACTTTGTAAGTTTTAGATAACTGATAGCAAAACAAAATAATTCTAGTCTATAGACATACAAATGAATTATGCCCAGTAGAGGGATAACTCTCCTCTACTGTCCCCCTCAATGGAAAAACCAGTTTGTTTGTACATTTCAATATTCCTCATCTAAATATGTATCTGTTCTTTGGACTGTAACACCTTGGCAGTGTTAAAATCTTTAACACAAGTTCATTTTTATAATATATGAGAGCCATGATTTTACCTTACTTGGAAAATTATCTTTTAACCAATACGAAGTCTGAAGGTAGGCAGTTTAGGGGCTCAGTGATGCCATCAGGGAACCAGGGTTTTGCCATTTTTTCTGCCTCACTATCGTTTTTTAAAAAATTAATTAAATTTATTTTTGGCTGCGTTGGGTCTTCGTTGCTGCGCGCAGGCTTTCTCTAGTTGCAGAGAGCAGGGGCTACTCTTTGTTGTGGTGTGTAGGCTCCTCATTGCGGTGGCTTCTCTTGTGGAGCACGGGCTCTAGGCGCGTGGGCTTCAATAGTTGTGGCTCACAGGCTCAGTAGTTGTGGTGCACAGGCTTAGTTGCTCCACGGCATTGTGGGATCTTCCCCGACCAGGGATCGAACCCGTGTCCCCTGCATTGGCAGGCGGATTCTTAACCACTGTGCCACCAGGGAAGTCCTGGCAATCACTTTTAACTCCTTAAGCATTTAACCCCCCTGGTTGTTCCTGCCATATTGTTTGATGATATGCTTATATTGATATTTATTGATCAATTTTAGTACATTTAGTGTCTTTCTGTAAGGACAGATGGAATTAGTTCTCTTAACCCTCCTTCCCTCTTTCATCAGTATTTTCAGTTATGTGAGCAATCAAGGTATACTAGTCATTATAATGATATAAATTTTGCTCACTATAAAGTAGAATTTCATTTTCTTTCTTATACAGCTTTATGTTTTTCCCCAGAGAGAATAGTTACCTCAGTTGTAACATCTACTTTCTCATATACAGTCTCATTGCTTTCTTGAAGTCCTATTGAGTTTACTTTTTTCCTGGCAAAAAGCTTTGTCTTTTTGCTCCAGTTTGTCCTGGTTGCTTTCTAGGTTTACCTGTACAACCATTTTACTGGGATTTCTGTTTTGCTGCTCTCCTGGGTTAAACCTGTGCTTTTCTGGATCCCATGAACTCCTTGTTCTTGATTTAACCCTTGATTTTGCTGGGGCTGGTACCTCCAGGAGCTTCTTAAGAAAGAATGGAGACAACCTTTTTGAGTACTTTCATATCTGAAAATGTCTCTATTCTGTCTGTACACTAGATTACCATTTTGGCTGGAAATTCTGGATTGTAAATATTTATTTCCACAGAAATTTGAAGGCATTACTCCACTGTCTTCTAGCAATCAGAATAACCATTCTGATTCTTGAGCTTTTACAGTTGATTATATTTCTTTTCTTGAAGAGTTTATGATCTTCATATACAACTGATGTGAAATTTCTTTTTTTCTTGGCTGCGCCATGTGGCACGTGGGAACTTAGTTCCCCGACTAGGGATCGAACCTGTACCCCCTGCATTGGGATCACGGAGTCTTATCCACTGCGCCAGCAGGGAAGTCCCTTACACTATCCTCTTATTGTTATTAATAGTTTCAATTGACTCTCTTTATGTTTCCAAGTATACATTTATCTCCATATAACAAAAATTTTGTCTCTCCTTTTCTGGTGAATGGGATTTTCTTTTCCTCCACAACATCTTTTAAGTCTTTGACGCTAGAATATAGGAAAGCCATAGCCTTCTTTCATTTCTTTCCCTCTTTCTTTCTGTATACCCATACATAACACATTCTGCACACAAATATATCTTTCTTCCAAATACCTTACTGAATTCTTTAGTTTTTAGTGGATTTTTCAGGTTTTTCAGCTATAAATCATTTTACCTGACATACTGATAGTTTCTTTCTTACTTTTTTCTTTCCAGTTAACTGCCCTGCCCCCTCTAAAGTCTTATAGCTTGGTCAGGCTCTCCAAAACTTTAAATGAAATTGATGAGACTAGGGGTATTAATATCCGTCTCGACTTTAACAGGAATTCTTCTGGTGTATCACACAGTTTGAGATTCATTGTGGTCTTCCGAGTCTTTATTAAATTAAGGTTTCTTTGAATACCTAGTTTACTGAGAATTTTTTTGTTTTTAAACTCAGTAATCGATGTTAAATTTACCAGTGCCTTTGTTCGTTTAACGATCTGACTGTTGTCATTGCGCATTGTTTAAAAAAATGTAATCCTGGACTTAATCTGCTCGTATTTTGTTTAGAAACTTTGCATCAAACGCCTTCACAAAGGAGAGAGCCCGGGCAGTGGGAGCGGGCGCCTGGTGCTCATGGGAAAGAATTACTTAGTTTTAAGGAAGGATAAGAGGGTCCGGGACTGTTTGCTCCCCAGTGGACCGGGAGGGTCAACAGGGACATCCTTTCTTCTGAGCTTGGGGAACACTACGAAGGTTGGAAGCAGATTTTAAGTTTCTAATAATGACGCTGAGATCTCTGCCACACCGCCACTGGATGGCGCGCGCAACCAGCGGAACCAGCGGGCATCGCTCCGCGGCGTTTGGGGAAGTATAATTAGAGCGCTTCTCCGAGCTTTTCATTAGCAGTTCTGCAGGAGTCCCGCCTTTCTGGTCTCCTCATTGGCTGTCGGCCCAGGAGGGGTGTGCGTCTTTGGTCAGCCCCTCCTTGGGTCTTGAAAGGGGTGAAGGACCGACCGAGAGGTCCGGATTTACAAGGACCAATCAACCAGAGCCTCCCGTTGGTCAATCAAACAGGAGGCCCTCCCCCCCAAGACTTCCCATTGGCTTCTGCCCCGCGCCTGTCGCTTTGGCTTTGGAGTGGCGGAGGTTTTCCTTAGCACTTTAGCCGGGCTTCCTTGGCGGAGCCGATGCACTTCGGGTGGATTTTATCCTTCTTTGGTGCTGTTTGCCTTAGACCCGCGGCACACAGGGCTGGACGAGCTTCGGGAGACAGCTGGAACTGGGGCGGAGTTAGGGGGCTCATCAGTGCCTCCCTCAGTAGAAAACGGCTGGAGGGGGTGGGGAGGGGCGGGGAGCGATGTCTTTCCTATGGGCTAGAGATCTGGAGTATGGGGTAGAGTCCTGAATGGGGAAGGAGATCATTGTGGGCAGCTCCTACCCTTTCCTGCCAGAGCTGGGAAGGCGTGTTCCTTCACTTGTGTCTATCCCTAATAAACACCTTACACTCCAAACTCCATCTCAGCAGCTGCTTCTGGAGAACGCAACCTGTGACATTGCCTTGATGGCATCATCGCTCACCACTCTATTTCAAACTGCCTAAAACTCTTTGCATATACCGGTGCTTTTATTCATACCATTCCCTTTGCCTCAGTTTTCCCTCTTACTTTCTTTTTTTTATCAACATAACTCCTTTTTCCTGTCTTTCCAGACCCAGCTCAGGGGATATCTCCTCCTTGGCTTCTGTCCCTTGGTTTGGTTTGCCTCTATGCTCTCCCACCTCCCTGTGTTTACAGGATACTACTTACCTGGTGGGTGCAGTATGAGGTGTGTCTTGCACCCAGAAGTGATGGACTCTAGAGCAAGAAGGGACCCAGGACTGCCTGACAGGGTGATTGTGGTTCTGCAGTGGGAGCAGCAATAGTGTAACTCCTTTGGGTCAGGTAGCAGTGAGGGGGTTATTTGCCTGCAGGTGGGAGGGGCAAAGTATGGAAGGTCAGGTTGGAGACAGAGAAGTACCCTGAGTTGCTAGTGAAATCTGGGGAAAACAAGGAACACTCATACCCAGAGGAACCAGCTGCTGCAGTCCCTTATCCTGGTAAAAATTCTTATTTAGACCCAACTCTTACCGAAAACAGTGCAGAATGCAGGCCTCCATTTTAACTTCACCCTCACCCAAAGACAAAGGATAGTTAAATAGGGAATCTCAGCTACAAACAGAAGTGCATACATCAGGAATCACCAGCTATTTCAAAAACATAAAATCATGAAAGTGTGATGATGAATAGAGAACTAAACAAAAGGAAGAACTTACACCCAAGGAAATAGACCAAACTGAGCAAGAACAAGACCTCCAGATAATTATAAGAGTATCTTCAGAGAAATATCGCAGGGTAGCAATCCATGAAACAAGGACAGTTGTGTAAAAGAACCAGTTGGAGTTCTTGCAAATGAAAAATGTAATTGTTAAAATTTAAAAATTGAATAAATGTTCCAAGTAGCAGAATGTTCAGATCTAACATCTGAAGTAAGGTAAAAGGTCAGCCTGATGATTTTTCCTAAGTCATGGCACATAGGGATAAGGAGATGTGAAATATGAAAGGTTTGAGGGCAGGGAGTTCTCTTCCAACTATGACTTTGGGTCAGAGGATGGAAACTTCCCAGGTTCCATTCAGCTCTTTTATTTTTCATGCACAGGAAGTCCAGTTCTACATCCCACTGAGATGAGTCCTCTGACTTCAACTCCTGGCTTGATGGGAGGTAAAATCCAAACCCCTAAGCTTCCCAGTAGTCCCAGAGGCCACCAGTTCAACTCCTTACTGCTAAGGGTTCACTTTCCACCTCTGATATCTGATCATTTTTCCTTCTAGTCTTTCAAAAGACTATTTTTAAATTAAAAATATATCATCTAGATCTTCTATGTGTTTAGAGAGAAAATACATGTGTTTCCCACATTTTGATCAAACCCAATGGCAAATCATACTTTCAGATCATTTAAAAATTAAAAAAATTCGGGCTTCCCTGGTGGCGCAGTGGTTGAGAGTCCGCCTGCCGATGCAGGGGACACGGGTTCGTGCCCCGGTCCGGGAAGATCCCACATGCCGCAGCGCGGCTGGGCCCGTGAGCCATGGCCGCTGAGCCTGTGCGTCTGGAGCCTGTGCTCCGCAACGGGAGAGGCCCGCGTACCGCAAAAAAAAAAAAAAAAAAAAATTAAAAAAATTAATTAGGAATAATTTCAAGCATACACTACAATATGGGGAATACTTTTAGATGCATATGTACTCTCTACAAAAATTAAATTATATTATTTTCTTACCTTATTGTGTCACTTCTCTCTCAAAAAAAATTTAAAATGTTATAAATACCACTAAAGCACCATTCCAATTCCTTTCTCAAAGGAACCATTTTCCTGAATTTGATGTGAATCATTTTCATGTATGTTTGTATTTTAGGACAACATATCTCAAACTTTTGGTTTCAGGATACATTTACATTCTTAAAATTTTGAAGACCCCCAAGAGCTTTGGTTTTTGTGATTTGTAAACGTATTTATTTACTAATTAAATAAAAACCCAATAATGTGCCTTTTATATGTTATCATAAGAAGGATTTTATTATTATTATATATTTTTGCGGTATGTGGGCTTCTCACTGTTGTGGCCTCTCCCGTTGCGGAGCACAGGCTCTGGACGTGCAGGCTCAGCGGCCGTGGCTCACGGGCCCAGCCGCTCCACGGCATGTGGGATCTTCCCAGACTGGGGCACGAACCCGTGTCCCCTGCAACAGCAGGCGGATTCTCAACCACTGCGCCACCAGGGAAGCCCTAGTATTATTTTTAATAGATCTTTATTGGAGTATAATTGCTTCACAATACTGCGTTAGTTTCTGTTGTACAACAAAGTGAACCAGCCATATGCATACATATATCTCCATATCCCCTTCCTCTTGAGCCTCCCTCCCACCCTCCCTATCCCACCTCTCTAGGTCATTGCAAAGCACCGAGGTGATCTCCCTGTGCTATTCTGCTGCTTCCCACTAGCTAACTATTTTACATTCGGTAGTGTATATATGTCGATGCTATTCTCACTTCGCCACAGCTTCCCCCTCCTGCCTCAACCGTGTCCTCAAATCCATTCTCTATGTCTACGTCTTTATTCCCACCCTGCCACTAGGTTCATCAGTTCCATTTTTTTTTTTAAGATTCCATAGATATACGTTAGCATATGGTATTTGTTTTTCTCTTTCTGACTTACTTCACTCTGTATGACAGACTCTAGGTCCATCCACCTCACTACAAATAACTCAATTTCATTTCTTTTTATGGCTGAGTAATATTCCATTGTATATATGTGCCACATCTTCTTTATCCATTCATCTGTCAATGGATATTTAGGTTGCTTCCATGTCCTGGCTATTGTAAATAGTGCTGCAATGAACATTGTGGTACATGACTCTTTTTGAATTATGGTTTTCTCAGGGTATATGCCCAGTAGTGGGATTGCTGGGTCGTATGATAATTCTATTTTTAGTTTTTTAAGTAACCTCCATACTGTTCTCCATAGTGGCTGTAGCAATTTATATTCCCACCAACACTGCAAGAGGGTTCCTTTTTCTCCACACCCTCTCCAGCATTTATTGTTTCTAGATTTTTTGATGATGGCCATTCTGACTGGTGTGAGGTGATACCTCATTGTAGTTTTGATTTGCATTTCTCTAATGATTAATGATGTTGAGCATTCTTTCATGCATTTGCTGGCAATGTGTATATCTTCTTTGGAGAAATGTCTATTTAGGTCTTCTGCCCATTTTTGTATTGGGTTGCTTTTTTGATATTGAGCTGCATGAGCTGCTTGTAAATTTTGGAGATTAATCCTTTGTCAGTTGCTTCATTTGCATATATTTTCTCCCATTCTGAGGGTTGTCTTTTCGTCTTGTTTATGGTTTCCTTCAATCATTCTTAAAGTCCAAAAAAGCATTAATCATTTTTAAGACTGCTAAATTTGCTTGCATTAAAATTTAAAATCTCTACTCATCATAGATGAGTAATTTGTAACTTTTTTTTTTTTTTTTTTTTTTTTTTTTTTTTGTGGTACGCGGGCCTCTCACTGTTGTGGCCTCTCCCATTGCGGAGCACAGGCTCCGGACGCGCAGGCTCAGCGGCCATGGCTCACGGGCCCAGCCGCTCCGCGGCATGTGGGATCTTCCCAGACCGGGGCACGAACCCATGTCCCCTGCATCGGCAGGCGGATTCTCAACCACTGCGCCACCAGGGAAGCCCGTAACTTTTTTAAAGTGAAAAGACAGTTACAAATTAAAAGAGATTTGCATCATACAGAGCTCTCCTGGAGTATCCAAAATATATCCCAAACTTCTACAATCAATTAAAAACAAATACAAGGGATCCAACAGAAAATAGACAAAAGATATGAACAGGGATTTCACAGAAGAGGAAACACAAATGGCCAGTAAATTTAGGAAATGAAGTTCAGCCCTGCTTGTGATCTAGCAAATGCAAATTAAAATCACACTGGAGAGACACCATTTCACACTCACTATATCGGTCTAAGTGAAGAAATGAGATAACAGCAAGTTTTGATGAGAATATAGAGTAAAAAAGAAAAAAAATCTTATACACAGCTGGTAAGATCCTAAAATGGTACAAGACCTTTGGGGACAGTTTGATTTTATCCTTTAAATCTGAAGATGCACAAACTCCATTTCTAATTAGCAACCATAGAGAAATTCTTGCACATGTGCCCCAAAAATATGTACAAGAGTATTCACAGAAACAAAATACTTTGAAACAGAAAAGGAATGATAAATTGTGGTATATTCATACCCTGCAATGCTGTACAGCCTTTAAAACATAGTTGTAGACACTAATATGAGAATCACACAAACATAATAATGAGTTAAATAAACAAGTCAAAGAAGAAAACTATTGAAGGATCCCATTTATATAAAGACCAAATATAATGGTAAAATCTAGATGATGGGTGTTCACTGTATAGTTTTTGAACTTTAAGGTGTGCTTGAAAATATTTGCAATAAAATATTATGGGAAACCAGTTTGTCATTAAATAGAGGACCTGGCTAGATATCTTGCTATCAAATATACCAGTTTTTATAACCTTTGAAACCACTTCTAGAAATCTGTTCTAAATGTAGAAGCCATAATAAGGGGAAATTTTAAGTAACTCACATACATACCTACCAATAAGGGAATAACCAAGAAAACGTTATATTCACCATCTCTTTATTGAAACTCTCTCTCTTCCTTGACCCAGTGTGAGTCTGGAGGTGAGGCTAGGGAGGGAATGGCACCCAAAGATGAGATTCCCTCTGATATTCTACCCATTGTCCTTGGACTTGGGCATATCGACGCTCTCTGCCCTCTTCCAGGCGGCTCTTCCATCCCTCAAGCAAATCGACCTCACTGGGACCCTCCATCACTGCCATTTTTGTCTAAATTCTAAGGTGAAGTAATTTTCATTCTCAATTTACATCCTGTTGAGTAAAATCTGTATCACTATCACTTTTAAGTAAACATGATGCAGCCATTATCATCATCATCAGTCCCAATATAAATTAAATTGTCTAAAAACTCAAGCAAATTTTCTTTTTTCTCACTGGCTGATATTTATTACATGAGGGCTTTGAATTGCCACATGTTTACATAATGAATCTTTTTTCTTTTCCTTCATAGTTAACTGAGTTAAAATAACTTCTGTTAACAATCAAGCCAATAGGTCTTGGAGCCAGTTAAAACTTCCCTCGAAATAAGGATATAGACAAGGAATATGAAGAATATAGGTGGGGGATATGAAGAATACCTGTCTCCCCTGTCCCTTATATAAAAATATAAGTAATTTTTACTTTTGTCATGAGGTAACAAGGACTCTAGTCTTGAGAATGTAATAGAATATCAATGTATTAGACAAGATCATTGCACAAATTGGGGCTAGAAACTACTCAGGATATAGGACAAAAATCAGAGATGTAGAGACTTGGTTGCACTATTATTTACAATGGTGATAAATTGGAAACTAAACACCCAGTGGTTAAGTGAATGTTGGCAAATGCAAATGATAGATGTTAGAAAAGTTTTTTTTTTTTCTTTTTTTTTTTTTGCGGTACGCAGGCCTCTCACTGTTGTGGTCTCTCCCGTTGCAGAGCACAGGCTCCGGACGCGCAGGCTCAGTGGCCATGGCTCACGGGCCCAGCCGCTCCGCGGCATGTGGGATCTTCCCGGACCGGGGCACGAACCCGTGTCCCCTGCATCAGCAGGCGGACTCTCAACCACTGTGCCACCAGGGAAGCCCTGTAGTTATTAAAAGTTAATTAATTATTTATTTATTTGGTTGCACCGGGTCTTAGTTGCGGCACGTGAGACCTAGTTCCTGGACCAGGGATAGAACCCGGGCCCCCTGCATTGGAAGCATGGAGTCTTAACCACTGGACCACCAGGCGAGTCCCTATTTTTGTACTTTAAATTCTGTTATATTGTCCTATTCATGAACCAGTACCATATTTTACATGAATAAATATGCCTTCATAATATGTATTTAGTTTTTTAATGCCTGCCATTACTTTGACACTCTTTCCTTCAAATGGTGGAGCCTAATTTCCCTCCTCCTAAATGTGGTCCATACTTAATGACTCACTTCCAGCAAACAATGTAGTGGAGGTGATGCTATGTGACTTTCTAGGCTAGGTCATATAAAGGATAGCTCCACCTAGCTATAGCTAACTCATTATTGGATTACTTGCTCTAGGGGAAGCTAGCTACCATGTCATGAGGACACTTAGGAAGCCCTTTGGAAAGGCCCACATAGTAAGACATTGAATCCTCCTTCCAGCAGAAAGCACCCACTTGGCAATCATGTGCATCAGCCACCTGGAGGTGAGTCCTCCTAAGAGATCCCAAGCCAGAGCTGCCCTAGCCAGACCACTTATGAAATCCTGGCCCACTGAAACTGTGAGAGATAATAAATGCTTGTCATTTAAAGCCACTAATTTGGTGGGTAATTGGTTATGCAACGATAACTATAATAATATATGTTTAAGGCTTTATAATATTTGATAAAACTATCCTCTATTGTTCTTTTTCAGAGTTTTCCTAACCTCATTTTTTGATACCTATAACCTTTAGTATTCATTTGGCTAATGTGTGTGTGTGTGTGTGTGGTTTGTATACATACATAAAGAGAAAGAAATTATGTTATAAATTAATTTTAGAAAAATCAACATCTTTGTCTTCCTATCCAAGAAAATGATTTATTTTTCCATTTGTCCAAGTCTTCTTTTGTGTCCTTCATTAGTATTTTAAAGTTTTGTTCATATACTTTCACATTTATCACTTAGTATTGGTTAGTCTTAGATATTTTTTTTAAATGATATCTTTATCCATTTCACACTCTAATGGTTTGGGTCATATAAATAACACCTACTGATGATTTCTGCATATTAAGTTTTCTATTTTAGTGCCTTACCAAATTATCTCATTTTACAGTAGTTTCTTGGTTGATTTTCTTAGGTTTTCCATATATGCAATTATATCATCTACCAACAGCAGTAATTATTATACCCCAAATATTTCTCTTTTGTCTAATGTATTCTATGGGTCCCAGAATATAAATACCATAAATTCAGAGATTTTTGTTACTTTGTAACCTGCTTTGTTAACAAACAAGCACATGAAATAGTGCTTGGCACAGAGTATATGCCCACTAAATATCTGAAGTAATTAAATGAACTGCATGGACTAGGAGCTCCAGTATAGGGCACCCTGACCTTGTTCCTGACTTTAGTGTGAATGTCTCTATATTTCCCCATTAAGCTTGATGTTGGCTTTTAGGCTGACTCAAATGTACTATTATCCCATGTTAAATAAGTATGTGCCTATTCTTATTATATTGAGCATTTTTATCTGAAGTGGTTTTTTAATTTTAGCAAATGCACCATTTTTATAATAACTATCTGAAATGGTTTTTTAATTTTAGCAAATGCACCATTTTTATAATAACAGTAAAATTATTTTTCAAAAATTCTTTCTGCATTTAAAGGATTTAAATATTTTAATTCAACAAGTGAAATAAAGAAGAACAGTAGCCATAAAACCATGGAGGTGGTAATTTAAACAAGAACAGGAAAATGCTTAATTTATAGTATTTAAACTTCATCACTACTTAAATTTCATTCATTACATTAGTATAATATCTCATTTCAGCATCTACAATTTTAACAAATGCTTGGAAAGTTTTTTGTTCAGAAACAGATGCTGGTCTAACAGAAACACATTTAAAAATATTCTTTTTCTGGTCATAGTTTCCAACACACCTATGAACTCGGCCTCTAATCAGTCTTGGAAGTTCACGATCCTGTTTTTAAAAAAAAATATCAATAAAGTTATTTATTACTTCATTTGAATTTCAATTTTTTAAACTAATAATATGATCAACTAAATATGAATCACTCCAAAATGCTATAATTCCCTTACCTCATTTAGGGCCCCACTGTGACAAGACCATAATAGCTAGTCGTAAATGGGTGCCCTGACACAGAAGACCTTCACTTGGGTAGGGCTTCTTACAAGCTAGTGAGCTGCTTCTTAAAAGACTGAATAATTCCCAATATAATGGCACATGAATATTCACCTCTATTAGACTTCCAGAGTTCCACTTTCAGTAGATAACAGACTAGGTAGTTCAGACCAACTTTCCCACTAAAAACAACTAGAACACCTGGATAGAATATTTATTTTAAAATATCCTCATAGACACCAGAGAGATAAAAGGCAGTGAGGAGTTACAGAGACCCCATCTGGGAGAGGACAGGAGTCCAGGATGGGGCCTGATATTTGGGGATGCTTTACCCCCTGAGGTATCTGCTAATTACAGTCAAGGCAATTTGAGAGTCTAAGAGACTTAGCAGAGCTGTTGACAGCTCATAGGGCTAGGAGAAAAAATGGACTCCAGGGTCCCCCAAAGAAAAGAGATTCTGGTAACCACCCCGCCCCCACCCCAGGCTTAGGGTTGGGAGACTCAAAAGGGTTGTGCCCTAATGGGACTAGTAAGCCAGAAAAAGACCAGCCAGCTCCAAATCCTCTCAGTCATGAATAAAATTATTCTGAGATTTCTTTCGCTAAACAGTCATAAAAAGCACTAACTATAAAGGAAAATGTTGATAATTGCTAAAGGACCATATTAAAGTGAAGATTTTCTTTTCCTCAAAAGCCACTACTAAGACTGAAAGAGCAAACCACAGAGTATGAGAAGATATTTGCAATGTACATAATAGACAAAGAACTTGTACTCAGAATAGTTTTTTCAAAAACTCCTATAAATCAATAAGGAAAAAAATAATTCAACAGAAAAAAATTACAAGAGGCCTGAACAGATTTTTCAAAAGAAGACATCTAAATGGCCAGTAAACCTCAAAGTGCTGAACCTCATTAGTCACCAGGGAATTGGAGAGAAATGAGATAGCACAAAACATACCCACTAGAATGGCTAAAATAAAAAACAATGACTACTCAATGTTGATAAGAATGCAGAGAAACTACAACGCTCCTATGCTGATTGTGAGTAGGTAAACTGTTACAACCCTTTGGAAAATTCTTTGGCAATAACTACTGTATTAGAACATACAAATGCACTACAATTCAGCAATTTTACTTCTAGGTATATACCCAACAGAAAGGCATGCATGTGCACAACAAGAGTCATATATAAGAATGTTCATAGAGTATTATTCATAATAAAAAAAAAACCAGGAAACAACCAAGATGCCCACCAATAGTAGAATAGAAAACTAAATTGTGATATATTCATACAAAAGAATATTGTACATAGAAATATAAATGAACTTTAGCTACATGCAACAACACAGATGTATCTTACATTGTGTTGAATGAAAGAAACCAGACATAAGATGTACCACATGATACTATTTATATAAAGTTCAAAAACAGGCAGAATTAATTTATGATATTAAAAGTCACAGTAGTGGTTACTTGTAGGCAGAAAACAAGAGGGAGTGAATGGGAAGAGGCACAAGGATGCTAGGGTGATAGCAATGTTCTATTTCTTAACCTTGGTAATGTTCACTTTGTGATACCTTCATGGAATTGTACAGTTATGATTTGTGCATTTTTCTGTATATGTTATATTTTAATAAAAGTTTTTAAAAAACTTATCAGACTAGAGAAAAATAATAAGCTTTCAAGATATTATAAAAATTAATAACACGACAGCTACTATTTCTTGATCATCTGCCATGTGTCAGATGCTATACATTCATATATTTTATTATCTAATCTGCAAAACAACCTTTCAAAGTAGGAATTAGTCTCCCCAATTTACAGATTAAAAAACTGATGCTCAAGGAGCTTAAGGAGCTCACTCAAGGTCATACAGCTAATAAATGGTGGAGTATAAATTGGAATCCAAGTGTGATTTCAGAATTAAGCCCAATTTCAGAATTAATGCCAAACTCTTTTACAAAGTATGTAAGTCTTATAAGGTTTCCAGCCTCCTTTGTTACCAAGCTCTTCCCTACGTCCCAGCCCACTCTCTCTGCATTCCCCCTAGTTCATAACCACTACCCTTACCCCCATCACTTACTAACTCTACACTCCGGTAATTGTAAACTACTTGCAGTTTCCTGAACAATCCAGGCTCTATCTGAGCTTCACGTCTTTACATGTGCTGCTCCATCACCTTAGAATGTGTTCCTCCAACCTCTTCCCCCACCTCCCAACACTTTGGCTTAGTTCATTAGACCTTAAATATCTAAGACAAGACTACATTCTTCAAAAATCTTTCCCTGATCTGACCCATCCTCCCTATCTACTTCTATAGCACCCTGCACACACTGCTTGTCATACCATTTATCATACCACAGTGTAACATTTATGTTTCTGTCTTTCTGAGATTATAAACTCTTTGAGAGAAAGAGCCATTTACCACTTTTATTCCACTTTGTATCCCCTGCATCTAGCACAGTGCCTGGCACATAGTAGCCCTCCATTTTAGTTGAACAAATAAATAATTTTAATATCATAATTAAAACCAAACAAAATGTTGAAAGTACCACTAAATCATTAACAGAATTTCTACTACAGTTGAATTATAGCTTGCATTTGTATGTTTTTGTTGGCATAGGCTTTGCAAAGAATACTTAAACAGATACTCACTATTTCATAAAATACACAAGGCAGAGTATTTTTCCCATCTCTCAGAAGAAAAGTCTTTGAACAATATGGGCCAGGTGTAACAGCTGAATCGAGAACAGCTAAGCAACATTGAAATAGAGGGGGAAAAATCAGTGTTGGTAAAAGGCAAATAAAGTTTAACAAAGAGAAGTTGATATTTAAATAGCTATTCCCACACCAACCTCTCATAGTTTTGTTTATACATTAATAAGAAAACATCTTGAGGGAAAGATATTCCTGAAACTGTTTTATTCTAAGGAAAGCAAAATTTCTGGCCCTCTCCAACCTAGGATCAGGTTATATGACAAAGTTTATACAACTGACAATAGCTGGCCATCTGAAGCTGTTTTCTTTGAATGTGTTTGATGGAGTGGTTAAATCCTCAGACCAGTCTACTACATTATAGTATACAAAATACACAAATATAACAAATAAACATCATGGTTTAATGAAAAAAAAAGCATTGAATTAGAATCAGAAGTCATGCAATTGAGTCTCAGTTCTTCAACTTACTAACTCACTGTTTAACCTCTTTCAAATCTGTTTCATCTATAAAATTCAAATGATAATTCATGTTTATCTCAAGAAATTACTATCAAATGAGACCATTATTCATTCCTTTAATAACCATCTATTAGGTACTGATAGTGAACATTTGTTATTTTGAGGTCAGCCTCCATTTCCCCTAATAATACCCAGATTTTCCTTTAGGAAATCTCTCCTATGCCATTCTTAGCCATATGATTTGGATGGGATTTGTCCCCACCCCTAGACCCAGGAGTAACCTGAGACTGATGTAAGCCAGTCAATGTACCCCCTTCCTCAGCTACAGAGCTCAGGGTTGCAGCAATGGGCTTGTTGCCCAGTCAGAAATGATATGCAAGGGGTCATTTGCTAGTTTCTGGGAAAGAGCAACCAGAAGAAACTATCAAAGAATGTGACTGTGGTATAAGGAAGAATGTGTGGTATAGAGAATTTTGATAATCTTCTTAATGTCATAAGGGCAGAGTCAGAAGCTGCTGGAGAGACCATAATTGGAGCCTCAGGATGAAGCCAACACTAACAGGATAGAAAGATGGCTAAATCTCAAAAACATAATGCTGGATGAAAATGTAAACTCTACATTTTAAAACACATAAAACAGTAAATAAATATATATAAATTTATGAAATCAGATGTATAGAGTAAAATTATAAAAGCATGGAAAGGAAAGATACCATAGTGATTATCTCTAGAGAAGAAGAAAAATGGATAGCGGTTTTCAAAGATACCTATAACATAGGTAGGTGGATATTTATTCTCTGTATTTTTCTGTATGTTTAGAATATTTGTGACCGCCTGGAGGGGTGGGATAGGGAGGGTGGGAGGAAGGGAGACGCAAGAGGGAAGGGATATGGGAACAGATGTATATGTATAACTGATTCACTTTGTTATAAAGCAGAAACTAACATACCATTGTAAAGCAATTATACTCCAATAAAGTTGTAAAAAAATTTCATAATTTAAATTAAATATTTTATTTAACCTATGGAAAGAAATATGTTTTGAATCTCTACTTCTTGTTTATCTCTTCAGTCTAAGTAAAATTAAATTCCAGAAACATTTTACAAAACTCTCCTCCCTTTTAAATATTAATTTAGAAAACAGGCTAATTGTAGGGTGTTTACTCGTATCAGTAAAGGATTCTTCACAAATGTTCTTTCAGAATATTTGATTTATAATTTAACTTATACACAAAATTACTACTGGATTTAGTGTAATATAGTAGAAAGAACACTCTATTGAGAATAAGAAGACTTGGGGTCTAGATCCATTTCTGCTGCTAACTAGCATTATGATTTTTAGTCAAGTCTATTTTAATTATTTGCCCCACTTCCTCACCTACCTCAAGGGTTGGGTTAGATTACTTTTAAGAATCTTTCCATTTTTGACATTATGAATTAGAATTCTTCTACCATGAATAATCAAATACATCTTATGTCACACAAATCTATGACAGATATAGGAACTGAAGAAAATCCTAATAAACCATAATCTCCTTTTATAAAATTTTATTTTTCTTTAAGATCCCCTAGGTATTCCTATTAACATTCAAAATTATTGTCCAAATGGTATTACTGAAGTATTTTTGAAGTAGTATACCTACCTAATATTTCAAAAAGAAGTACAGTTTTCTGTGCACGTTCACACCAGTACTTCATGCTTTCAATAACTGCAGATATAATTCTTAAAGAATTCTCTTTCTCCTTAAGCTTTAACTGATAAAATGATGCTTCCTTTTGAAAAAATGAAAACATAGCATTAGAAAAACCTGTCATTTTTTTCATCATACTCATTCACTTTTCTATGTAAAGATTCTAGGTCCTTATAATAGGCAAATGTGGAAAATATGTTAAAAGACTATGTAAAATATATAAAAGGAACTATTGACAATTTTAGTACAGTTACTCCCCTAAATTAAAGGCATCATTAGTACTTTATAAAGGAGGAGAAACTAGAATGCACTTGGAGAAAATTAATCAAGAAGAGGATTATTATTTTTCTTTTTATCTGTTTTATATGGGCATTTATTTACTCATTCGTCGATTCTTTGAATATTTTTAAAGCATCATGTGCCAATCCTGTGATAAACACAGGTGAGTAAAACACAATTCCTTCCCCTAATGTGCTCACACTCTAAGAGGGAACCCAGACACATTCATTCATTCCAAAAGTATTTATTGGCACCTACTATGTGCCAAACATAGCTAGTGAGGAAACAGTACTGAACAAAACAGACAATCTATCTGCCTTCAGAGACTGTACAGTCTAATAGGGGATTCAGAAAATAAATAAATATAGAATGTCAGGAATTGCTATATCCTATGCATTAAAAAAAACAGGATAAAAGGATAAAAAGAGACAGGGATTATTATTTTAAATAGGTTGTTGAGTGAGGACTGAGTGAACAGCAAGTGTAAAGGCCTTGAGATGGGAATGTGTTTCACATTTTTAAAGACCAACTAAAAGGGTGGAATGGCCAAGATGGCAGAGTAGGAAGACCCTGAGCCCACCTCCTCCCATGGGCACACCGAAATTACAACTATTTACAGAGCAATTATTGATGAGAAAAACCAGAAGACTAGCAGATAAGAAATTCTACAACTAAAGATATAAAGAAAGA